>NW_026294492.1:49133689-49471189 GCF_007827085.1 Peromyscus californicus insignis
GCCAACTCTCCAGTCCCCACTCTGCCCTTTTATCCAACAACCCTCGGGAAAAGCACACCATCCAGAGAGACGCTGGCTCCTAATCGGGACTTCAAAAAGATCCAAGATCTCACCTCCCTTCCCTCTTTGCGATGCTACTCCAAACCACACAGGCTGTGTGGCTAGTCTGTTCTTTTTTTTCCAATGTATGATGCATACCATAATAATTTGGGACACACATTCAGCGTGAAATGATGGAAACTTGAGGCAGTTAGCATCCCCAATCCCTTCAACGGTTTTTTTTTCCATTTATTTATTTGAATATGCCACTGTGCGCCTGTGGAGGTCAGAAGACAACTTCATAGAAGAGTGGGTTCTCGCCTTGCACCTCGTGAGTCCGAGATCAAACTCCGATCATCAGAACTGGCAGCAACACTTTTACCTTAGAGCCATCTCCCTGCCCGCCCACACCTCCGGTTTTGGTTTTCGAGACAGGGTTTCTCTGTTTAGCTTTGGCTGTCCTGGAACTCGCTCTGTAGCCCAGGCTGGCCTCGAACTCACTGAGATCCGCCTGTCTAAGGCGTGTGCCACCACGGCCGGCTCAACACACTATTTTAATGACGTTTTTGTGTGTGCGCCACCACGCCCAGCCCACGTTTGTATTAACACATATAATGCTCCCATTAGCCCACCCTCGTGGTACAGGTTTGTAATCCCAGGTACTCAGGAGGCTGAGGCAGGAGGATATAGGAGTGCAAAGCCAGCGTTGGTTGGCTACATAATGAGACCCAGGGAAAGAGGAGTGGAGCTCAGTCAGTAAAGTGTTTGCTGAGCAAGCATGGGAACCTGAGTGTGCTCTGCAGACCCGCAATTTTAAAGCCCAGGTATGAGAATGCGACTTTGTAATCCATCCCTGGGAAGGGGCGTGTGGAGAGTGATGGATCCTGGAGGCGCAGGCATGGGGCTGCGACTCTGTAATCCAGCCCTGGGGAGGGAGAGGGCGTGAAGACTGAAGGATCCCACTGGCCAGCCAACTCACATATTGAACGCCGGACCCATGGAAGAACCTGTCTCAAAAAATAAAATAGAACCCCCCCTCTCCCCGAGGCTCGGGAGACAGGAGGACTGTAAGAGTCCGAGGTCAGGCAGGACCAGAGCAAACCAGTGTCTTCCGGGCAGGACAGGATCCCAGCACTCAGGTCCACACAGCCGCTGTGGTGGCCTCACCGGATGGACAGTCAGCCTCGCAGCACGGAGCGGAGGGGCTCATGACCACACCCTGACGGAGGAGCTACGGACAATGGGTGGCCGCCAGGGGAGCGGGAGGCAGCTTTCCCAAGGGTGTCCCCACAGACCCCTCTAGGTTGACCATACTCCAGTGGATTGTCACTCACCGAGGACTACGTGGACGCCCCAAATTGGACTGGACGGGTTATTTTAAATTAAAAAAAGGAGGAGGGCACTGTGTTGGGAGAAGGTTGGGGTGAGTAGATCTGGGAGGAGCTGGGAGGGCAATATAAACATAAAGTGATATAGCATTATGGACGCTAGATGGCAGCACACAGCTGCAAGTGAGCATTGTGGGGTTAGCCATCTCAGTGTTCCTGGAGAGAAACCAGGGCTTCCCAGAACCAGGGAGGGAGAAAACAGGCCTGCCGGAGTCCTAGGGACAAGCCAGCCCGGTGCCTGACTCCGTCGCATGGAATTCCACCATCAGATGGGTCATTCCTTTGATAAATGCATTTCTCTTTAAAAAAAAATAAAAAAATAAAATAAAATATAATTGTCCAGGGCACCAATTCAACAACTGAAGCTCAGATCCGCCTAGAAATTACTAGAGATAAAAATAAGTTTTAAATGTTTTTTAAAGAAAAGTATGTAATGTTAAAATATTTGGAGGGCGGTGTGATGGCCCAGCGAGTAAGGAAGCTCGCCGCCAAACCTAATGGCCTGAGTTCAACCTAGGTGGTGGAAAAGAGAGAACTGACCCCCACGAGTTGTCCTCTGACCTCCACGCGCTCCTGTGACACTCGCGCGCGCGTGCCCACCAATCAAATAACTTTACTAAGAAACCTAAAAAATAAGCTGAAGACACCACTCCACCCCAGTAGTGCCGCTGTCCCCTCTAGAAGGATAAATGGAGGTGCCAGAAGTACCAGGGTCCCTTTCTGGGCCTCCCTGGGCTCATATACACAGACTTGTGAGCAAACACAGGTGAGCACACCCACAGACACGCGCAATCTCCTCTCTCCCCTTTGGGAGCAACCGCCCAGCCGCTGACGTGGTAGTTACGGCGCACGTCCATCAGGGGGCGATCGTGCCTTTAATTTCCTGCCGTCTGCCTTGGACCCGTCCTACCTCTCGCTGCATTTGAAGACTGTATCTGGATTTCCCACGTCTTCATCCATGTTTTTAAATCCCTAGAGCAGCTGTTTTAGAGAGAAAGGGGTTGTTTGATTTTACAATTCCAGATTACAGCTGGGTCGTTGTGGGGTAGTCAAGACAAACGCGGCAAACAGTTGGTCACATGACAACCACGGTCAAGAGCAGAGAAATGGAGGCCAGCTTGCTCACTCCTCCACAGTTCAGGACCCCTGCCTAGGGAATGGTGCCACCCACTGTGGGCGGGGCCTTCCCACATCAATTAACACAATTAAGACAATCCCGCATAGACACGCCCACAGACTAAGCCCGTGTAGACAGTCCCTCATTGAGACTCTCTTCCCAGATGATTCTAGGTTGGGTCCAGTTGGTGATTAAAACTGAGCATCACAAAGTAGTCTGTGTATGTCTGTGTCTGGGAACAACATGCCGGACATGCAGGTGGCAATGTTTTGTGGTAATCGTGTGTGAACAGTGTCCCAGCTACCTTTGATTGTCAGTCCGATGCAGCCTAGAGTCATAGGAAGCCTGGACTAAGGAATTACCAGATCAGATCGGCCTGTGAGCATGAGGGTGAGAGGTTGTTTGGATTGGTGATTAAGGCAGGAGGGCCCGGCCCCCTGTGGGCAGAGCCACCCCTAGGCAGGTGGGTCTGGGATGTGTAATGAAGCTCCCCTGGCGTGATCAGGAGTGGGCAAGCCAGAGAGCAGCCTTCCTCCATGGTTCCTGCCTTAACTTCCCTCAGCGATGGACTGTGATATCACAGCCACAGAATGAAGACTGTATCTGGATTTCCCACGTCGTCGTCCATGTTTTTAAATCCCTACAATGAGTAGATTTGTGTCTTTGTGGCTGTGTTCGTCAGCTGTGCACACATGCATGTGTGTGCATTGGGGAGGTGGGGGTGCGTGCGCATGCTCTCATGTGTGTATGATGCCATTCCTCATGCTCCTTCCTCTTGTTTCTTTGAAGCAGGGTCTCACTGACTCGGGAGCTCACTGAGGCCGCCAGGCTGGGAGGCCAGCCTAGTGAACTAACTCCCAAACAGGGGCCCCACCACCTAAAGGTTCCTCAACCTTCCCAATCAGCTGGAGCCCACGCAGCGAAACACTGAGATAACTAATACGAACTTCTGCTGGCCTGAGCCTTTTTTTTCTTCTTTTTACTAAGAAATTGTATTATTTATTTTACATACCAGTCACATTTTGCATACCAATTTACTCTCTTTCCTCCTCTAGCCTTTCCCCGCCCACTCACCACCCATTCTCTCCTACAAGAAAGTAAGGCCTCCCGTGGGGAGTCAGCAGAGCCTGGTACATTCAGTCAAGGCAGGTCCGAGCCCCTCCCCCTGCCTCAAGGCTGTGCGAGGTGTCCCACCATAGACAGTGGTTTCCACAAAGCCAGCTCATGCACCAGGGATGGATCTTGATCCTACCGACAGGGGGCCCCTGAGCAGATCAAGCTACCTAACTGTCTTGTTATGCAGAGGACCTAGTCCAGTCCTGTGGAGGCTCCACAGCTGTTGGTCTAAGTATCATGAGTTCCCACTAGTTTGCTTTGGCTGTCTCTGTAGGTTTCCCCATCGTGATCTTGAGGCCCCTTGCTCAAGGTGGAATAAACACCCCAAGTTACTCCAAGAACAAATCCATGACCTCTGATTCCTCAACATCACATGGTCCAGCCTCTCCTTCCCACGGAAGAACCATGGAAAAGGTCAGCATCCATTGCCGTGATCCTTGCAATGATTAACTTTGGCTGTCAACTTGACTGGAACTGGAATCAACTGAGAGATACGCTTCTGGGGGAGTCTCTGGGGACATTCAGGATTACCTTGGGGTGGGTGCTCCCGGACAGCAGCTGGCAGCTCCAGAGAGGGAAATGCTATTGATTTTTGCCTGTTTGTTTTTTCCCCTAGCTGGCTAGTGCATCTACTCTGTTGTTACCTCAGTGTTGCTCCTACCATCCTCTTCAGACATGGATTGAAGACTTGGCCCTGTCCTGGAATCCTCCAGCCCTTCAAATCTGGACTCCGAGACACCCACCGCATAAACTGAGCTGCTACCAGGTTCTCAGCCTCTGCAGCACGCAGGCAGCCGCTGTGGACAGCCCGGGTTATACTGTGTGAGCCAAACTGATGAATCCTCCCGTGTTCTATATTCATTCCATCAGTCCTGTTCCTCCAGCGAACTCTAATGCAGTCCTCGATGTTTGTGAAGCCACTGCCTCCCCCAACAGGGCCTTCCCAGGTCCCTCAGATATGGTAAGCACTTCACACCAGACTCCTGAGCCAAAGCCTGTCCTGGGCCAGGTGTGTGCATGAGGCCTTGGCCTTCCTGAGAGAGAACCAGGCAGTGCTGTGGCCTCTGGTAGCCACTGGAGCAGTGGTTCTCAGCCTTCCTAATACTGTGACCCTTTAGTACAGTTCCTCAGGTTGTGGTGACCCCCAACCATACAGTTATTTTGTTGCTACTTCATAACTGTAATTTTGCTACTGTTATGAATCATTCTGTAAATATCCGATATGCAGGATATCTGATATCTGACCCCTGTGGTGGTCCTTTGACCCACAAAGGGGCCGTGACCCACAGGTTGAGAACCATTGCACTGGAGTGATGAGAGAGTGACTTGGCACTGAGACTCGGCTTTGTGTGTGTGTGTGTGTGTGTGTGTGTGATATTCACACCTGTATATGTAGGTGCCCACACCCTCACAGGTGTGCAGACCACAGGAGACTATCATTCCCAATGTATTCCCCTGACACGTGGTCTCTTGCTGAAGCCAGAGCTCAGCTGATAGTCAGCAAACCCCAGCAAGCCCCTGCCTCCACCCCTCAGAGGGCTGGTGCTGTGGGTGCATATGACCAAGCCCAGCTTTTTACTTGTGTGTCAGGGATTCTAACTCAGGCAAGAGCCCTCAACCTCTGAGCTGTCTCCCTGGCCACATCATGATGCTGTGTCTTCAAAAAAGTATGTCTCTGTCTCCCTGGTACAGAAAGGCACAGTCATCCCCCCAAATGTGCAGTTAATTTCCCAGGGGGTGAGATGATCTCCAAGTCTCCATTACGTCTCAGCCACCATTCTCCACGGCCCACAAAGCTGGATCTGACATTGGGCCACAGGGACGCTCAATACAGTGGCGCCTTCCTGCTTAATGTACACTCTGAGGTCCTGTCCTATCCCTGTCCGCCCACACTAGCCCTTCTGTTATTTGTGCGTGGTAAGGGTGATCCCCGCCGATGGGAAGAAACCCACACAAATAAGCCGACTTCTGGCTCTTGACTTAGCCTTAAAGTACTGTGGATAAAATCTAACCAGATAGGAACTGCCAAGACCTGGGAGCAGAGGGCAGAGGGTTATGTAGCACAAATGATGAGAAAGTTCTGGAAGGTGGGCATTGGTGCTGGAGGCATGACTATACTTAGCAATGGTTAAAACGCTCAGAATGGCAGAGGTGGTCAAGCTCATGCTCTGTTTAACCACAATCTTAAAAATAAAGTCTATTCAATAGGAAAGCGTCGCCAGGGCATGAATAATATATGTTGAAGAGAAGCGGTCTGATGCCCAGGCCTTTTCTGAAACAGGACCAACAGGGCACAGCTGGAGGGGCTCGTGAGGACCCGCCCCTTGCTGATGCCTGATGGAGTTATCAGTTTGGAGGGGAGGGGCTTGTGAAGCCCCGCCCCTTCCTGGGGTTGATAGACAGCTGGTCTCCAGGAGAAGGATAGCCATTTCTTCAGTGGTGTAGCCACAGCTCAGTGGCCCACACTCCTGTAAACAGCTTCTCATTTCAACCCTGATGGAATTCAGTGTTCCATCAAAAACCAGACCTGAAAGTAGAAGGCAGACCAGGTGGGAAGAGGAGGGGATAGCAGGAGTGGGCGGGGCAAGGAGGATGCTGGAGGATACAATCAAAATGCATCATACACGTAGGGAAATGTCATAACAAAACTCATTGTTCGGTATAAGTAATAGCCCTAATAAGAACATGTAAAAATAAACAGGAACCTGAAGCCAAGGGAACAGACAGACAGACCGACAGACAGGAGAAAATGAGCTACAGTATGAGGTGGTAAAGAGATGGAACCCTGTCCCCACAAGTCCACCCACAACCCAAAGAGGGCACCATGAGAAAAGATGTTCCTCTGGGCTGGGTGAGGATGCAGCCCAGTGGGTAGCGCTCTCCCCAAGATGCAGGAGACCCCTGTTTCAACCCCCAGCATACGATAAACCAGGTGTGGTGACACAGGCCTGTCATCCCAGAAGTTCAAGGTCATCCCCAGCTACATAGTGAGTTCACAGCCAGTGTGAGACTCACGAGACCCTGTCCCCAAAACAAACGATAACAAAATAGATAAAAGAAAGTTAAGTTCCCTTCCACGGGAACAATTTCCTGCCTAGAACTGTGACCCTGGTCAAAAGCTCTCACCTGGGAGGTTATGGCTGAGGAAGGGATGGGAGGTCATGACCCTGGGCTTGGAGTCCTAGCCCACAGCTGGGAGGTCATGACCCAAGGCTGGGAGGTCATGGCCCTGGAGCATCACCGGGCTGCTGTTGTTTTCCTGAACGGTCGTGTCACCAAAGTACCTTCTGAATATTTGTGTGCACACCCACAGACTGGGGCAGCCCTCAGCCTGGGTCGCGGAGCCTGGTCCCTGCAGTGGAAAGTGCTGAGAGCACAAGATGGAGTTCATCCCTAAATGGAACAGCCGTATTAGCCCCACCACCGAGGCTCAGTGAACACCACAGAAGAGGAAGCGGGAAGAACGTCAGAGCAGCGGGGTGGGGAAGAGTCACTGAGACGCTGTCTTCGGGACATGGCATGCCGATGACACACAGGGACAGCAGCGGTGGGCACCTGCGTAAGACCAAGCCAGCCACAGTCCCAGCACAGACTCAGGGTTCTCCAGGCCTCACCCCTCGCCGAGTCGTTCTTTGCTGAGGGTGTGGCCACCTGTAGTTCTACACTCCAGTGGATGGCCACACGGCCCTGCCCATACGGGCAGCAGTAACTGGACTTGGTGGTGGATTGTTTGTTTGTTTGTTTGTTTGTTTGTTTGTTTTGAGACATGAAGTTAAGAGGGGAAAATGTGGAGTGAAGTATGGATGAGCTGGAGGGGAGATGTGGCAGGGTAGCCATGGTCATATCTCATTGTATGCATATATGAAATCCTCAAGAATAAAGAAACATTTTTAAGGCTGGGCAGTAGTGGTGCATGCCTTTAATCCCAGCACTCAGGAGGAAGAGGCCGGGGGATCTCTGTGAGTTTGAGGCCAGCCTGGGCTACAGAGAAAATTCCAGGGCAGCCATGAGTACTCTGTCCCGAAAGAAAAGAAAGAAAGAAGACATTTTTGAAGATTGTTTTATGGGTGTGGGTGCTTTGCCAGTCTGCCTGTGCACGGTGTGTGTTGTACCTGCAGAGGCCAGCAGAGGGCATCAGAGCCCACGAACTGAAGTTACAGGTGGTTGTGAAATGCCGTGTGGGTGTGGGGGGTTAAACCCTGGTCCTTTGCAAGAGCAGCCAGTGCTCTTAAGCGATGACCCAGCTCTCCAGCCCTAGAATAAAGAACTTTTTTGTTGTTTTGAGACAGTGTTTCTCTGTGTAGCTCTGGCTGTTCGGGATCTCGCTCTGCAGTGCTGGGATTAAAGGCATGCACCACCACTGCCCAGCTAAGACCTTTTTAATTTTTTGGAGGAGCTTTGCCATCCCTCATCCTCCCTGCACCAAGAGAAAGCACCAGGGCTGCAGCCCTCCCGCCCACGGCGCCCTCCCGCCCACGGCGCCCTCCCGCCTGGCAGCTTGCTGACAGCATTCCAGACAAGTGAGAGACCCTACCTCAAAGAGACAATGGATGACGCATGAGAAACAACATTCGAGGCTGTCCCCTGGCCTCCACACAGCCATGCACACACCTGCAAGAACAGATACACTCATGTGTGCCCTGGCACACATACGAACGCACACATACGCACACGTGTGCACACACAGACAAAAAGAAAAGGAGGTAGAGTTCATATGGCACCCCCAACTCTATTCTGAAGACACTGTGAAACCTCCCAGAGAAACCTTATAACCCCAAATCCTTATCTTGGAGTCTGACTGCAGATGAGACAGTCTAGGACAGCAAAACCGTGACGGTGACACTGTGGACTTGCCAGGCTCTGGCGTTCTCTGGTCATGCCTGTGAGAGATTGTCTACATTAGGTAAACTGATGTGGAAAGACCCACCCTGAATATGGATGACCCCATCCCAAGGGTTGGGGTGCTAGACTGAGCACCAGCACTCATCTCTCCACTTCCTGGCTGTGAATGCCCTGTGACCTGGCACCTCACACGCTGGCCACCATGCCTTCCTTGCCGTGAAGGACTGTGCCCGGCAACCATGAACCACAACAAACCTCCCTGCCCTAAGCTGCTTTGGCCAGAGTGTTTTATCCCACCAACCAGAAGAGTACGTGCCACGCAAATGTGACACTCTGGAGAGTGGGACAGTGTCCTAGTGAGCTTTGCTGTCCACTGACCACGGCTACTCTCAGGGAGTCTAAACTGAAGGGCTAACCAGATCAGACTGACCCATGGCTGTGTCTGAGAGAGGTCATCTTGATTGGTGGTGTCTGCTACGGGCGGCACCACGCCTCGACAGGAGGTCCCGGGATGTAAGAAAGGCAGCTGAGCCATAAGAGCATCCTCCACGGCCTCTGCTTCAGTTCCTACCTCAACTCCTGCCCTGACTTCACCAGTGATGGACTGTGACCTGGAAGTGTGGCCAAACGCAGACCCTCCCCTCCCCAAGTAGCTTTTGGTCAGGTTGTTTGCCCCAGCAACGAACATCAGGCTTGGACACAGGTCGTGATTAATAACCACACCAGGGCAACAGGAAAACGACCCTGGGTAAACCCGAGTGCAGTTGTTCTATGCGGCAGGCAAAGAAAACTCAGGTCTGGCTTGTGCCAAGGGCTCCAGTGCTACCAATGATGTCTCTGCAGGAAGCAGGGTGACAGAAGAAAGCCAGTTGTCTCCCTGGCACACCTGGGCCAAGGTTTGTAGGATTCAAGCTGGATTTCTGGAGAGTATATATCGAGATTGCTTCCCTTGTTCAGTGTAATGTGGAAGGAGGGAACTCAAATCATTAACTTCTACTACAAGAAAAGCAAATGATGGTGGAAGCCTGTCATTTAGGCCATTCAAAAAGTTGAGGCAGGAGGATGACCAGTTGAAGGCCAGCCTGGGCTAGAATGAGCTCAAGGCCAGTCTGGGCTATAGAGTAAGACCCTGATTTTAAAGTAACTGGAGTTGTGGCACAGCAGTGGAAGCCCTGCCTGGAATCCCCCAAGTGAAGGGCTGGGGGCGTGGTCAGGGTAGAGCCCCACCTAGAATCCCCCAGTGAGGTGCTGGGGGCGTGGTCAGGGTGGAGCCCCACCTAGAATCCCCCAGTGAGGTGCTGGGGGCGTGGTCAGGGTGGAGCCCCGCCTAGAACCCCCTAGTGAGGGGCTGGGGGCGTGGTCAGGGTGGAGCCCCGCCTAGAATCCCCAGTGAGGGGCTGGGGGCGTGGTCAGGGTGGAGCCCCGCCTAGAATCCCCCAGTGAGGGGCTGGGGGCGTGGTCAGGGTGGAACTCCACCTATAATACCCCAGTGAGGGGCTCAGCAGTAGTGTGTCTGCCCACAATACTACCCACCCTCCATAAGGTCCATCTTAAGCACAAAGGACAGAAAAGAAGAGAGGGTGAAGTGTAGACTTGATCTCTAATCCCGGCCCTATAAGCACAGCACCTTCTCCTGCTAGGTAGGAATTCCAGGTCTCCTTCAACCTGCACCATAAAAGGCAGAGAAAGGTGACCTCGTTGTGAGAGGGCAGTGCTGAATGAACTTTTGTCAGTGTGCACCGTTCCTGTGGCTCCCCTTACAGACGGTCTGGAGCACGCCAATTCCTGCTCTCCTCATTTTATTAGAAGCAGTTGCCTCAAGCCCCATCTTCCTTGGGGGACTCGAGACAATCAATGTGTTATAAATTAACCATCTGGGCTTCATCCTGGGAACCCTGCCACACGGCTACCGGCTGTCTGCTCTCCATCCAGACGCTCTGCCATCGAGGACCGCTCAAGGCCCCTCAACCTTGCTGGCGTCCTGGGCTCAGCAGGCATCTGCCTCTCTCTCCTCTCTCTGTCCTGCAGGGCACCAGGCTCAGCAGTATTCAGAATAGTCTTCCTCCACGTAGTTGGAAGGGAACCAGCCAATCTGGAGACAGAAGAAAACTCCATGAGAAAAATCTGTCATCTTCGCCCCTCATCACAGCAGGCTGGACCCCTCCTGCCGTGGGGCCTTCCCACCTGTTGTTACTCCACTGTGCATGCCCAAGGATGGCCCTCTGCTCATGTGTCACCTTGTCAGTAAAGTCTTCTAGTCACCCTGCTTAACAAAGTAAGCCACACCCACTCCACACACATCTAGCCTTGCCCTGATCGTCCTCCACAGAGCTCATTGTCGTCGTGATATAATAATGAATGATTATGTATTCTGCTGATTGACAGGATTAACTGCTAAGCCAACTCCCCTCCCCCATCACAACATGAGGTTGACAAGGCCAGAGAGTTTTGTCTCCTACTCAGCAGACTCCCAAGAGCCTAGAACAGGTCCCAGTGCTCAGTAAACACTTTATTAACATTTCTTGGAATGTTGAGTAGACAGATGGATAGATGGGTGGGTGGGTGAATGATAGATGGATGGATAAATGAGTGGATGGATGGATGGATGGATAAATGAGTAGATGAGTGCATGGATAGATGGATGGTCATAGATACATTAGTGGATGGGATGGATGGGTAATGGATGGATGGGTGGGTGGATGCATGGATGGATGGATGGATAGATGGATGAACTGGTGGATAAGTGGATGGGTGGGTGAATGGCTAGTGCATAAATACATGAGTGGATGGGATAGATGGGTGGGTAGGTGGGTGGGTGGGTGGATGATGAGTGAATGGGTAGGGTGATAGATGAACAAATATATAGGTGATTGATAGATAAATGGGCATAAGGATGGTGGGTAGATGATAGCTTGATGAATACATGGGTGGAAGGACGGGTGGGTAGAGAGACAGACACATAAACAGAGAATGGTTGTACAGAGATGGGTGACTTGCACATGAATGCTTGGATGAACCCTGTCTGCCCCAGACCTGCTTAAACAGTCTAAGTGACTCTCTCAACCCCCAGCTGTGCACCATTACTCACTGAATGTGACAACAAATGTGTTTATCATCTCAGCATTTCTCTAAGTCATGGGAGCTTTGTGACATGTTTCCCCCAATAGAACAGAAGTTCTAACCAGTGTCCTTATCTTCACTCAAAAAATACTGAGAAAACTTTCGAGCAAGGAGGAATGCTAGATGCTCAAATTCATCAGAGGATGACATGGAGAAAGCCTCCATCCATACAGTACAAAGTAGGAACTTAGCCAAAGCAAGCTGGCCTGAAGCACCTTCAGGAGCATCTTTCTCCTTCTAACTAGAACCAGAGTGGGCAAAGACCACTGTGGTCACCCCAAGTCTGCCTCTCCGTGCATTCAGTAGTTACGGAGCACCTACTATGTGCCAAGTCATGTGACACAGCAGTGAGCGAGACAGATTCCTCCTCTGCATCTCCCACATTTGTCGATCACCCTCTCACTCCAGGGCCTTTGCATACACTGGGGAATTTGTCTGATGAATGGATGAACTGATGGATGGGTGGGTTCTATGGAATGAGTGAACTGGTGGGTGGGTGGGTTCTGATGAATGAATGAACTGATGGATGAGTGGGTTCTGTGGAATGGATGAACTGATGGATGAGTGGATTCTGATAAATGAATGAACTGATGGATGAGTGGGTTCTGATAAATGGGTGAACTGGTGGATGGGTGGGTTCTGAGGAATGGGTGAACTGATAGATGAGTGGGTTCTGAGGAATGGGTGAACTGATGGATGGGTGGGTCCTGATAAATGGGTGAACTGATGGATGGGTGGGTTCTGAGGAATGGATGAACTGATGGATGGGTGGGTTCGGGAGACTGAACTCGGTCTTCAGGTTTATAATGCAAGCACTGTACCAGCTTAGAACCTTTCCAGCCCACTGGCAGCCATTTTATCCCTTTAACCTTTTTATTGCTTACCCTCCTAGCCTCTCATCACCCTAACCTCTGGAAGGGTGGGTGAGGAGCTCCCCTGCTTGGGGTCCTCTTTCCCATCACCATCCTGACCACGCCCTGGTGTGACTGCCTTGTTAGAGGTCACATGATCTCACTGTTTCACAAAGATAGTCATTGGACAATGTTCCCTTTGCACTCAGAAAAATCTCTAGCTCATAGTATGTTCTCAATAAATAGATGTGGGTGGGAAAATGTGTTAAATCTGTGTCCTTTTGCCCCTCAGACTAAGGGTGACCTGCATGGGAACCACACTCCATCCCACCACAGCCAAGCCACGCCCCACACATCCACCCAGTTAGCCCTCCCCCTCCTGCCTCACCCGGCCATAGATCTCCCCACGCCACCAGCCCTGCTGTCCCTTCTTGTTGAGGATCTTGATGATGTCACCCTCCTTAAGGGACAGTTCCGATCGGTCCCGGGCACAGAAGTCATAGCGGGCTTTCGCGGTGCCAAAATACTTGGTGCTTCCAGCTGTGAAGAGAAAAATGAGATGCCTAAGCGTCTGAGATAAATATCAGCCATCATCTGGGGACAGTGTAGAGAGGGACACGCTCTCGGGACGGTACCACCTAGCTGAAGGGTCTCTTTGACGGTTAGCTTCAATCGTCAACTTGACCCAACCTAGAATAACCTGGGGAGAGAGTCTCAGAGAGAGAGATGTCTTCATTGTGTTGGCCTGTGGACATGTCTGTGGGAGTTGTCTTAGTGAAGTGAATTGATGTGGGAGATCCAGCCCACCATGAGTGGCACCATTCCCTAGGCAGCGGGGTGGGGGTGGGGGTCTTGGGCTGACTAAGAGTGGACAAAGAGAGCAAGCACACATTCATCTCTCTCTGCTCCTGACTGCTGATGGGATGTGGCCAGCTGCCTCAGGCCCCTGCCTCTGCGACTCCCCCACAGGGATGGACAGTAACCTGGAACTGTGGACTAAAGTAAGTCCTTTCTCCCATGTATTGCTTTCCATCATGACATTTATCACAGCAATAGACATGAAACCAGAGCATCCACTGGGTGACCTCTAGGCTGAAGGGACACAACTCTACTCCCAACACTGTCCTCTCAGGCCAAATTTAGAAAATTTAAATATTTTAAGTAAGGTTTCATGATGTAGTCCAATGTGGTTCCAACTCACTATGTAGCCCACACTGAGCCCAAATTTGTCACCATCCTGCCTCAGCCTCCTGAGTGCTGGGATTATAAGGATGCACATCACACCTGGTGAGATCAGGTTTTCAATCATTTTAATGGTGTTTCATATATAGTCAATTTCTGTACACCTGTACGTCCTTAACCTTCATATTAAACTCAGATACACAGAGAGGGTAGACTATATTTTTAAAAGTCATTAAGGGTGGCTGGAGAGGTGGTTCAGGACTTCAGTTCCCAGCACCCACATGGAGGCTCCAAATCACCTGTAACTCCAGTTCCTGGAAATCTAACACTCTCCTCCAGATTCTGTGGACACTGCACTCAAGTGCACAGAGCAATACACAGACACACATGTATACACATGATTAAAAATTAAAAATAGGGGCTGGAGAGTTGGTTCAGCTATTAAGAACACTTGCTGCTCTTCCAGAGGACCTGAGTTCAGTTCCCAGCACCCACATTGGGCAGCTGTAACTCCAGCTCCAGGGGATGTAGCACCCTTTTCTGGCCTCTACAGACGCCGCACTTGGGGTAGTTTGAATGTAACTGGCCTCCATAAGCTCATAGGGAGTGGCACTATTAGGAGATGTGGCCTTGTTGGAGGAAGTGTGTCACTGTAGGGGAGGGTTTTAAGGTCTCATATATGCCCAAGCAATGTCCAGTGCCTCAGTCCACTTCCTGTTGCCTTCTGATCAAGATGTGGCCAGCACCGTATCTGTCTGCATGCCACCATACTCCCTGACATGATGATAATGGACTGAACCTCTGAAACTGTAAGCGGGTCACCCCAATTAATTGTTTTCCTTGATAGTTGTCATGGTCATGGCGTCTCTTCACAGCAATAGAAACCCTAACTAAGACAGAAGTTGGCACCATGGCCAGAGGTACTGTTGTGATTGTTAGCATTTAGGCACCTGTACTGGCCTGCCCTTAGGGTCCTGACAGGATAGATCCTCAGCTGCAGCCACTAAGAGCACCCCTGTGCACATTTGCTACGTTTCCTTATGAAAGGCAGGCCTTGCCCACCTCCCGTCTCCTTTCTCTTTTCCTTCCTCATCCCCAGGGAACAGTCCCTGCCCCCTTCTCTGCCCCTTCTCTCTCCCCTCCCCTCAATAAACCTCCTATGTGGACGCTGTTATATGGCGTGACTCCTTCCCACCATTTTAAAAGTACAACGGTGATAGGCTGGACCATGGTTTTGTTTGGAGGAGTTTGGACTTGGGGAGTTTGAAGGCAAGTGGAATGCTTTAAGCACTGCTTAACATGCCCTACTAGTAGAAGCATGGAAGATAGTGGTGCTAAGAGTGATTTGAACTGTGAGGGGCATACTCAGCAATTTTCAGAGGAGAAGAATTTTAGCATGTTGCCTAGAGATCATTCTTGTGATATTTTGGTGAAGAATGTGGCTGCTTTTTGCCCTTGTCCAAAGAGTCCACCTGGGGTCAAAGTGAAGAGTTTTGGATTAATTGTGTTAGCAGAAGAAATCTTAAAACAGCCAGCTATAGGGCTGGAGAGATGGCTCAAAGGTTAAGAACACTGGTTGTTTTTCCAGAGGTCCTGAGTTCAATTCCCAGCAACCACATGGTGGTTCACAGCCATCTATAATGAGATCTGGCACCCTCTTCTGACCCGCAGGCATACATGTAGGCAGAACACTGTATACATAATAAAATAAATCTTTTTTTAAAAAAAAACAGCCAGTTATAGATTCTGTCACGTGGTTATTAGTGGTAACTCTAATGAGGATCTATAATGAAAAATAGCAGGCTGAGCAAATAAAAACACAAAGAAAAGGGGCTTGAGAAAAGGGGCACCAGGAAGTGGAATGGAGCTAAGTCCTGTGTTCAATAAGATAAATCAATGAAGAAATTGATTAAAGGGAATGGTGATCCCAGAGCAAGATCCCACCCAGATAAGTTTCCAACTTGTGAAAAGGAATTAAAGAAAAGCTTAGAGCTGGGTGTGGTGGTGCACGCCTTTAATTCCAGCACTCAGAAGGCAGAGGCAGGTGGATCTCTAAGTTTGAGGCCAGCCTGGTCTACAGAGCAAGTTCCAAGACAGCCAAGCTTAGGTAATAAAAGACAGAAAGCTGGTGAAGATGTAGTTGAACAAGGGGGCCATGTTCCAGCCCTGCTGGGGGATGTCTTTCCATACGCTGTAAACATATGTTGTTCCCATTGGTTAATAAATAAGCTGCTTTGGACTATGGCAAGGCAGCTTAGAGACAGGTGGGAAATCGAAGGAGAGAAACAGGAAAGAGAAAGGAGGAGTCTGGAGAGAGAAGCCACCACCACCAGGAGAAGCAAGATGTGAAAGTACCGGTAAGCCACGAAGCCACGTGGCAGCTTACAGATAAATAGAAATGGGTGAAGTTATAAGAGCTGGCTAGCAAGAAGCCTGCCACAGGCCATGCAGTTTGTAAATAATATAAGCCTCTATGTGTTTACTTGGGTCCAAGCAGCTGCAGGACCACGGCTGGGCAGGACCGGAGAAAACTTATGGCTACACAGCCCCAGTAAGCAACAGAACTTGGCAGCTTCTGTCACATGATTCTAGCTTCGGAGTTAAGGATAGAAGAAATGGGTTACGGAATTTGCCTCTATGCCTAAAGAAAGCTAAGGCCAGGCATGTGTTAAGGATGTCCCTGAATGGAGGCCTAGTAGAGAGGCCTGTGTGTGAAGCTGCAAAGTTGAAGCCCGGATTGCCTTGGAGAACCCAAGATACTGGCGATGCCAGAGTCGTGGGATGGCTGCCCAGGAGAGCTGCTAACAGGGAGTGGAACCAGCCCAAGAGAAAGAAGTGTGTTGCAGTCAACAAAGCTGAATGGAGCTGGAGATCTGAAGAGTGCTTTGACATCAGTCATGGAGGCGCAATGTTTGGAGTTTGCCCAGCTGGTTTTCGGTCTTGCTTTGATCCAGTATTTCCTCACTATGTTCCCTTTCCTGTGTTTTGAAATGCTAACATATATCCTGTGCCATTATATGTTTAAGTTTATGATCTGGTTTTTTTTTAAGTTTTATTTTACAGGGAATTACAATTAAGAGAGTGTATGAATCTCAGAAGAGACTTTGAACTTTTGACTTTTCAACATCGTTGAGACTGTGATAGACTATGGGGACTTTTGAAGTTGGACTAAATGCATTTTGCATTATGATATTGTTACAAGCTTATGGGAACCAGAGAGTGGAATGTGGCAGTTTGAATGTAATTGGCCCCCATAAGCTCACAGGGAGTGGCACTATTAGGAGATGTGGTCTTGTTGGAGGAAGTACGTCACTGTAGGGGGTGGGCTTTGAGGTCTCATACATGCCCAAGCCATGCCCAGTGCCTCAGTCTACTTCCTGCTGCCTTCTGATCAAGATGTGGCCAGCACCATGTCTGCCTGCATGTCGCCATGTTCTTCTCCATGATGATAATGGACTTAAACTATAAGCAACCCACCTCAGTTAAATGTTTTCCGTATCAGAGTTGCTGTGGCCATGGTGTTTCTTCACAGAAACCCTAACTAAGGCAGCGCTCGAGTCACACACACACACACACACACACACACACACACACACACACACACAATCAATCAATCAATCTTTAACAAATAAAAGGAGAAATCTCCAATATCACACAATGGCACATAAATAAGCATTTAAAAATTAGTTACAAAAACCAAAAGTAGGGGCAGGCAGGCCCTGGAACCCCTGGCTCTCCCTCCACGGAGAGAAGGTGCTGTGCAGTCCCCCAGCCTGGGGTGTCCCCCTACCTGGCGGCTTGCTAATGGCTCTCCGCTCAGGCTCCTTGTAAGGGAACTGCAAGGTGGTGTCCAGCGACTTGAAGCAATCTTTGAGAGAATTCTGCTGATAAAACTCCACCAACTCCTGGAAGAATAACCACAGAACAGTTGTTACCCAGCTGGTCAGGCCACGGCAGAGCAAAGCCCAGCCCTGTCTGCACTCCAAACAGCTCCTTGGCGGCTGACTATGACGGGGAACTCCTTCCTCTACTGGAACAGCAAGGACCATCCGTGGAAGGGACCCCGCCATGAGCATTATCGACCATCACCCTGAAAGACCTAGACTCACCCTGAGACAAACCTCTGGGCATGGCTGCACTCAGTTAGATGAGGTGGGAAATGCCACCTGAATGTGAGTGGCACCATCCAAGGCTGCTGTCCCGGGGAGAATAAAAAGATGAAAGCAGGCCGGGCAGTAGTGGTACACGCCTTTAATCCCAGCACTCGGGAGGCAGAGGCAGGCGGATCTCTGTGAGTTCGAGGCCAGCCTGGTCTACAGAGGGAGATCCAGGACAGGCACCAAAACTATGCAGAGAAACCCTGTCTCGAAAAACCAAAAAAAAAAAAAAAAAAAAGAAAGAAAGAAAGAAAAATGAAAGCAAGCTGGGCAGCAAACTCCATCGCTCTCTGCTGCCTGACTACGGATGCCTCATGCTCCTGCCCCACACCTCCCTCCAGGACAGTCCCCAGCCTCCAGCTGTGAGCTGGAAAAACCTGCTTTACCATGTGTTCGGTCACAGCAATGAACAAACTCAACAATAGACTACCACAGGCTGAGGCCAGTTCTCCAAGCAGCCAATTCATTTTACTTCCTGCCGAGGTTACCAAAGAGGCTCACCAAACCCAAGGCCTCCCATAGTGCCCATGCCTTTATAATTAATAATCATGTAAGCACCGGCCAGCATGCACACCACACATGACCAAAGCCTCCGGGAACCCTGAGTGTTGAGGATGTTCACAACTCTCCCATTTTACATTTATTTATTTGTTTGTTGTTTATTTATTTATTTATTTGGGGTAGAGGGTGCTACAGAGCGCATGTGAAGGTCAGAGGTCAACTTTCAGGACCCAGTTCTCACCTTCCACCATGTGTGTTCCAGGGGTCACACTCAGGTTCTCAGCGTTGGTGGTAATCACCTTTACCCGCTGAGCCATCCTGCCCGCCCTCTCTCATTCTATAAATAGAGACACTAAGTTCTCCGCCCAGGTCCCACAGTGGGGACAAGACAATCATGGGTGGCAGCTGAGATCAATAGCTCAGATCTGGCCTCTGTGAAAGACTTTAGATTTGATTTCAACTTCCCAGTTTGTTGGGTTTATGGGTATTTCTCCCACAAATGGCTCACGCTGACGACATAGAATCAGTTGGGCCCAAATTCAAGAGTGTTCCACAAAGTGCCCCATTCAAGAACTTCGAGCTAAAAAATGCCATTATCATGAAAAAAAAAAATTGGGGGTGGGGCAGGTAGGATGGTTTAGTGGGTCACGCTCTGTCCACAGCCCCAGACCCACGTAACGGTGGAAGAACCTGACTCAACACTTGCTAAGTTATGAATTTGTCAGTGTCCTCAGTTTCCTCAAAGATCTACTGATCGTGGGTAAGGCCCACGTGACGTACATACACCAATCAGTTTTAAACGCCTAGAGGAAGATAAAAAGCATTAACAGTACACCAAACACTAGCTAAGCGCTCATATATTCTCAACGAGGCAGGCAGTCGCTCAGGTCATGCGGAGCCAGTTTGGAGACCTGTAACCATCTGGGCTCTGGTAGCCTGTGAAACGGGAAGGCAGAGGGTGGGCCGACTCCAGTCAGCGGGGAGGGGGCGGTGGTGAGTGTGCACACATCTGCGTGTGGGTGTGGGCATGCGTGCGGGGACCAGAGGTTGCCTCCAGGTGTCCCGTCTATCACACTCCACCTTATATTTTGAGTCAGGGTCTCTCACCGAGCCTGGGCCCCCTGGTTGCCTAGTCAGGGAGTCACTTGTCATAGTTCACCAGGGCTGGGGTTCCAGGCCACCACCACCACACCTGGCTTTTCTGTGGGTTCTGGGGATCAGACTGAGGCCCTTGGGCACTTTATCTATGAGCCTTCTCCCCAGCTCAGCCTGTTTGACATTAACAGACACCCCGAGAGTGCCCGGCACTATTATGTCATGACTGTCTTTTCCACACCGTTGGTCCTTAGGGAGATGAGCTCATGGTCAGTGTCTCCCTGGGAAGGGCTTCTCTAAGTACAAAGTGAGGACCCTACGACATGGGTGCAGACATGTGCCGCACAGGCTCTGGGCAGCTTCTGTGGGGGTGGGGGCAGCGGCCCTTACCGGAAGACCCCGGAAAGCCTTCTTCTCCGTGATCCGGTATAGCCCCTCTGATGTCATGATTTTAATATGTTTGACCTCGACGTTATACCTGAAGCGAGGGAGAGAAGAATCAGATGGTTGAGTCCCGAATCTAAGGAGCTCTACCATGCCTCCACCCAGGCTGCAAGCCCCAAGGATGGAAGAATCAAGCTGGACTCCTTCAGGGATGGGGAGCCCAACCCATCCTCCTGGGGTCTCTGCCACTCTGAGCCTCCCATTCTTCATCTTATACAGAAGTTTTCTTTCTCCCTGAGGGAGCTCATCCTGGGTGTCAACCTGACAGGATTTAGTGACCTCTGGGTGCATCTGTGAGGGGATTAACTGACAGGGCAAGTTCCTCCTGGATGTGGATGGGAACATCCCTGGGACTGGAGTTCTAAACTAAGTAAGAAAGGAGAAAGCGAGCCGAACACCCAGCACTCATCTCTGTTTTATGTCAACTTGACACAGAGTCATCTTGGAAGAGGGAACCTCATTGCAAAATGCCTCAGTAAGATCTGACTGTAGGGCATTTTCTTAATTAGTGATTGACAGAGAGGGCCCAGCCCACTGTGGGTGGTGCCATCCCTGGGCTGCTGGTCCTGGGTCCTATAAGAAAGCAGGCTGAGCCAGCCATGGGGAGCAAGCCAGTAAGCAGCAACCTCCATGGCCTCTGCCTCAGCTCCTGCCTCCAGGTTCCTGCTGTGACTTCCCTCAGTGATGGAGTGGAACTGTAAGCTGGATTAACCCTTTCCTCCCCAAACTGCTTTTGGTCATGGTGCTTCATCACAGCCGCAGAAACTCTAAGACATTCCGCCCTCTGAGTGTGGATGTGATGTGACCAGCTGCCCCACGCTCCTGCCACGGCACCTTCCCCATGGTTTTCTCCAGTCGTGAGGTGGACAAACCCTTTCTCCATTCAGTGGCTTCTGTCAGGATTTTGTAAATCCCACTACCTCAGGGATGTGTTGAGAAGCCAGGAAGAGCCTGCAAGAAGACAATAGTGTCCTCGAATAGAGAGGGAAGAGTCCACCGTGCAGCGGAAAGATGGTGGAATAGGAAGGATGGGAAGGAAAGGGCTGCGTTAGCCTGGTGATTCACAGAACAACAAAAATGGAAGGGACGCTGGGCATGGCGGCGGCGCTCGCCTTTGATCCCAGCACTCCGGAAGCAGAGGCGGGTGGACCAAGGGGAAAAACAGGCATTTCTGCCAACAGGAGAAGCTAAGTAACACAAAAAACCCTAGAAATGCTTTTTTTGTTTAATCGTTGAGGGGGTCACTGAGATGGCCGGTAAAGGTGCTTGCCACGAAGGCTGACAGTTTGAGCTCAACCCCCGGGCCCCTCACGTTGGAATGGGAGAACAGACTTTCGCAAGCTGTCCTCCGGCCTTCCCAGTGCACCATGGTACACGCACACACAGGAAACAAACTTTCGTTAAATTGCTGAGCTCTCGCAAAAGTACTGGAAAACCCCAAAGCTAAAAATAAAGGTGGAATCAGGGGCGGAGTGACCAGCGCAAATTAACTCCCTAGCTGCTGCGTTGAGTTTGGCACCCAAGGCGGCTGCGCCTGGCGGTCACGTGCACGCGTGGAGTGGGTCCTGGTACTGCGGCCACTCTTCCCATGCTTCATGGGCCCCTCCACAGACATCTGCACTTCGCATGCTCCAGAGACCTGGAGCTCGGGGATTAGGCCAGGCTGGCCAGCGAGGTCCTGGGATCCTCCTGCCTCTCAGTCCCCAGGGCTGGAGTCACGGGCACAGCCAGACCTGGCTTTAAGTGGCTGCTGAGGATCAAACCGAGGCCCACAAGGTGATCTGAAGGGCACTTTTCAAACCAAGCCATCTCGCCAGCTCCTATCATGGGGTACTTTTCTGAAACTATTGTGCAGATGCAAATCAAAACCACACTGACTCCAGTCATTGCTGCTGTCACCAAGACAAGACACAGCCAAAATTCCAAAGAGAATCGAGGCCTGTGCACAGTCTGCTGGGATCATAAACTCACAATAAAAGCTAAGCTAGAAAAACACCACCCCTCAACTCAAGGAGATAAGATATATGTAGGGGCTGGGGAAGTGACTCAGTCAGTAAGGGCTTGTTGCTCAAGCATGAGGACCCAAGTTCGATTCCCAGCACCCACTTAAGAAGACCAAGGTGGGGTAACACTTGTAACCCCAGTCCTAGGTGGGCAGAGAGAGGTGGGTCCCCAGGCTCACTGGCCAGCCCGCATAGCCTATTCTCAGTGAAAAATGATGCTTCAAAACTCAAGGTGGAGCGGGGCCATGGTGGTGCACGACTTTAATCCCAGCACTCGGGAGGCAGAGGCAGGAGGATCTCTGAGTTTGAGGCCAGCCTGGTCTATACAGAGTGAGTTCCAGGACAGCCAGGGCTACACAGAGAAACCTTGTCTGGGGCAGGGTGGGGTGGGGGGAACAAACTCCAGGTGGGGGCTGCTGGTGGTTCAATGCATAAGGAGCTTTCCACAAAGCCTAACAGCGTGAGTTCAATCCCTGAGACCTACATGGCGGAAGGAGAGAACTGACTCCTGCAAGTTGTCACCAGCCACTTCATGCCTGCTGCAGCCTCCACATGTGGACACATGGGTGAACGCCCACAAACAATAAATAATGCAAGTAAAAGTCACAGTTCAATGGCGGGATGTAAGTTAGTGCAGCGTGGAGACCAGGAGATCTGTCCTGGGGCAGCTAGGTTTTATGTCCCAAGGACAAACGGTCAGCATATCCACGTGATCCCAACAAGCCTGTATTCATTGTAGAACTATCAACGACACCCAGGACACGGAATCAACTAAGGTGTCTGTAGACGAAGAATCTGTGACAGACACACACAGTGGAATATTATCCAGCCATGAAAAGGATAACATCCTGTCATTTACAACGTGGAGGAAGTGGAGGATGTTATGTAGTAGAGTAAGCCAGATACAGGAAGACAAATACCACAGCTTCTAATTCACACATCAAAGCTAAAAGTGTTGGCCGCAAGAGTAGAGGCAAAAATTGCAGAGGGGGGAGAAAGGAAGAGGGAACAAGACAAGGGAGAGAGAGGAGGGAAGGAAGTAAAAATCGGTAGAAGGCAGTAGTTCAACAAAAGGTGCATGTGGACAGTGTACACTTTTAGACAGTAAAAGCCTAGACACGCTCCACAAGCCCAGGTCGGAGGGGCGTGGTCAGAGAGGGAGGAGCCCAGGTCGGAGGAGGCATGGTCAGGGAAGGAGGAGCCCAGGTCAGAGGAGGCGTGGTCAGGGAAGGAGGAGCCCAGGTCAGAGGAGGCGTGGTCAGGGAAGGAGGAGCCCAGGTCAGAGGAGGCGTGGTCAGGGAAGGAGGAGCCCAGCTCATAGGAGGCGTGGTCAGGGAGGAAGGAGCCCAGGTCAGAGGGGGCGTAGTCAGGGAGGGAGGAGCCCAGGTCACAGTGGCCTCAGGGAGAGAGAAGTTACTTAATGCTGATGGCAAATTCCGCTGTATCCTTCACCCTCTGCCGCACCAGGTAGGTCCCATCAGAGCGGTTGGTGAGGATGCCCTCGGCTCCTGCTCGCTCCATGGGGCCAGCATACCTGCAGGGACACACCTGAGTCAGTCATGCCAAGGGGTGCAAGGTTGGGGTGCAGCTAAGGCTTTTGGGGGTCCCTGGAATTTGGCCATTTGCTTTGACAGGCATTTTCCTGAGCTCACACTGGACACTCATCTCTGTGAGCACCAGAGTAGAAACCCAGTGAGGTGTCAGCCTTGTATACTAAGGTTAAGGGGAAGGCTATCAAGAGGACTCAGAGGTAAAGGAGCTTGCTGCCAAGCCTCAGGACTTGAGTTCAATCCAGGGGGTCCTCTGGATGAATCGAGAACCAACTCCCACAAGTTGTCCTCTGACCTACACACACGTGCGTGCACACACACACACAGACACATGCACACACATACACACATATACCATGCAAAGTAAGTGTAAAAAGCCACTTAAGTAAAGGGAAGCCTTAAAATAAATTAATAGTATTTAATGCAATGTTTAAAAACCCAGAAAAATGAAGTCAACTGAAAAAGGAATGAAGCCTATGCGTGGCCACAGTGTGGCCTGCACCAGGCTCCATGTAAGAACCAGACACCAAAGAATGCACAGCGTGGGACTCCACGTGGGGAATGGCCACAGCAGGAGAGTCCAGAGGCAGGGAGGGCATTTGTGGGTGTGGGGCTGGTCAGGAGAATCCCTCCTGTAGGAACGGGACTAGGGGGTGGGAAGAAGGTTCTGGAACTAGAGGCGATGGCTGCAGTCCATTCTGAATGCACCCAAACATACCGAATACGCATGTAAATACAAATACACTGTCATGTGATGCACTTATGTCCTTTGAATTCCTTTATTACTGTTACGTTGCATGTGGAGCTTGGCATCAGTCTTCTCCTCCAGCCGTGACACAAAGGCTTGTTTTGTGCCCTGAACTCAGGTCCCCCAGCTCAGCAGCAGCTCTTGTCCTCTGAGCTGTTTTCACGGGCTGTTTTCACGGGCTTATCTGTCTCCTTATACAATACACGCTAAAGTGTCCATATTTATGTGTGTAACTACATGTCGAGTGTATTATGATGATATATGTAGCATGAATAACACAGTTATGTGTAATGTATAACTACACATCTATAACTACACTTTTATATATTGTGGCATATATAAGGCAACCTATTTCTATATAATCAGCATCCTCACCATCACCTTCAGAATCATCATCATCACCATCACTGTCATCACCACTACTGTCACTATCACTCTCACCACAACTGCCATCACCACTATCACATGAACCACAATCACACCTTCCTCTCCACCATCACCATCCTCATCACCACCATCATCACCAGCAACTCCATCCTCATCACCACCAGCAACACCATCCTCATCACCACCAGCAACACCATCCTCATCACCACCAGCAACACCATCCTCATCACCACCAGCAACTCCATCCTCATCACCACCATCATCACCAGCAACACCATCCTCATCACCACCATCATCACCAGCAACACCATCCTCATCACCACCATCATCACCAGCAACTCCATCCTCATCACTACCAGCAACACCATCCTCATCACCACCATCAACATCACCAGCAACACCATCCTCATCACCACCATCAACATCACCAGCAACACTATCCTCATCACCACCAGCAACATCACCAGCAACACCATCCTCATCACCACCGTCAACATCACCAGCAACACCATCCTCATCACCACCATCAACATCGCCAGCAACACCATCCTCATCACCACCATCAACATCACCAGCAACACCATCCTCATCGCCACCATCAACATCACCAGCAACACCATCCTCATCACCACCATCAACATCACCAGCAACACCATCCTCATCACCACCAGCAACATCACCAGCAACACCATCCTCATCACCACCATCAACATCACCAGCAACACCATCGTCATCACCACTAGCAACATCACCAGCAACACCATCCTCATCGCCACCATCAACATCACCAGCAACACCATCCTCATCACCACCAGCAACACCATCCTCATCACCACCAGCAACATCACCAGCAACACCATCCTCATCACCACCAGCAACACCATCCTCATCACCACCAGCAACATCACCAGCAACACCATCCTCATCACCACCGTCAACATCACCAGCAACACTATCCTCATCACCACCATCAACATCACCAGCAACACCATCCTCATCACCACCAGCAACATCACCAGCAACTCCATCCTCATCACCACCAGCAACATCACCAGCAACACTATACTCATCACCACCATCATCACCAGCAACACTATCCTCATCACCACCATCATCACCAGCAACACCATCCTCATCACCACCAGCAACATCACCAGCAACACCATCCTCATCACCACCGTCAACATCACCAGCAACACCATCCTCATCACCACTAGCAACATCACCAGCAACACCATCCTCATCGCCACCATCAACATCACCAGCAACACCATCCTCATCACCACCATCAACATCACTAACAACTCCATCCTCATCACCACCATCAACATCACCAGCAACTCCATCCTCATCACCACCATCACATCACTATCACCATCACCACCATTATCTCCATCATCAACACAATCACCATCTCCACCATCACCATCACCATCATCACCACCATCATTTCCATCATCCCCAACACTACCCATCACTATCATCAGGATCAACATCACCATGCTCATCACCAGCAACCTCCATTACTGTCACTGTGACTTTAATAATTACCCAGAGTCACCTTCCTTCCCCCCCTCAGTCCCTCCCCAGCAGCTCTTGGCTCAGGGTAAACTCAGAAGTGCTTGGGATCCAAATAATAAATTGCTGATTGTCCTGAAAGCTTCCACATTCAGCCTGAGTTCTCCCTTGACACAACACACACACACCATTTTAAAATAAGAAAATGTGATTGTACTCACCAGAGATGCACGGACAAGTCCTGAGGAGGACCCTGGGAACACAGACAAAAACCCAGACTCAGAGAAGCCTTTGCCTGGAAGACTTCAGGGACACCTGCTCATATCCACTCCACTAGCATCTGCTGCTTGGGTACCATGTTCCAGGCACTGTGCCACTCAAGGGAAAATAACACTAGAACCCAGGTGACCTCCCTTGTGTCTATACATCACATACAACACACATACATTAGCCTCAAGCCAAAGGTGCTGGCCACCTTTCCAGCATGACCCAACCTGGGAAGACAGTCTCAAGGAGAGACTGTGTAGATCAAGCTGTCCATGATGTGCCTGTGGGAGATGTTCTTAATTATGTTAACTGATACAGGAAGCCCAGCCCACTGTAGGTGGATCATTCCCCAGGCAGGGATCCTGAACCATATGAAAGAAGACAAACTGAGCAGAGTATAAGCAAGCGAGTAGGTGACCGTGCACCCAGTCGTTTCTCTCTGATCTCGACTGTCAACGTGATGTGACAGCTGTTTGAAGTTCCTGCCTTGACTTCCCTACAATGATGGGCTGTAACCTGGAATCACAGGCTGAAATCGACCCCTTTCTCTTCCAAGTCACTTTCTGTCAGGCATCTTATCACAGCAACAGAAATAAAACTTGGACACCAGGAATGGTGTTCCCTTCCTTCAATGGTGGACGAAAGTCTACACAATATGACAGATGCATAAAGTGGCAGGTCTACAGAGGACATGGAAGGAGGAGGGAGAAGTCCTGGAGGAAAGAGGGGATGCAGGACTGAGGAGGAGGAGGACAGAGGAGAAAGAGAGGGGGGTGAAAACAGTCAAACAACGTGGCACACATGTCTGACAATGGCTTTATGAATCCCGTGGCTGCATGCAGTGAGTACCCCCACTTAAAACTATATTGAAGGAGGATTTTCTGACTTGCGCAGATCATAGAAATCATGCCTTCCAGCAATGATGGGTACGTGGTGGACACGTGGATAGAGAAAAGGGACAGTGCTTCCTAGGCAAGCTGTCCACCACTCAGCTGTATTTTCAAACCTAAATGATGTATATTTGTTATTGTTTAGAATTTGTCGGGAGTGATGGGGATGGATTCAGGGCCTTGTACATAAAAAGCAAGTACTCTAAACCCTAGTTACATCTCAGCCCTTCACTGGGGGGATTGTAGGCGGGGCTCCACCCTGACCACGCCCCCAGCCCCTCACTATGGAATTCTAGAGGAGGACTCCACCCTTGTGCCATGCCCTAGACCTTGAGATGACCAATCAGTATTACCCAATCAGGAAGGAACAACGGAGTTTGAAACTCATAACATAATTTGACATTTCAAAATTTTAAGTTCACACCGAGGGCATATATATGTGGCATGAAAGTAAAAGAGAACTGTTCTGGAAGAAGATCGGGAACAGCAGGAAGGGGAGGAGGGAAGGGAAGGCAGCTGGGGGTAAATGTGAACAAAAGACAATGTTGTAAACAGAAAATCGTCATTAGGAAGCCCATTGTTTTGATGCTAACTGGGAGTTAATTTAGGGCTAGCAAGACGGTCAGTGAGAAAAGATTCTTGCCCACAGGTCTGACCACCAAGTTCAATCCCCAGGATCTGTATAGCAGAAGAGGAGAACCAGCTCCCACGAGTGTCCTTCAACCTTCACACGTAAGCCATGGGAGCCACACCCACACACATACAAAATAAATGACTGTAACATGCACTATTTTAAAAGTGAATCAAAACTACTGAACTTAAGGCTGTGGCCCCTGGTAGATGAGCCAAGCTCCAGTCAATGGCCTCACACCCATGAGTGTATGGGCAGCACAAATTGAACTCTGGGTTAATTTTAAAATAACAAACAAAAAGAACACAAAGTTGGTAGGGATAGGAGTGGATTTGAGAGGAATTAAGGGCATGAATGGTGGGGGAATATGGTGAAAATATATTGTGTGTATGTACAAAATGCTCTAAGAACTGATTTTAAAAATTGTATTTTTAGAAGAAAAAGAAAAAATAACAATGAACATGGAACCACTGAGAAGAAATGACAGCTCTATCCGCCAGGAGAGTGGCCAGAAGAAGGAGGCCATGATGCCTTCACAGGACTCCGTTTAGTGCTTAGGAAATAAGCCAGGGACTGGCCCACCTTCTGGGCCCCTGCCTGCCCCATACAACACCCCAAGAAAAGTGCAAGTTATTTCACAGAAAAAGCAAGAAGCTTCCACAATCAGCAATCATATGCTGACTCTAAGGTGGCTCAGTGGAGTAGACAAAGCCTCGGTTTGGCAAGGTGTGACCTGCCATGACGGACAGGATGGGTAGGGGCATGACAGATGGATACATAGATGATGCATGAGGGATTCTCAAGGTGACCTCCCTGGTTGGTTTCATCCGCCAGGCCTCTATCTGAACCCTTGACCCTCACAATCCCGAATTGAGGCACTCACGTGGACGTAGGGACGCACTCTGTTACAGGGGAACCATCCGACATCATTAGTAGCAGTATTTCTTCCCTAAAAATGCAGGAGACAAAAGCATGAGCAGAATTTATAGGTATCCATTTGCACATGTGTGTGAGACAGTGAGAGACAGACAGACAGACAGAGAGACTATGCACTCACCTGCATGCATACATCCATTTCTCCTCTCAATGGATACCATGTTTATTCATCTCTCACTCACCATGAGGAATCAGGGACATATTTCAGAGGTAGAGGCCCTGCCTAGAATCCCCCAGTGAGGGGCTGGGGACTTGACCAGGGTGGAGCCCCCACCTAGAATCCCCAGTGAGGGGCCAGGAGTATGGTCAGGGATGGAGCTCCCGCCTGGAATCCCCCACTGAGGGGCTAGGGTATGGCTCAGCAGATAGAGGAGTATGGTCAGGGATGGAGCTCCCGCCTGGAATCCCCCACTGAGGGGCTAGGGTATGGCTCAGCAGATAGAGTTGCTTAGCACCCTTGAAGCCCACAAGATCCACCCCAGCACCACAAAAAAAAAATCAAATCCATAGAATTAAAGATATTGTGGTGGCCTTATGCTCCCAGGGAGGTGGTCATCCCTGGATATCTCCACTCATATACCTATCCCACAGGGACCCACTCCAGAAACTCATGAGACTGTGGCCCCACTCCCTCAGGTTCCCTGCACCCATAACCATGACCTCGTCTACACTTGTACTCCTCTGGAAGCAACTCCAGGGGCTGGGCCCTGACCCCTCCATGTCACCTGTACTTATAACTCCATGCCTTGCCCCTCACTCCTGCAGCCACAGTCCATACCTCCCACCAGTTGTGTTCAGCCTCTGCCTTAGTGAGCTCCACAATGTCCCCAGGGTTGAGCCGCAAAAATACTCCAAAGGCTCCAGGTGGGGGAGGGATCCCATAGTACTCCTGAAACACTTCCATCTTAGGCAGGCCTGGAGGTGGAAGGAGACAGAACAACATGGCTAACAGAACACTCACAGCTGTGTCTAAGATGAGAAAGACTGATAGTACCAAGTGGTGGTGAGAGTGTGGGGAAACTGGAACTCAAGCTGAGCAGCATCTACTGAAGTGTATCTGCCCTGGATCCCAGCAATCCCACTGCAGCTTACACACTAGGCAATGCATACACAGCTGCCTAGAAGTAGAGCCCCCGCCTAAAATCCCCAGTGAGGGGCTGGGGGCGTGGTCAGGGGTGGAGCCCTGCCTAGAATCCCCCAGTGACCGGTGGGAGCGTGGTCAGGGTGGAGCCCCGCCTAAAATCCCCAGTGAGGGGCTGGGGACGTGGCCAGGGTAGAGCCCCGCCTAGAATCCCCAGTGAGGGGCTGGGGGCGTGGTCAGAGTGGAGCCCCGCCTAGAATTCCCCCAGTGAGGGGCTGGGGGCGTGGTCAGGGTGGAGCCCCGCCTAGAATTCCCCAGTGAGGGGCTGGGGGCGTGGTCAGGGTGGAGCCCCGCCTAGAATCCCCAGTGAGGGGCTGGGGGCGTGGTCAGGGTGGAGCCCCGCCTAGAATCCCCCAGTGAGGGGCTGGGGGCGTGGTCAGGGTGGAGCCTCCTCCCCCTCCTGGAGTAGCATCCAGTTGCTCCCCTCATCGCACTCTGCACACTCACCCAGTTCATTCCTTTTCTTTTCCTGGGCCCTTCGATGTAGCTTGTCCTAGAAGGAGAGATAAAGAAAGTAGGCACCTATTTCCAGCCAGGCAACTCCTTAGCTCTTCACTGTCCTTGTCCAGCCAAGGACGGTGATGCCCACTTCTAGGGTCTCCTGGTTCCTCTCTCATGAGCCTCTGTAATTTCCCAAGTACAGAATGAAATTGGATCTTACCTTCTTCATAGTGCCTGAGAAATCTACGGAAGGGAAAAGTGCATAGTTCAGAAAGAAAATCCCCCCACAGAGAAGCAAGCCCACCTCCCTCACATTGGCCGAGAAATACCTTGCCCATGGCGGCCACACGGAGGCACTCTCCCCAGACACTCCTTGTGTGCAGGTGCCCTGCACCTATGACAGCGATATCCCTGGTAGAATGTGCCTCTGGAACACAGGAGAGATAAAGGAGAGTCATGGGGCGTTACTGGTACCCTAACCATCAACACATGTCCTTTGGAAGGAAGCAAAGGCCAAGTGTGGTGATGCATACCTGTCATGCCAGCATTGGAAGGATGAAGCAGATAGTATGTCCAAGTCTAGCCTGGGCTACTAAGGCAGACACTATCCGAAAGAAGGATAAGGGAGAAGAGAAGAGGAAGACAGGTGGAGGAGGAGTAATGGATCACAGTAGGGCTTCCCTTCTCTCAAGCAGGTGACCAGTGAAGGATCTCTCTCTACAGAGGAAAGTCTGAGCAAGCCCAAGGCTCAGGATCTCCCACATACCCACCTGAGTAACATCTGGCAGGCCTTGCAGGAAGTGGTCTCCTCAAAGGAGAACATCTGGAAGTCATGCCCATTAGCTGCGGCATTCTCTGGGTAGATGTTGGAGCTGGAGAGAGAATTTGAAAGCAAAGAACCAATATGTCATCCCATACATGGATGAAGAGCATTCTACAGAATAAAGGTATTGCAGTATCCATGCATGGATGTTTGAATTGCATCCACCTTCAGGCTACTGTGAGTCAGGTGCTGTGAGTATCAAAGAGAGAGGAAGCAGGTGGGCAGGTACCATAAGGCTAGAAGGACGGAGAGTGATAGTTTACAGGGTACAGGGTCTCCTTTGAGGTGATGGCAGGGTTATCAGCTAAGAGGTGACAATTACACATTTCTAATGTGTTAAATGGCATGGAATTGTAGCTATAAGATGTTTGGGGTTTTGTTAGACAACTTTCACCTCAACAGAATGAAGAGCAAGTGGAGGGGGGAGGCAGAGGACGAGAAGGAGATGAAAAGAGAGAAACAGATGGAAATGTGGGAAGGGAGTGTGTACACAGAGGCAGAACTGGAGAGGGGAGAAGAAAAACTAGAGAAAGAATGGAAGGTAGAGGAGAAAGAGATGAGAAGGTCTTCGTTTTTTATTTTTGTCCTTTTGTTTTTAGTTTGTTGTTACTGCTGTTTCAGGTTTTTCATTTTTATCTTTTGGGTTTTTGTTTGTTTTTAGTTTATTGTTGCTGGGGTTTGTTTGGTTTGGTTTGGTTTGGTTTGGTTTGGTTTGGTTTGGTGTGGAGAGTGAAGCAACCAACAGGAGAAGGGGACTCACATGGCCATTTCAAACTGTTCCATCCACTTCTTCTTCAGCTCCCGAGTCTTGAAGAACAGCTCATAGCCCTGGGCGCCTTGATCCTCGATGAGAAGGAACATATGGCTCCACTGTATGTGGAGAAATGGGTCTCAGATTGAACCCCCTGCAGAAGGCAGGACCACATCCCACCTTCCCCTCATCCCTCAGGGTAGCAAACCACTCCTGCTGTTGGATATGTGCATGGATGTGTTCACACAGGGCCGTCTAGACCATCCAAACACACATCCATAAGCCCAAAAGCCACACACAGCCTTCCACACAGCAAGCCATTATTTGTGTGTTTATTCTCTAAGGGGTAGAGGGAAGAGAGGAGGAAGGAGACGGAAGAAAGGAAGAGAGAGCTGATCCAAGAGGGAGATGTCCACTCTGTTGTGGAATATGACTGTGTAAAGGTGCGCTACATTTGTTTATGCTGCATTTGTTTAACAATGTAAGGATGTGTGTTTAAGTATGTAAAGATGTGTTTCATTTGTTTAGCCTTGCCTGCCTAAGGCACCTGATTGGCCTAATAAAGAGCTGAACGGCCAATAGCTAAGCAGAGAAAGTATAGGTGGGGCTGGCAGGGAGAGAGAATGAATAGGAGGAGAAATCTAGACTCAAGAGGAACTAGAGAAGAAGAGAGGAGAGAAAGAGGGAGACGCCCAGGGCCAGAAGCCAGGCAGCCATCACCCAGCCAGACACGGAGACAGCAAAAAAGTACGAAAAGGCAAAAAGCCCCGAGGCAAAAAGTAGATAAAGAGAAACAGGTTAAGTTAAAAAAGCCAGCCAAAAAAAACGAGCTAAGCTGGAGCTGAGCATTCAAGACTAATAATAAGTCTCTGTGTCGTGATTTGGGAGCTGGATGGTGGCGCAAAAGAAAAAGCCTGGTATACAACTCAAACATCATGTCCACACTCTGACCAGTGGAATCTTGTAAACAGCCCACATCCCCTCTCCCTCACCCATCACTGTCTGGGATCCTGTGTTACTTTCTTTGTAGAATCCCTTTCCTTTCCATCCTTAGTTCCTATGATGTAAGTGGGATGGCAGAGGGGAAAATGCCTGGGTTTTTGAATTTTTTATTGTTTTTTGTTTTGTCCCTTGAGGTCTGTGTTTCTAGTTTGTACTTGCTATTGTTTTCCCAGTACAGAAACTGAGCCCAGGGCCTCCCACAATCACTCAACAGCTAAGCTCATCCCAGACTGGCTCTGAAGTCACTCTGTAAACCAGGCAGGCCTTGGACTTGAGGTCCTCCAGCCTCAGACTCCCAAGTAGCTCAGATTACAAGTCTGCACCGCCAAGTCCACCACCATGTCTATGCTAGTACCCTCATGAATGATGCAGACATATAAAGGCTCAGCATTGGGCTGGGGCAATGGCTCAGTCAATGAAGTGCTTGGGGACCTGAGTTCGAACCCCAGAACCTACATTAAAAATATCAGGAGTGGCCAGATGGTGGTGGCACACAGTCTTAGTCCCAGCACTCGGGAGGCAGAGGCAGGCGGATCTCTGTGAGTTTGAGGCCAGCCTGGTCTACAGAGCGAGATCCAGGACAGCCAGGGCTGTTACACAGAGAAACCCTGTCTCAAAAAAAACTGTGTGTGTGTGTATGTGTGTGTGTATGTGTGTGTATATGTGTGTGTGTGTATGTGTGTGTGTATGTGTGTGTGTATGTGTATGTGTGTGTATGTGTGTGTATGTGTGTGTATGTGTATGTGTGTGTATGTGTGTGTGTGTAAGTGTGTGTGTATGTGTGTGTGTATGTGTGTGTATGTGTATGTGTGTATGTGTATGTGTGTATGTGTGTATGTGTGTGTGTGTATGTGTGTGTAAGTGTGTGTGTATGTGTGTGTAAGTGTGTATGTGTGTGTATGTGTGTGTGTGTATGTGTGTGTGTGTGTGTGTGTGTGTATTAAGAGTGATGTCTTATGCTTATAATCCCAGAGCTGGGGAAGCAGAGATGAGCAACTCTCTGGGTCATCCTGATCAGCTGGACAGTCTAGCCGCAGGGGCAAGCCCCAGGTTCAGTGAAGAAAAAACGAAACATAACAAGGTGTTGGCTGGCCCCTGAGGAACGGCCCCTGAGCTAGCCTCTGGACTCCAACTTACACACTAAGTAGAATTTTTAAATGAGAAGATTGAAGTTAGAGTCTCTCTCTCTCACACCCACACACAGGCAGCCCCAAGGCCAAGCTGCCCGAGCACCAGCCCTGCCGACAGAGCCCACCTTCTTGTTGTCTCGCTCCCCGGAGGAGTCATCCCGAACTTGGAAGCTGTGCAGGTTCACCGAAGCCTTGAGGTCATAGGAGTCCCCGCGGCGCTTACAGATGAGCAGCGCTTTGTCCAGCAGGAAGGCATACCTGCAAGCCTCCAGGTCAGGGGCCCGGGTCTGACCCCTCACCCTTCCAACTCCCCGACTACCCCGTCTCCCAGGCCTCTCCCCTCCTGCAAGGTGGATTCGCACCCTGACCTTGACCAACTCAGTCAAGCTCACCCACGTGATCCGAGTTGGCGCAGCCCTGTCGGACTTCACTCAACCACACATCCATCAAGACTCCACGTGACAGTTAAAGTGATTCCAACAACCTTTCCATCTATCAATCAGGCCCCATTCCTCTACTTGACCCAGGCTCCTCTCCAAATTTAGGGACTTCGCCCACACGTCTGTTCGGGAAGCTGGCCCCACCAAGAATCCTTCAGATGTATCTTGGCTCCACTCATCTATCTAGGCATCTAGCCACGCCCCCTGGCCAGACTGCATCCCGGATCCATGTTGACTCTACCTACTTGCCTGTCTAAATACCTGGCCTCATATGGGCATGGTGTCTCCTGCCTTTAATTCCAGCACTCAGGAAGCAAAGGCAGGTACATAGATCTCTGTGAATTCAAGGCCAGCCAGAGCTACCTGGTGAGACCCTCTCTCACAAATAAGAGACTCTGACCTTACAGAGGTTCACCTCAAATCTATGTTGACCTGCCCACCTATCTAGAAATCAGGTGCCACTTACTGCCCAAGCCTCACCCCATACTCAAATTGACTCTGTTCCACCTTCCACCAAAGCACTGGCCCTGCCTACGCCCTCTGCTCCTCCCTTGGTTCAAGTTGGCTCCACCCACCTGTCCGTCTTGGACCGACGTTCCACTGAGGCAATCTTGAGCTCACCGTCAATCTTAGGCCGGCCATAGTTGGCCAGAGACTGGTCCTACACAGTAGGCAGAGTGGAGTTTAACCGTGGATCTCCAGAAGGGGATCAGCACCCTGCCCATGGGTCCACACCCTTGGCCCACTGGACTTCACCCCTCACCAGGTTCTCGATGGACAGCTGGAAGTTCGTGATCTGCCGCAGGGTCTCGTTGTCCCTCTTGACCTCATTCACACACTGTGCCAGGTCCTGTGGGCAGGAAACGGTAGGACAGGCTTCCTTGCCTGCGCCCCTGGCCCAACCCCTTCCGTGGGCAGTAGAGGATCAGCCCCCACCAGGAGGCAGAAAGGCTGCTGCCAGCTTGGGTACCCAACCAGCAACACCCACTCCCTCACCCTCATGGCGTCCAAGGCCAACCGCAGGTTCTCCTTTTCCGTGGCATCCTGCGTGTGTTTCACTAGCTCCTGTTTGGACCAAGGAGTCAGGTGTCACCTGGGCCTGTCCCTAGCCCCCAGAAGAACTTCCAACTGATGCTGACCCACCAGGTCCTCCTAGAGGCTGGGACATGACCCAAAAGCTGATGCACCCAACCCCTCCAGCCAGCTCTTCCCTATCCTCTAGGCACAGCTTAGGATGCTGTAATGATTCATTTTAAAGGTCGTGCTGACAGTCGAGAGTCACCTGAGAAGAGAGTCTCAGTGAGGGACTGTCTAGATGGGGTTGGCCTGTGTGTGAGTCTGTAGGGATTGTCTTAATTGTGTTCATAGAGGTGGGAAGACCTGTCCCTTGTGAGTGGCACCACTGCCGGGGTCTGGTTCCTGGACCTGTACAAGTGTAGAGATTGCTCTAAGCCCAAGTGAGGGACCATTCGTTCAGTTGGCTCTGCACTTGATTGTGGGCGTGGTTAGCCGCTTTGACTTCCTGCCTCGACTTCCCAAGATGGTGGACTATAACCTCGAAAGTGAGCTGACTAAGCGCTTCCTCCCTTATGGTTGCCTTTGTCTGGGCGTTTTCATCTCAACAAGAAAAAGGAGACTAGAGCAGCCCCCAGCCACAGCCAGGGAGCCCCCGCCTTGTGACGGCACCTGGAGGAGGAGGTGGTATTTCAGCACCCGCTGCATGGGCACCATCAGCAAATCCCGCAGGGTGAATCGGCCGTTGTTGGCTCTTTGAGAACATTCCTGGCAGGGCAGAAAACAGGAGCATCATGGGAACCAGATGGACGCAGGAGGGACGGAGGGAGGCAAAGGGAGGGGAGGAGGAGGAGGAGAGGCAGGGGAGGACAGACAGACAACAGTACAGATGGTTCAGTCCGTAAAGTGCTTGCCGCATGAGGAACTGACTTCCATCCCCAGAACCCACAGTTAAAACAAACAAAAACTAAAGATAAAATAAACTGGGCGTGTTGGTGCAGGCAGCTGTGAGCTCGCCGCCAGTCAGCCTAACCAAACGAGCAAGCCTCAGGTCCCAGTGAGAGACCCTGTCTGAAAAACAAGGTGCCAGGGCTGGTGAGTCGGCTCAGCAGGAAAAGAGGCTTGCCAACAAACCTGACCGTCTGAGTCCGGTCCCTGGCACCTCCACAGACACACTGTGGCATGTGCACACAGAGAGAGCACATACACAAATAAGATACAAATGTAAGAGAGGGACTGCAGAGACGGCTCGGTGGTCAAAGGCACCGGCTGCTCTTGCACAGGACCCGGGCTGGATTCTCAGCACCGACATGGAGACCCACAACCATCTGTAACGCCAGTTCCAAGAGATGGGATGCCACCTTCAGCATCCACAGGCACGGCCAGCAAGTGGTGCACATGGACATACATGCAGGCGAAACTCACACCACATAAACAACAAAAAAATTTAAAAAGATAGAATGTGAGAGGGGTATACACCCAGTGTTGACTTTGGGCCACTACATGAACATGTGTGCATATGCACACACACACACACACACACACACACACACACACACACACTTTGAATAGATATATATTTGAGTAGCTTTCTATTCCCATGTCTTTCACCACACAACCCACCCAAAGTACAGCATCTCCCAGCAAGGAAATAAGGAAGGGAGGATGTTGTGGGCTAACAGAGGCTTCCTATGAGTGGGGGAAGGGAAGGCGGGGGGGGGGGGGGGGCCGCGTTGGACTTAGCCGGTGCGGGAGGGAGAGGGACCCATGGGCCACACTGGGATCCAATTCAGATGAAGACGAAGTCTTGGCATCAGGGCTTTCCCAGGATCAGGGTCTTAGGGTAAAGTTGGGGCATCATCCCAAAACCAGGGTTCAGTGTGAGGTGAGACCTGGGTTCAGGGTCAAGGCAGGTCATCGCAAGGTCAAGGCTCTACTGGGGTATGGGCTCAGAGTTGTGGACCATATCTTCCCTGATCTATTTTTCTCTGCATGGCCTCTGGAAGCCTCTCCCCTCAATGACCCCAGCTAGGGGCTGGGGAGACGACTCAGTTGGAAAAATGCTTGCCATGCAATTATAAAGAGTTTGAAAGCCCAGCACCCACATGAACAGCCAGGCATGGTCACATATGTCTAACTCTAGCACTGGGAGGCAGGAGTTGGCAGGGGACAGAGACAGACAGATATGAACTGTCTGACCTGCAAGTCTAGCCAATCAGTGAGCTGTGGGCTCAGTGAGAGACCGTGTCTCAAAATATAAGATGAGGAGCTATAATGGAGGACACCAACCTCTGGCTTCCAAATACACACTGCACATACACACACATACACACATGGTGGTGAACACTTGTAATTCCAGCTCTGGGAAACACAGGTCCCTGGGGCTCCCTGGCCAGGCTGGCCAGGCTAGGTGAGTTCAAGAGCAGTGAGAGACCCTGCCTCAAAATTCAAGGTAGGTGGTGAGACCCAAGGCTGTCCTCTGACATCCACAAGCAGGCACACACACGTGCATGGACAGACAGACACATATGCATGTGCACACTTCATGTACAAAAGATTGTAAATTGCAAAGTGGGCCCAACTCCATCTGTCCCGAGCTCCCCAAGACCCATAAAGCAGAGAGGGGAAATCCCTCCAGGGCGGCACAGCCCCACCTCCAGCTTCATCTGCACATCCTCCCTCGCTGTGGCCACTTGATCCAAGCGCTTGCTGGCCGACTCCACCTGACTGCAGTAACGGCCATAAACAAGGAACCTGTGGGCCAGGGTGGGACACCGTGGAAGGGTGATTATGAGGTCAGAGATATCTAAGCACCCATTCTGGCCTCATTCATCCCAAACGCATAACCCCGAGCCACAGTTTCCTCATCTGTAACACAGGCCTGGCAGCAATACCTCCCGGAGGGTTACTTTAACAGTAAACGGTAGCGTGCAGCTGAGGCTCTTACCAAACTGTTGCATACAGTCTGTGCCCAACGGTTGTTGACTTCACAATTATTGTGCACCAACTGTGTGCCAGCCCCTGTTCTAAGTACCTTATACAATGGTTTAGTCAATCCTTATTGTAACCCTGAACAGGATGAGGAAGCAGAAGCTTCCCAGTGACACACAGCAGAAGTAAAAATTAAACAAGAGCTGGGAAAGCCAGCTAGGGGTGTGGCTCAGGGGTGGAGCCATGCCTAGAATCCCCCAGTGAGGGGCTAAGGGCGTGGTCAGGGTGGAGCCCCGCCTAGAATCCCCCAGTGAGGGTCTGGGGCGTGGTCAGTGTGGAGCCCCGCCTAGAATCCCCCAGTGAGGGGCTAAGGGCGTGGTCAGGGTGGAGCCCCGCCTAGAATCCCCCAGTGAGGGGATGGGGGCGTGGTCAGGGGTAGAGGTTCCACCTGGAATCCCCCAAGTCCTGGATTCACTCAGCCTTCATCCCCCATTCAGTGAAGAACCCTGCCCATTGTTCTCTAATGTCTCTTGTGCTCTGGCATGGCTGTGATCTCCAGGGTCTGGTCAGCCACGTCTCACCTCTCCTTATACTTGATGAAGACCTGGTACAGCATGGTTGCTCCTGGGGCAGCCAGGGCATCCTTCAGCTCCTTCAGGAAGTGGGTGTGCACGGAGAGCAGCTCCTACCCCAAGGGGAAAAGGAAGGAAAGATGGGGCTGGAGCCCGGGCACAGACGCAGCAGCAGGAGAGGAGAGAGCCGCACCCGTGGTCCAGGGCAGGTGAGGCTCAGAGATTATCTCCTTGGAAAGAGGCAAAGAGGTCTGGGGATCCGCCGGCTCACCTCGATGTTGACGAAGATGGTCTCCATGTCTTGAGGCTTGAGGAATCGCTGTAAGGGCTTCATGAAGTGCTGAGGAGAGGGGAGGGAGCGTAAGACGAAGAGGATCCTCCATCCAGCTCGCCCAGAGGGACAGAAAAAAAGGATGAGGCAGGGGACACACAAACAGCAAGAAACAGACACAGAGAGACAGCAACAACACAGACAAACAGCAAGGAAGAGACAGACAGACTGACTGACAGACGGAGAAAGAGATGGAGACAAAAACAGAGATAGTACAGAAAGACACAGGCACCTGCATAGTGATAGGAATAGAGGCGCGCGCACACACACACACACACACACACACACACATACACACACACACATATACACACACACATACACACACACACATATACACACACACATACACACACACACATATACACACACACATACACACACACACATATACACACACACATACACACACACATATACACACACACATACACACACACATATACACACACACATACACACACACACACACACACACGCAAGCACGGGGGGGGGCAGTTCAAGAGCAACAAAACATAGAGATGGGCAGAAACAGAACTAGAGACAGGCAGAGAATTAGAGATTGAGACACACACGAATGGGGGAGGGAAGGGTGAGCAAGAAAAACAGAAGAAAGACAGATAAACAGACAGAAAGAGACAAAAGACATGGAGAGCCAGGCATGACACGTGCCTGTCATTCCAATGCTTCTAGGCCAGCTGGGCTACATAGTGATAAAATGAATAAATGTAATTAAAAAATCAAAAGAAAGGGAATGTCCATACTAAAATTGTCTCCAACTGTTCCAAGGCAGAGTTATCACCAATCGCCCCAAAGCGGACACCATCAAAGTCCACCAGCAGGCGACAGACCAAGTATGGTCCTTCCACACGCTAGAATATTACTCAGCAATGAACAGGCTCTGACACGTGTGGAGGGACCCCACAGACATTGTGCTGGGTGAGGGAACCAGACTCAAAAAGGACCACACAGTGTGGGGCTCTCAACAGGAAATGTCCAGAGCAAGGGAATCCAGAGACAGAAAGTGGACTCCTGGATCCTGGGGGTCGGGGAGAATGGAAAACTGAAAGGTGACAGCTGAGGTGTATAGTTTGTCTGTCTAGAGCAGTAGCATGTTCTATAATTAGACAGTGGCATTGGCTGCCCATCCCTGGATTTAACAACTGACTGAGTGGGTTTTTTTGGTGCATTTATCCATCTCTATTAAGCTGGCTTTTTTAACAATGGAGCCAGGGGTGGTGGCACATGCTTCTCATCCCAACACTCAGGAAGCTGAGGCAGGAGTATTGTGAGTTTCAGGGCAGCCTGGGCTACATAGGAAGACCCCCATGAGGAGGCAGGGAGGAGACAGCCCTGGCAGGACCCGTGGGCGCAACGCACCTGATGGATGGAGCCCAACGTGTCTGTATACTTCTCCTCAGTCTGCTGGATCTCCCGCAGACAGCAGCAGCGTTTGTCGTACTCCGTCATCTTGGGCTGTGAACAGGGACCACAGAGGCCGGCTGGTGAAGCACTCTACAACTCTCCCCACCTCCCCACCTGCCCGGCCCTTTCCAGACCCACACACCGGCGTAGGCACCGTCTCTGAACGCATGAGGTCCTCGTAGATCTCATCCCCCTCTGCCTCCTCATTCTCCACGCAGTCATAAAGGTCCTCATCTTCCTCCGCAGTATCACTGGGGGACAGATTCAAGCCATGTCCCCAAGCCAAGGACCCATCAGATCCATTCAGAATCAAGGCTGAATCCACAATACCCCCAGGCCTTTCAATGTGTCCCCCTCAGAGCCCAGGACAGATATATGTCCCCTCAGGCCCTGGGACAGATCCGTGTCCCTCAGACCCCAGGACAGATCTACATCCCTCAGGCCCTGGAACATATCCAGGTCCCCATAGACTTCAAGAAGATCCAGGCCCCCTCAGACCCCAGGAAGATCCATGTCCCCTCAGACCCCAGGAAGATCCAGGTCCCCTCAGACCCCAGGAAGATCCAGGCCCCCTCAGACCCCAGGAAGATCCAGGTCCCCTCAGACCCCAGGAAGATCCAGGTCCCCTCAGACCCCAGGAAGATCCATGCCCCCTCAGACCCCAGGAAGATCCAGGTCCCCTCAGACCCCAGGAAGATCCAGGTCCCCTCAGACTCCAGGAAGATCCATGTCCCCTCAGACCCCAGGAAGATCCAGGTCCCCTCAGACCCCAGGAAGATCCATGCCCCCTCAGACCCCAGGAAGATCCAGGTCCCCTCAGACCCCAGAAAGATCCAGGTCCCCTCAGACTCCAGGAAGATCCAGGTCCCCTCAGACCCCAGGAAGATCCATGTCCCCTCAGACCCCAGGAAGATTCAGGTCCCCTCAGACTCCAGGAAGATCCAGGTCCCCTCAGACTCCAGGAAGATCCAGGTCTCCTCAGACCCCAGGAAGATCCATGCCCCCTCAGACCCCAGGAAGATCCAGGTCCCCTCAGACTCCAGGAAGATCCATGCCCCCTCAGACCCCAGGAAGATCCATGCCCCCTCAGACCCCAGGAAGATCCAGGTCCCCTCAGACTCCAACCTCCACTGTGTCCCACAAACCCTGAACACATCGGACCCCAATACTCACTCAATCTGGTCTGAAAGGCCACTGTAGATGTCTTCGTCTCCCATGGTGGTGTCGTCTGTTGGGAAGGGCCTGGAGGACAGAAAGGCATAAGCAGGGCAGTGGGACAGGGAGCTGGAGCTTCAAGGAGGCCCCAGACCACAGCCCTGACTGCTACTCACATGATTCCTTTGTTCTGGGCAATGGGCGTCCATGACAGAGCAGACAGGGTGTAGATGACCTGCAGTGAGGGTACAGCTGCTCGAAATCCCTTTCCATCCCACCCCTCGGGCTCCCAGCACGGAGGCTATCCCTTCAGACTTCGGGGAGCACAGTTCAGCATCTCCCCTACATCCCTGCACCACAAGCAAAGCCTCCCCACTCTTGGGTCCACATGAGCACTCAGGCAGGGCAAGGCAATAATTTGTTACATGGGAGTGATTGGGGATCAGAGAAGCAGAACTCAGCCGAGGTCACACAGGAAGCGGTTGGGCAGATCCTTGAACTCGTCCCACATGCCCCAAGCCCATGCTACGGGCAGCATCCTGGAAGGCCAACCTGGCTCCACTACCAGCCCCCCAGTGGGCACACACACACACACATGCACACGCACACACATACGCATCAGGTAGTAATGGGAACAAATTGAGGTCCCACCTCTGGGCACTGGGAATCCAGCTCACCTTTCCAAAGTCCTGTACATCAAAGAGGTCGAAAGCCTCGAAGAGTTCGCTGCGCTTGAGGCCGAACTTCTCACAGCAGGTAGACAGGAAGGTTCGGATGTTCTTAAGACAAAGGAACTATAGGGAAGAGAAATGAGGCTGAGGACACACCACGTGTGTGTGCACACAGACAAACAGACACACACACACAGGCAAACCAGGAAATACAGATGTAAAAATAAATACATGTGTAAGTAAAAATGAAATAGCGCCAGCTGTAGTCCGAAGGTTCTCCACTCCACCTGGCCCCGCGGTCCCACATTCCTGGGGTCCCACCCAGCCCCGCGGTCCCTCAGCCACTTATAAAATAATCATTCAGAGGCTTAATATTAATTACCGATTACATGGCCTATGGCAGGCTTCTTGCTAGCCAGCTCTTATAACTTGACCCATTTTTATTTATCTGTAAGTTGCCACATGGCCGTGGGTTACTGACACTTTCACATCTTGCTTCTCCTGGCGGTGCTGACGTCTCTCCAGACTCTGCCTTTCTCCTTCCTTTCTCTCTCCTTCAATTTCCTGCCTGTCTCTAAGCTGCCTTGCCATTGGCCAATACAGTTTTATTTATCAACCAATCAGAGCAACACATGTTCACAACATACAGAGAGACATCCCCCAGCACTTCCCCTTTTCTGTCTAATCAAAAAGCGAGACACAAGGAAAAGCAGCTACTGAACTCTGCCAAGACAGGGTAAGAGGGTCTTTCAAAATTCCTGCTTCTGAAAATGGTCTGTCAGATACTCTAGGCCTGTAGCCAAATTGTATGCCCCAATGATGCTGAGAAACTTTAGTAACTGTCCAGGCTGCCAGCTGTCTCTGTCTATTCTCCCAAGAATTTTGGAAATTGCTTGCTTGCATTTTCCATTTTCTCAGATATTATTATGTTCCTTCTCAGGTCTTTGATGGAGTTGAAGACTAGATAGTTATAATTATAATTTTCCTTGTTTATGATCAAAGATAAATTAAAAATAAAACCTTAGACTCACAAATATAGGATAGATGATAAAATATTTTCTTTAATTTTGCCAAATACAAATAGACTAGATATTGAAACTGTAATTCTTCCTTGGTAACTGTTTGTTATATGTAATTTTACTATGTTAAAGTTAAAACCTTCCTTTTTGATTAGACAGAAAAGGGGAAGTGCTGTGGGATGTCTTTCCATATGCTGTGAATATATGTTGTTCCCATTGGTTAATAAAGAAGCTGCTCTGGCCTGTGGCAGGGCAGGTTATAGCCAGTCAGAAAATCCAAGGAGAGAGACAGGAAGAAGAAAAGCAAAGGAAAAGAGACACCGGCCTGCCGCCCAAGGAACAAGATGCCAGCAGACCAGTAAACCATGGAACACATGTCAAAACACAGATTAATAGAAATGGGTTAATTTAAGACATAAGAGCTAGCTAGAGGCCTGCCATAGACCATACAGTTTGTAAATAACATTAAGCCTCTCAGTGATTATTTTATAAGCAGCTGTGGGACCACGGGGCCAGGAGGGACTGGAGAAACCTTCTGACTACAGCCAGCAGCATGGCTCAGCAGATGAAGGTACTTGGGGGACAATCCTGAGGATCTGAGCTCGAGCTCCAGAACCCACACAAAGACGGAAGGAGAGAACGAATCCACAGTTGTCCTTTGACCTCCACACGTGTACCGTGGCACATGCATGCACCGTGGCACATGCACACACAGCCACACCCACAATGACAATGATAATAATAAACAAAAACTGTGCCGGTCTTGAATTCACTATGTTGCCCCAGATAACGCTGAACGTATATAATCCTCCTGCCCCCAGGAAATGTTATATTTTTATTACGTATATTTGCGTGTGAGCAAATGCACACATGGAAGTCAGAGGATAACTTGTAGGAGTCGGTTCCTTCCTTCCACCACACCGGTCCAGGGGAGCAGTCATCAGGCTTGGTGGCAAGTGCCCTGATTTTTTTTTAAAGATGTATCTATTTACTATTGTATACACACATTTTTAAGATAAGATAATGTTTGCCCAAATCCTAGAGCAAGCACAGGGTGGTGATGAGACTTATCAGCAGTTGCATCAGGCAGCGAGGGTGGGGATTGACTCAGAAAGGCACAAAGGATGGACATGTTCTTTATCTCGGGAAGGATGTGGGCTGCACAAGAGTTTGCAGTAATGAGAAGTGATTGTGTGGAGAACCCAAAGACTTGAGCGTCTTGTAGGAAAATTGGACTGAGAACTCTCTGCGCTGAGAACAAGAGACTGAGTGCTCAGCCCTACATGAGACGTCGATATTAACCCCATCCCAATCAAGGCTCAGGGAATGCCATGGGATGTGAAAAGACCATGAGAGCCGGGGATGGGGAGGAATGCTGTGAGATGCTGTCTGCTGGAAGTGACACCGTCATCGCTTGGGGACTGATAGCAACTGTGGGTGCCCGCGTGGGATCACGCCAGCCTGACCCCAGCACAGACTGTTAGATGGCCTAGGCCCCACCGCTGCTAAGGAGCTCCTGGCATTCTGTGGAGAGAGGATCATTGTTTACTGACGATATGGTCATTGGTGGGGTTCCGGAGCCCCAGTGGATACCTCACACACATGTATACAATGAAATGTGATTGTGTCCACCCTGTCTATCCCCCAAAATCTCCCTCAACATGGTCCTCTCACAACTTCGCGTCCTTTTTGGTTTTCACAGCCCGCAAAACCCAATCTGTGCTACCCGTGTGTTGCACGGGTGTGAGGCATTCACTGGAACATGGGAAACCCACCGGTGGCCACACTCTCAGCAAAGAATGATTCTTCACCCCTAGAAACTGTGTTACCATCAATAGCTCCACCATCAGAGAAGGTGGCGCCTAGAGCCATCTACCCACCAGTCCATGTTGGCTTCATCTTGTGCAGGTACCCACAGCCATGGTCAGTTCATGAGTGGTATGGCTTCATCATGTCCAGAAGACAAACCATTTCACAGCACCCCTCCCCAGTTCATACATTCTTCCCGCCTCCTCTTCTGAGACGTCCCCTGAGCCTTGGACTGGGGGAGGACTGTTTCAACAATGTCCAAGACTGAGCTACAAAGACAATGCAATTTCTACTAAAGTCAGTTTTTAAGTTATTATAGTTGGCACATGACTCAAAAGATTGTGTGGAAAATCATAGAGTTATCAACACTATGCAAGATGTTCTGACAACGGCAAATTCATGTGGGGCTGCTGGCCTTGCAAGAAATTGAAAGTTATCAGAAATGTTGTATGTGTTTGCATGTGTGTGCATGTGTACTGTGTGTACGAGTGGACAGCGGTTTGATGCTGACTGTCTTACTCCATCACTCCCCAGTTTCTTTACTGAAGCAGTCTCTCACTAAGCCACAGCCCTCTGATTAGCCTACGCTGGCCGGCTGACTCCACCTCCCAAGACTGGGGGATTACAGGTATATTCCCAGCTTTCTCTGTGGGTCCTGGGGATTCAAACTCAGGTCCTCACACTTGCATAACAAGCACTTTACCCACCATCTCTCCTGTCCCCAAGAATTATCATCATGCATCTACAGCGATTCCAACAGTGCGATAATGGCCACCAGTCTCCAAGATGGCTGTTGGGCTCCAAGATGGCCACCACGGTGTCCATGCAGAAACTGCAGTCATCTCTCCTGTCACCCCCTCCCATGCTGAAGCAGCTGGCCCTGTGTGGCCGAGAGTATTAGTGAACGTAACGATAAGGGACTCTTCAAAAGTGGGCACGGCGGCCTTGCGGGTTCTCCCTGGCCGCTTGCACCATTGACCACAGCCGTGGTGTAAGGCTACCCAATCAGTGCCGTGGAGGAGATCTGAGGTTCCGCGCAGCTGAACCACCTGGGAAGCGATCACCAAATGAGAGCGCCCCATCCAGCATTCGGCTGTGGTCTCACAGGAAACCTTAAGGGTGAACTGCAGAGCTAAGCCACTGACCCGAAGACCCTATGAGAATCGCACGGTCAGGCCACAGAATCGCTTGCTACACACTGATAAGCAGGTAAGTGGAGATAAGACAAGCGCAGGGAGGGATGTGTCTACTGCATCTTGCGATTCAGTGACAAGGCCATTCAAAGAGCTTGACCTGGTGTGAGCCCTCAGTATCTGGAAACTATTGCCATTGTCATCACAGTCATGAACATCACCACCATTACCACCACCGCCACCACCATCACCACCACCACCATCACCACCACCATCATCACCACCACCACCATCACCACCACTACCATCACCACCACCGCCACCACCATCACCACCACCATCACCACCACTACCACCACCATCACCACCACCACCGTCACCATCACCATCACCATCACCACCACCACCACCACCATCACCACCACTACCAACACCACCACTACCATTACCATCACCATCACCACCACCATCATCACCACCACCATCACCACCACCACCATCACCACCACTACCATCACCACCACCGCCACCACCATCACCACCACCATCACCACCACCACCATCACCACCACCATCACCACCACCACCATCACCACCACCATCACCACCACTACCACCACCATCACCACCACCACCGTCACCATCACCATCACCACCACTACCATCACCATCATCATTGCCACCATTCACATCATCACCACTATCATCATTATCACTATCATCCACATCATCAATCACCATCACCATCATCATTACCACTATCACCATCAAAATCAGTACCATAATCGCCGTCAGCATGATCACCACCATCACCATCAGCACCACCCTCATCATTACCATTGCCATCATCACCATCATCTTTACCATCATCAGTTGCTATCACCAACACCATCACCAACATCATCTCCATCACCATCTCCATCACCATCGTCACAATCATCACTATGATGTGCACAGCTCTCGCACCATCAGCCTACTGCTCCAAAGGCTAAGCCTCTACTAATGGATGCATGGCATTGATCACATCACGTCACCCTCGTCTGTACTGATGGTGGAATCCCAGTGAACTCACCGTTCATCATGAGTGCAGAGATCAGGTCTCAGCAACCATTGCTCCCCAGCTCCTGGACCCAGTGGCATCAGTGTAAAACGGTAGAAGGAATGGGTGGGGCCATCACCTCACTACAAACCTATTGAGTAACTAGTGAAGCTAAGCACATTTGCTCTTTGCCTAGAGAAGTCTTAGCTCTCCTTTGTTTAGGATTTGTATGTGTGCATATATTTGCATGCATGCTTGTGTGTTAGTTCAGGCACACATGTGTGGAAGTTGGAGGGCAACCTCAGTGTTGGCACTTGACTTGTACCTGGCTTGAGCCAGGGCTTCTTTGTTGCTCCGTGCCTGTGAGCCTCCAGAGACTCCGCTGTCTCCACCTGCCATCTCATCCCAGGACCACCTCACGTCCACTCCTGACTTCCCACTGGGTTCTCGGAAGCAACTCCAGTCTGCACACTTCCTTGGCAAGTACTCTCCTCTTGGCGCCCTCTCTCTACAGCCCTCCTCCCTGTTTGTGAGACAGGTTCTCATGTAGCCCAGGATGGCCTCAAATCTGCTGTATAGCCAAGGATGAGGACGCAGTCCCGATCCTCCTGCCTCCACCTCTTGGTATGCTGGGAATGACAGGAGCAAACCCCAGGTTGGGTTTTTGTGGTCCTGTGAATGGTACCCAGGACTCCATGCATGCCAGACACAGCTGAGACACGGCCCCAGCTCTAGACTATTTTTTGAGCTGTTTTAGATTGATGGCCACATGGAGCCTTGTTCTCGCATGCCCAGCCTCCCCACCACCAACACCCCACAGAGGATTGGTCCACTTGCAACAACTGCAACAACCCAACATGGACACTTCACCATCGCCTAAGGTCCACACGTCACTCAAGGGCTCACTCTTAGATATGAAAAGCTATTTAAAGACCTGGGGCTGGGGGTGGGGATCAAGAGAAGTTGTATTGAAGGATAGGGAGGGCCTCATGGGGACTACGTCCCTCTCTGGGGAGCTGTAGGCAGCTAATGGCTTCCCAGGAAGGGAGAGAGGGGTTTTCTTCAGCATGGAAGCCACTGGTACATCATGGCCCCTCACCCCCACTCTCTAGCAATCCCAGCACGGGGGAGGTGGAGACCGAAGGACCCCTGGGGCTCACCGTCTAGCCAGCCTTGCCGAGCTGTTAGAAGTGAGAGCCCCTGCACTGATACGGAATGCAGAGGGGCTGGAGAAATGGCTCAGCGGTTAAGAGCATCTTCACAGAATCCAAGTTTGGTTCCCAGCCCATATCACACCAGAGATGAAAATGGCTGAACAAACGACTTCCGTCTGACAGGTGGGATAACTGAGGCCCACCAAAGGACACACGTGTGAAAAGCGGGAGGGAGCGTGGAGAAACCACGGAGCATGAGAGCCAAGCCCTGCCCCTGCTCCCCCCTGACTCGATGAGCCATACTGAGCCCCTGCACCCCCTTCCTCCAGCCCTCACAGTGACATAGTAGGGGCTGACATATCACAGGAATTATTCATACCACCCAGAATTCCTGTGGGTCCTGGACTAACCCCAGACATCCAGACAGGGCCACCAGAGGTGAGAGGTGTCTGTCTGGCCTAAAACAGGAAACTCCCTCCTAACCTCAGAGGATCGATCAGCTGAGCTTTGCGACTGCCTTCCCTTCAGTCACATGACCCCTCCAAATGGAGTATGATTCATCACGCCTTCCACGGCTTCAGAGTGGCCAGTTAGAGAACAGAGCTCCTTCAGAGAGCAGCAGCGACTGCGGTTAGACCGCTAGAAGAACTTCCCAGTATCATGAGGTATGTTAAAAAGGTGATGAAGGACAGGAAGCCACTTGCTGTAGGAGGCATGTGGAAGAAGAGTTCTTCCTTGTTCTGTGGGGACAGCCCCTCAGCTTCCCTCCTGCTCCAGGATGAAGAGAGCCATGGTGTTGGGCAAGCAACAAGGCAACTTAGGCAAATTAGGAGCCAAGCACTGTGGTCAAGTCAGAAGTTGGCTCTTGGTGCCTCTGCCCAAAATAGAGAGAATTCTGGTCAAGGAAGTAGCACTGGGGGCTAGAGGCCTCCGTTGAGGGCTGGGGAAAAGCCACCCAGACTCAACACAAATTTCGTCTTCTGTGCTTTCCACACCCACAACCCCAACCCAGGAAAACCACCAGAAACAGGAAATGCCTTACCAGGCCTAGCCGGGGAAGATAGAAGAGGGCAGAGGGATGGCATCTTCCAGGCTCTGCCTGGCTCACTGAGGCAGCCACATGGCTGTCCAGAGAGGGTGGTCATGCTGTGCATCCTACCCAGAGCTTTGAAGTGGAGGAGCTGATGACACACTGAGTCCAAAGCATTCTAGGAGTGGGACTGCCTCTCCTCTCCCCTCTCCCCAGAGCCCAGTCTCCCATCCAGTGTGGGGGTGGGGGGGTCAGGTTAATGAAGGTAAGCAGGGGACCTTGGGCAGGTCATCTTAACCTCCATGCTTTGGGTTCCCCAACCGAAAATCAGGAATGAAATTACATTAAAATTAAATTAAATGTGGTGGTATATACCTGTAATCTCAGCATTCAGGAAGCTGAGGCAGGGGGATAGCTATAACTGAGATAAGCTTGAGCTACATAGTGAGTTCTAGGTTGGCCAGGGTTACACATAGAGACCTTGTATCAAAAATGGGGGGAAAACAAGGGGAAGGAAGGGGAGAAGAGGAGAGGGAGAGAGGGTGAAGGAGGAGAGAGGAGGGTGCTGGCTAGCAGTTTCCTCTAAGATGAAACCTTCCACGTTGGAAGGAAGCTCATTAAGACACAGGGTGTGCTAAGAGGAGGTGATACACTGTATCCTCCAGAGAAGCATGTTAACCTCAGGAACTAAACAACAAGAAGTAAACAGGAAGTCCCTGAAACAGACCAGACTCTCTACGCCCCTCCTCAAGCACAAGCTGTAAGGACCGCTGATGGCTGAACTGCCCAGAAGAGGTGCAGACGGGACAAGGCACCTGGAAGAGACTGCCCTGCTTGCAGGCTGTGCAGTGCCCTCCAGGATTCCAGCAAGTGCCGTCCGTGCTGGGCCTCGGTGATGCTGAGGTCGATGAGTCATTTCTGCTCCCAGAAGTGACTCCAGGAACACTCATTGGCTCACCAAGTTGGACTTTGGTGGTGTGCTTGCTTTTCTCTGCTGTCTGGGGTGAGTGCACGTGTGTTCACATCTCTCCCAGAAGAGTGTCACACAACAAAGAGAAGGGAACGGAAAGAAGAGACAGGCGAAGAGGAAGGGATTGGAAGAGCAGAGGAAGGGAAGGAGGAAAAGAAAGGAGAGAGAGAGAAAGGAGAGAGCCACCTCTCCACTCTAGAACCGAGCGTTGACCGACGCCGACCCACAAAAGCCAGTCATTAATTGACCCAGCAAACATACATGAAGTGTTTACTGTTGGCCCAGCACACTGAGACCCACTAGTGGACGAGGAAAATGGGCCCGGATGCCACAGTGCTTGTAACCTGGAGAGAGTGAGTAGATTAACAGGAGGGACTCTCGCAAAAGCAATCCGGATATGGGTTGGTGACAGCGCTGGTGAAGTGTGTGGTAGGAAGTACAGACAGCTGAGGCATGTGGTACAGTCAGCTGAGGCACGAAGTTACAAGGACAGGCAAATGTACCGCTTTGGGGTAGTGAAGGGGAAGGCAGGGCTCAGCCAGCAGCCACAGCAAGACAGAAAGGGACAGACAGTGGGGAAAGAATGCTGGACAGCGTGACCTTCCACGATACAGGTCCATCCACTTTAAAAAGAATCTTCCAGCTTCTACAGCGAGACCCACACAGCTGTGCAACCTATTCCCCTGACAAGCTCTACTCAAAAAATAAGGGTTGGGGTGTGGCTCAGGGATGGAGCCCCCACCTAGGATCCCCCAGTGAGGGTCTGGGGGCGCTGTCAGGGATGGAGCCCCGCCTAGAATCCCCCTGGGAGGGGCTGGAGGCATGGTCAGGGGTGGAGTCCCTGCCTAGATTTCCCCAGTGCTGTGTGTGGATATGTGCACAAGACTGCAGGTACCAGAGAAGGCCAGAAGAAGGCGCTGGATCCCCTGAAGCTGGAGGATACAGGTACAGATGGTTGTGAGCTGCCTAATATGGGTGTTGGAAACTGATCTGACCCAAGCTCTGAGCCATCTCTTCATCCCCCACCTTATTTTAGGGAGACAGTCTCTTTCTCAACCTGGAGCTGGCCTATTAGGCTGAGCTGGCTGGTCAGAGAACCCCAGCAATCCTTTTATTTCAACCTTCCCAATACGACGATTATAGACATGCTCCATCATGCCTGGTCAACTCAGGTCCTCGTGGTTGCGTGGCCAGCACATCATCCCCTGAGCCACCTCCTGGCCCTCACACCCCTGTTTCAGAAAGAACACCTACCACTGGTTCTCTGTATTTGCAAGTGAACTGTTTTCAGGACCGCCTCGTCCCCCCAGGTATGAAAGTACACAGGCATCCCTGTCCCTTCCAGACCCCTCTCTGCATTGAACCTGCACATCCTCCTGAGGTGACTCAGCTCAGCTGACCGAATGACAGTGCTGTGGAGAGAGCTGAGAGACAGCAAGCTAGACATTATGATGAGCAACCCAGGCATGATTCCCATCCTGGCTTCCATCCGGTTTGCTGCACATGAGGGCAGAGGCCAGAGGACAAGCTTGAATGTCCTTCCTCAGGAGCCGTTCACCTGGTGTTTTGAGACAGGGTCTCCCACGGGCTGGACCTCATGGACCCGGTTAGAATTGCTGACCAGTGAACCCCAGGATCACTGTCTTCTTCTCCCCAGTGCTGGGCTGACAGGTAGACACCACACTTGGCATTTTCTCCCTGGGTGCTGGGAATTAAAACTCAGCTCCTAGTGTTTTCAAGGCATTGATGGAGCCATCTCCTCAGCCACACATTTTAAAAGGTGGACATCTCTGAGCCATGGTTAGTTAAGCTCACCGACATAGCACAGTCAGATATGGGGGAAGAAATGAATCATTCATTCATTCACTTTACATTTCATTTGTGTGTGTGGAAGCCATTTCTTCCTCGCACCGTGTGGGATTCAGGCATCAAACTCAGGTGGCCAGACTTGGCAGCAAGTGACTTTACCCACGGAGCCATCTCACTGGCCGTCATACGTTTCTGTCTCTTTCCCTAGCAGCGTCTCCCTCTGGAGGGCACCGGTGAATTCATGTTTTTTCTTCCAGCTGTGTACCCCCCACCCCGACCTGGAAGGCACTCAGTAACGTTTGTTGAATCAGTGATGGGATGGCCGGCTGAGCAGGGGCCTCCTGTGTGCTCTTCCTGCCAGGAGCAGTTTTGAATCCCCATGGCTCTAAGAAAGATCGATTTGCATAGCTGTACATACTTCCCTCTGATTTGGGGTATTTATTAGCAGAGGGACAGAAACACGGACAGACTGTTTTGCATTACTTGCCGATGGTGGCTTCATTTCCTCATGACCCCATACCCACCCCTCGCTCCTGTGAAGCCCTCAGCCTTTTACTAGACTGCTGACTTTAGGCGACAGCAGAGCAGGCTGTAGCTACTTCCTTCCTGCCTTCTTCCTCTCTTCCGCTTTCTTTTTAAATTAAATTTAATTCGGGGTGGGGGGGGTCCAGTGTGTCAGTGTGCGTGTGTGCATGCATTTGCATGCATGTGAGTACAGTATGGTGCATGTGTGCTCGTGAGTGTATGTGCACACATGTGTGCATGTGTGTGTGTGTGTGTGTGTGTGTGTGTGTGTGTGTGTGTGTGCATGCACGGGCGCACACGTGCGTATGTGTAGGCCCAAAGAAGTCAGCATTGGGTTTCTTCTTCCCTTGGTTGCTCTTCATCTTATTTTTATTTTAAAAAACAGTCAGGCATGGTGGTGCACGCCTTTAATTCCAGCACTGGAGAGGCAGAGGCAGACTGATCTCTCCAAGTTCAAGGCCAGCCTGGGCTACAAAGGGAGCTTCAGGACAGCAAGGTCATTTACACAGAGAAAACCTCTCTCAGGGGGAAAAAAAAATTAAATAAATAAAAATTTAAAAAAAAAAAGCATCCTTGGCTGCACAGGGAATTCAAGGGGGTAACCTGGTTTACATGAGAGTCTGTCTCAAGAGTTTTTTGGGGTTTGTTGTTTTTGTTCGTTTTAATAAATTGTGCTGTACTCAGCTCACAGGATGGCTGCTCTCATCAATATTCCCTAAACAACAGAGTGGCTCGTTCCATAGCATATGCATTCTACCAGCTGCGGGGAATCACCTACGGGTATTTAAAAGCCAAAGGAGGGTGCAAGCAGCTTCTACCAAAATGGCAGAGCATTTTCTACGAGAGATCAAACCGTAGGCTGGTTTTGGACTCCTTGAAGCTAGTCTCTCGTGTACCAAGGGCATACATACAGCTTGTCAGCAGATGGTGGGCGGCATCATAGGAGAAAATTAGGGAGTGGGGCTAGGGGAATGACTCAGTGGGTAAAACATTTGCTGTGCAAGCTTGAGGACATGAGTTCGAATCCAAAGCACCAGCATAAGATCTGGGTGTAGTAGGGACGCCTGCAATCCCAGCCCGGAGGTGGTACAGACGGGGATCCGGGGCGATCTCAGGCCAGTCTCAAAAATGATAGCGGGGCTGGAGACATGGCAAAATGATTAAGAGCATGTTTTTTTAGAGGACCCAAGTCCCGCTGCCAGTAACACCAGCCCCAGGGGGACGCAGTGCCTCAGGCGTTGGCTGGCTCCTGCACGCGAACGCACACGTCCTCACAGAGCGCATACTCATGATTGGAAACCTTAAAAAATAGCTTTCAAGGCAGAAGAAGAGCGCTTGAGGAAGACACCATACCTCCACAGGCACGTGTACAAGACCGCACACATATGGGCACACACACAAGCGCACAGACACACAAGGAAAAAGACAACGGGTGCCAGAAAAGGTAGGATTTCGGTGACGTGTCGGAAGCCTTGTTGAGAAACTGACGTTTAAGCAAAGACTTGGAGGAGGTGATGGGGCAGCCAGGTGGACACTAGCATGAACAGTGTCCCAGACAGAGGAAACTGACAACGCCAAAGACCCGAGGCAGGACTGTGCCTGGTGCATTGGAGGAAAGGCTAATTAGGGGCCTGTGGCTGGAGTAGACTGCCAGAGAAGGGTGCAGGGGAGATTGAACCACGTGTCCGAGGAACTAAATCTAGGGTGTGTGAAACAAGCACAATGCTTGTGATTGTCACCACAGCACCCAACCTTGACGTTTGTCCTTAAGAGGAAAGCAACAGTGACTGAATGCCAAAATCCACAGTGAGGGGCTGGGGGCATGGCCAGGGTGGAGCCCCGCCTAGAATCCCCCAGTGAGGGGCTGGGGGCGTGGCCAGGGTGGAGCCCCACCTAGAATCCCCCAGTGAGGGGCTGGGGGCATGGCCAGGGTGGAGCCCCGCCTAGAATCCACCAGTGAGGGGCTGGGGGCGTGGTCAGGGTGGAGCCCCACCTAGAATCCCCCAGTGAGGGGCTGGGGGCGTGGTCAGGGTGGAGCCCCGCCTAGAATCCCCAGTGAGGGGCTGGGGGCGTGGTCGGGGCGGAGCCCCGCCTAGTTTCCCCTCAGTGAGGGGCTGGGGGCGTGGTCAGGGGCGGAGCCCCGCCTAGAATCCCCAGTGAGGGTCTGGGGGCGTGGTCAGGGTGGAGCCCCGCCTAGAATCCCCCAGTGAGGGCCTGGGAGCGTGGTCAGGGGTGGAGTCTCTGCCTAGAATCCCCCAGTGAGGGGCTGGGGACATCTCTCAGAGGTAGAACACTGGTCTAGCTCAGAAAGTCCTAAGTTCCCTTGCAGCCGAGACAAATAAATAAATAGGGAACTGAGTCATGGAGATTTTCAGTAACTTCCTGTAATGTTTAGCGTCATCACCTTGACTGGATATGGGGTCAGGTAGGAGCCAAGCCTCCAAACACACCTCTGTGTCTGCTTGTGGGGGGTTGTCCAGATTGGGTTGTTTTGAGACGGAAAGACACATCGTCACTGTTGAGCCACACCATCCCATGGGCTGGGGGCATGGGCTGAAGGAAAACACCAGCGTTCACGTCTCTGCTTCCAGACTGTAGATGTGATGTGACATCATGCCTTCCCTGCCATAGAGTCTGTACCCTGAGACTCTGAGCCTGGGTAACCCTCCCTCCGCATGATGGTTTGAACGAAAACATGCCCCTCATAGTATGTGGCCTTTGAACAAGTGGTCCCCAGTTGCTGGCATTGTCTGGCAAGGTTTAGAGAAGTGTGTCACCGGAGGTGGCTCCCAGTGCTTGAGCTGTTCTCCCAGCTTTTCCTGCAGCATGACTCCCGCCTCAGTGGTGTGGACTCTTATCCCTCTGAACCATAAGCCCAAATCAATTCTTCCATAAGTGGCCTTGGTGATGATGTTTTGTTTTGTTTTTGGGGGGTTTTTTGTTGTTGTTGTTGTTGTTTGGTTGGTTGGTTGGTTTTGGGGTTTTTGTTTTTTGGTTTTTTGGGGGGTTTTTTGTTGTTGTTTGTTTTTGTTTGTTTGGTTGGTTGGGTGGTTTTTTGGTTTTTGGTTTTTTGTTTTGTTTTGTTTTTTGTTTTGGTTTTTTTGTTTTGTTTTGTTTTGAGACAGGGTTTCTCTGTGTAGCTTTGCGCCTTTCCTGGGACTCACTCTGTAGCCCAGACTGGCCTCGAACTCACAGAGATCCTCCTGGCTCTGCCTCCCAAGTGCTGGGATTAAAGGTGTGCACCACCACCACCATCACCCAGCCCAGTGATGATATTTTATCCCAGCAATAGGAAAGTAACTAAGACATTTTCCCAAGATCCTGCAGCTGGAATTGGAACTCAGGGTGTACCAGACCACCAACCTCGGGGCCGCACACTGCATTCCTCCGTTGAGCCTGCATTGAAATCTGGGAGATGAGATCCCATTCACTGTGGCATACCCACAGCATCCTTGGCTTGTACACTGGACAGCGACAGTTCCCCGGTCTCCCCCCAGCACCACTAAAAAACCCCTCAGAGGAGAACTGTGTCTCCCTCACACCCACACATGCCTGGGGGTTAAGACCACATGCTGCTTCTGGGCCTTGGTGGGTAGGTCTAGCATGCATGAGGCCCTGGGTCCATCCCCAGGACCACATAAACCAGGTGTGGTGGTGCACCTGTCATCCTGGTACACAGAAGGTAGGATGTGGGACAGGACTGTCATCTGAACCAAACTGCACAGTTCTTATGAGCTCAGCTGTTCTCTTACAGACTGCTCCCTCATAGGAGAAGGGCCAGGACAGGCCATGGGACCCTCACCTGCCAGTGCGTGCAACTCTGCCCTGACTGCATGTGGCCTCAGGATCTCCGGATGGACACAGCTGGGAAGGACCAGGAAAAGGGCTCCACCTGCACAGCCATAGCAAAGCCATCATCCACAGACCTTCTCGTACAGCTGCGTTGAGGTCACCCACACTCCTGCCGTAACCACCAGAATTCCTAATTGCTGTTTGCACACATACACTCAAGGAGACTTGATACACGACAGAGGCCATAGCTGAGGGACGCCGTTGGGAGCTCCATTCCCATACATCATTACACTATTTCAATCACACAAATGTATCATTTAGCCAAATGCCTGACTGTCTGGAAGGTCCTGTTGTGCTTGCTGACCTCCAAACCCTGTCTGACACACCAAAGAGAGCACCACACACTGTCCATGCTGCACTGTGTGTGTGTTTCCACACTCCTGTTTCAACAGTGTGTGCACGTGTGCACCTGTGCACCCATCAGAGGACAGATGTCCTGCACTGTCACTATCCACCTGATTGAGTCAGTCTCTACCTGAACCTGGAGCCAGGCTGGCAGCCCTCAAGGCCACAGCACTGGGGCTACAGGAAAGGGCTCATGCCATACCTGGCTTTCTAATGTGTGTGCAGGTTTTCATGTTTGCACAGCAAATGCTGTTACCCAAGCCACTAAATCCGAGCCAATCAACCTGTTAGCTTTTATTTTCAGTTCAGACATGCTACCAAGGCCACCACCAGTGACAACCTCACACCCGCCTGAATGGTTGGCTGAGACAGGAGGCTTGGCAATGTCTTTTACCCCAACTCCTGCTTCTCCCAGGGTTTAATGAGCTTCACATCCTGCTGGCTCTTTCCCCAAACCCACCTCTTTATCTTCAGGCCCTTAGCCTCAAAGTTCCACATGGAAGGACTACACACTCCCACAGAGGAGGGAGGTGCACGTTTGTGATGTCTGGGGCCTCTGTTTCTAACCGTGACATTATCATCCTTTCTGTGTGTCTTAGACCTCATGGGCACTTCCCATGACTTAGAATGCTCCAGTCTGACCTCCAGCAGCAATTCCAGAACAGCCACTACAGCTGCCTGCCCCTACCTCAGGACATTTGCACAGGCAGCACCCCCTGCCAGGCAGGGCCACCATCCCCAATCCACAGGGCTCATCTTTCACTGCCCCCTGGCTTCTGCTCTAGGGAGGTTTTCTCGACTCCCTACTCCAAAGTGCCACCAAGCTCCCTTTCCAAACATAGCTTTCTTCAAAGTATGAGCCACTGCCTAAAAAGTACACCTGTCCTTGTTTTCTCATTGATGCATTTCCCTCCTTCAGAATATATGTGTCCTGCTCCCATAGTTCCCAGCACCAAGGGCAGGGCTTGCCCTGCACGGTAACTGTTTGATGAATGGGTGGAGGGTGGGTGGGTGAATGGGCGAATGAGTGGGAGAACAGGTGAATGAATGAACTGATGGATGGATGGATGGATGGATGGATGGGTGGGTCAGCCTTGGCTATGACACACAGGGGTGGAAGTTCATACATAAGTCCAGCTGGTGAATAGGTGAATGGAAAAATAGGTAGTGCATAAATGGGTGAGTGAATGGAAGGATGAATGGATGGATGATGAATGGATGGATGATAAATGAATGATGGATGGATGATGGATGGATGGATGGATGATGGATGGATGGATGGATGGATGGATGGATGCCATAAAGTGAGATTTTCAGCACCAGATGTATAAAGGGAGTACATGACTTCTCTGAAGTATGGTTGAGGGGGAAGTTTTTATTGTAGATGTGAGGGAAAATTCAGCAAGCAGCATCTGGAAGAGTCCAGAGCAGGAAGAGAAAGTAGTAGCCTGAACATTGCCAGCAGAATGGACTGAGCCACGGGGGGGGGGGGGGGGGGGGGGGGGTGCAGACAAAGGAGAAGAAGAGAGAGCAAAAACAAGAGAGAGCCAAGAGATTGAACCAAGAGCCAAGAGGGCACTTGGCCAAAATGGTGGAATTATGAGAAGCTGGGAAAGGGAAGCCCATAAGCTGGTGAAGTTTAGGGTAGAGAGTGGAGTGAGAAGAGCCTGAGAGGAGCCACAGATACTGAGTGAGCCTGGAGCCCAGCGTGTGCTTTGGTATGCTAACAGGCACCACAGTAAACATTTGTCTGGACTTTCTTTTGGACCTGACAGGATGGATGGATGGATGGATGGATGGATGGATGGATGGATGGATGGGTGGGTGGGTGGATGGGTGGGTGGATGGGTGGATGGACGGGTGGGTGGGTGAGTGGATGGATGGATGGGTGGGTGGGTGGATGGATGGGTGGATGGATGGGTGGGTGGGTGGGTGGATGGATGGGTGGATGGATGGGTGGGTGGGTGGGTGGATGGATGGATGGATGGATGGATGGATGGATGGATGGATGGGTGGGTGGATGGATGGGTGGATGGATGGGTGGGTGGGTGGGTGGATGGATGGGTGGGTGGGTGGATGGATGGATGGGTGGATGGGTGGGTGGATGGATGGATGGATGGATGGATGGATGGATGGATGGATGGGTGGATGGATGGGTGGGTGGATGGATGGATGGATGGATGGGTGGGTGGATGGATGGATGGGTGGATGGGTGGGTGGATGGATGGATGGGTGGGTGGATGGATGGATGGGTGGATGGGTGGGTGGATGGGTGGATGGATGGGTGGGTGGATGGATGGATGGGTGGGTGGATGGATAGATGGGTGGATGGATGGATGGATGGATGGATGGATGGATGGATGGATGGGTGGATGGGTGGGTGGGTGGATGGATAGTTGGGTGGATGGATGGATGGATGGGTGGATGGATGGGTGGATGGGTGGGTGGGTGGATGGGTGGGTGGGTGGATGGATGGATGGTATATATACTATTTCTTCCCTTTTTGCCGGCAAAGGGGAGTGATGAAGAAATGGAGGAACTAAGTAGTCTTCTCATTACAAACTCTACACCTTTATCTCTGTTGTTTCCAGCAGTCGCTCCTTTTCTTTTCCTTTCTGCCTTCCACATCCCATCTCACTCCGTCCCCAGCTTCCTTCTGCTAACAATGGCCCCCAGGCCCAGAGGCAACCTCCCCGAGGCACCTCCCTCTGGCATATTGTGCATAGCCCAATGGTTCTCACACACAACTCCACCAGATACAGAATTTCCAAGGAAGGCAGAAGGAACCGAGGCTGGAAGCCACAGAAAAGACAGATGGGGAGGGTTAGGTGGACCCTAACCCAGCCTGAGGCTTCATACAACGGGGCACAGGGAGCCAGAACAATGGGAAACCTCCTACTGACTCTTCAAAACCCAGCCTAAATATTCCCTCTCTTACATAAGTCCTGATTCTCCCAGGCAGTGTTCTGCCACACACGCAGAGCACACAGGCCTGGGACGTATCTTTTTCTGTTTCCTTAAGTTTAAGAGCTCTTTGGGGGCCAGAGTCAAGATCCCAGCATTGCCTAGTACATATTAGGACTATTGTTGGAACATAGCCGGTCCTCTGGGGATTAACACCATGCACGCTTGCCCTTCAGAAAATCAGCCTTAGCTATGATGCACAGAGGTGGAAGTTCATCCTTAACTCTGTTTTCCCAACAGCTGCGATTGCCACATCGTAGGGCACCCTGAGACCCGCCAGAGCTGGGGCCCAATGTATCCCATGGCTACTTCCTCCAGCCCTTGAAGCTACTGGAGTTCAAGCAAATGTAGGCAAATCTGTGATGGCCTGTAGCCAGCCAGAGGAGCGGTCCATGGAGGACAGTGGGTACTGTGTTTTATGTTCCCTTCAGGAAACTTGTGGTGGCTCCAGGGGCCACTACCTCACCCACTGACAACCCCAGGGGATAACCTAGAGACCCCAGCACGCCATTCTCAAAGTGACTTCCTTCTTCAACTACATGGGACCCCTCACATGAGGGAAGAGACCAGGCCCCAGCCCATCATTTCCAGGGACAACCTCCTGGGATTTGGAGGAACCAGCTGTGGGGGCCTCAAAGACTGAGGCAGGAAAAGGAAGGTGCCCCCTACACCAGGGTTGTATCCTTCAAACCACAGGGCAAGGCTATATTCCCTTCAATACAGCTCGTGTCCCTCAGCTTCCATGGTAAGGTCATGTACCCCTCTGACTTGAACCTATATCTTCCTCTTCTAGGGCTATCAGACCTCCCCCCTCCAAAAAAAATCCAGCATCTGTGGGAAAGCAGGGAAGAGAGGACAAAGCCACCAGTCACCAATGCTCCAGCCACATTCAAATAAGGATTTGAATACATTTCCTAAGCTCACCAGGGCACATCTGAGCATGCCTCCCCTTGAAGGGTGGAGAATGCAGAAATGCCTGGCTCGGGGACACCAAGGACTGTCTTGGGATACCAGGCCTGGGCCCTGCATTCACTGAGCCCTTCATGGGATGGGCAGAGCTAGGAAGCCACAGGGGATAAGAGTGCAGCCCCCCACCCTCCATGACACACAGCCCAGAACCCTGACAGGAAATGGGGGTGAAGGAAGATGTGAGGAGGAAGGAGGGGACCAGAAGAGGCGGAAGAGGAGGAGCCAGAGGTGGGGGAGAAGCGGCTGAAGGCCTCTCTCCTCAACGCCTGAATCTGGTGGCTCCAACCTCATGCACCCCCTTGGCTATCCACAAGGCACACCGGTACCCCTAAGGCCCCTCTAGATGGGTCGTAACAGTTAACTTGGGGTTGGGGGGATTTCCCCCTAGTTTGCCGAGGCAGATGCAAGCCAACCTAGAGTCTGTAAACCCACGCAGAGCCCTGTTCTGCTCAGCACCTCCCCTTAGCCAGATCCAGGCCTAGAGAGGTGCTCCCCCAACCCAGCCCTGCCCTGGCATCACCCAGCAGGCTCACCTGGGACATCTGGGGGCGTAGGTTAACCTCCCGCAGGTTGATGGCTTGGGGCAGCAGGTTGTTAAGCAGTTGACACAAGAGGACACCATCCCGCAGTGCCTGCGCCAGCTCACACACCTGGGCTCCCTCCCAGGTCACACGGTGACTGGGAGGCAGCACCCGACACTGGATTAACCAGTGGGTGCACTGTCGCCAGAGCTCCATGGTGGCTGCCTGCCTCCCCCTCGGGGAGGCCCCGTGCACCCTCGCGCCTCCACCACCGCTGCCGCTGCCTGCCCCAATGGGGACAACTACAACACCACTTCCTCTTCTGTGACTGTAACTGTCGCCCTGGGGGTGGGGGGTGGGGAGGAGCTGTGGGGCGGAGGGGAGCACCTGCAGTTCCGCCCCCACGCCTTCCACGCACTGGTGTGACCTCCCTCGCCTTTCTCCACCCACACTGAGCAGACCTGGGCACCTGCAAAACCAAGCAGTCACTACCTCATAAGCTGTCACCTCCTCTGGCTCCTCCAGGTCCCCTGAGTAAGGCCCTGGTCTCTCACAGTCTGTCCCTGCTGCAGCCCCCCAAAGGGCACCCTTGAGCACTGAGTGAAGTCTCAACCATCCCTCCTCTACCCCATAGCCCTTTATGGCTCCAACTTCCTTCTCCGCAGGGTCAAGACCCAAGTCCTCCCTGAACTCCACAAGGCCCTGCTCACCCTGCCCCCACCCCTCCCAGCCTCCTGGTCCCTCATTCTGTCCCTCCCTGTGCTCAGGCCACACTGACCTCCATCCTGCCCCAGACCCTTTGCACTCATGTCTACCACCTCACATAAGTAAATGACTGACGACATTGCTTCCTCCGTGTTGCTTTTTGACTCGCGAGTGCTCAACCACAGGGGAGACCTCTGTATGGCCACCACCCCAAGGCTCAAGGGAGAAGGGGTGGAAAGCTTGTAAGAGCTGGGGGACGGGGAAGGGAGCTGCGAAATGCTGTCTCCCGGGTGTGGCATGAGGGCTCTGCTCATGAACTCAAGACAGGAAGATGAGCTGACATTCCCACAGGCAACAGTAATGACGAAGTGGGTTATAAAGAGCAAATAAGTGGGGAGAATGTGAAGGGGGTCCCTGGGGGAAGTAAGGGGGAATTGAGGGTGGGTACGACCAAGACAGAGTGCTAACGTGTAGGAAACTGTCGAAGAATATTAATGTAAATATACAGTAGAAAAGATACTCTGCTTTTACAGTTGCTTTTCATTTTTATTACGTTTATTTGCTCACTATATATATACATATATATATATATATATATGTATGTGTGTATGTGCAAAGACACATGTGAGGCACAGTATATGTGCGGAGGTCAGAGGACATGAGGGAGGGAGTCTCTTCTTTCCATCCACCATGTTAGTCCCAGGGATTGAACTCAGATCTTCAGGCTTGGCAGCAATCACCTTAGTCCACTGATCCCTCTCACCACCCATTTTTTTTCTTTTTTTCTTTTAATCTTGTGCTGTGAATACCATGTGTTTGTGCACGTTTGTGTGTGAGTGTTGGTGCACACACACTGTGGCCCATGTGTTGAGGTCACAGGACAACCTTGGTGCCGGTCCTCTCTTCCACACCGCTCAAGGCAGGGTCCTTCTCTCTCTTGCCCCTGGCTAGCTGGTCCCTGAGCTTCCAGGATTGTCTCTGCCTACTATCTCATCCTAGGAGCCCTGAGGATAACGAGCCCAGACTCCCTCCTCCTGCTTTAAGTGTGTCATGGGGATTTGAACTCAGGTCCTCTCATTTGCATAGCACACACTTGACTGAGCCGTCTCCTGGGTCTCCAAATGTCTTTTTTTTTTTCCTGAGATATTCCCAAATTTCAAACCACAGCCCTTCTTCACCCTTCCCTGTCCTTTCCCTTTCTTTGAACTCTGGTACCCAATAAACCTGACAGTTATCATATAGCCCGCCTTCCCTGCTGTGAGTTCCCCTCCGAGCCAAAGCCACCATTGTCCTTGCCTGTCATCATTAATTCATTGTTTAACAAATATTTACTGCCTCCCTGAGCATACTTATTATTTAGCTCCTATTATTAGGAGCTAAAACTACCTTGGCAGGGAAGCCTCTCTCCGATTTAGCCTACCAGATTCAAGGGGCTCCCCTCCAGCTCCGCCTTTTCAGACTTATGGCTACTAGCGCTAGACCGCTTCCCTGGACCAGCCTGAGTCTGATTTACATAGCGGGGAATGGGGAAGAGGTGGGCACAGCCTGGAAACCCTCCCTTTTGCAACTCTGCAGGCGAGGACAGTTTCCGTCCCCTATTTTTGGCATCTGTGACTTCCTACGCGTCCTCTCCCTCTTCTGTAAACTGGGTAACAATTTACTTTCTCTGCACACGGTCAGGGTCGGAGACTAGAGGGGGCGGCCAGGCTGTGAAAAAACGAGGCAGGCTGGAGCGCACCCACTAGGACTCTAAATTCAAATTCCATCCCCACCACTCCCAAGCTGAGGTATATTTGCACTAATGGCTTAGCTGCCCCACCCCATGCCTCAGTTTCTCCACTGGGAGAATGGGGTTGGGTGACTTGAATAGTACCTACCTCATTCCTAGAGGGATGTGAGTGAAAATTAACCCGTTGAGGCAGGGCTAGCAAGCTGAATTGTCTTGGTATACAGTAGGTATTCAATAAGTGCTGCTGCTATTATATAGAATACTTCAAAGAATCTCATATCCCAGACTGGCCTTGAACTTCGCAATGTAGCTAAGGCTGCCTGAACTGATCCTCCTGCCTCCACCTCCGGAGTGCTATAGTGAAAGGTGTGCGCCACTACACCTCGTTTATACAACGCTGGCCTTGGAACGCAGTTCGTGCATGCTGGGTCAGCGCTCTTCCCACTGAACCCCTGCTACAGCCTGACTTACTAGTGAGCTTTGAGTAAACGTGGCCTTTTAACAAACGTACTATTGCCTCTCTTGACGAAGATTTCCAACCCCCAACTTCCTCTACCTCGACTCCAGGCATCAGGATTGAACCCATCCCCAACCTGAGAAACCATCAGAACCCTCGGTCCTCATTCTGGTCCCAAACTCCCGCCCGACTCTATCTTTGATGAAGGCTGTCGCCTTTTCCCACAGGTCTCTCGACTCCAAACCCGGGGTGGAGGACCGGCCTGGAGGAAGCAGTAGGTTTGATGTCACAGCCCAGGGCTGCCCTGAACTGACCTGGATCCCTGGGGATTTGGAGAGACACTCTCAACTCGTCCAGGTCCTAGAAAGACATGGCATGCAGTAAAAGTCATTCTAGAGCTTGAGGCTGGGGCTCAGCGGGTAGAGCGCTCTCCAGCGTGCATGAAGCCAGGGGTTCAGTCCCTGGCACCGCATAAACCAGATATGGCAATGCACAGCTGTCATCCCAGCACTCGGGAGGTGAAGACGGGAGAATCAGGAGTCCAAGGCCGTTCTCGGATACACAGCTAAGTGCTATAAAAGAGAATGGGGGTGGGTGGGTGGCAAGGAAAGGGAGGAAGAATCTCAAACCAAAGTACTAAGTGGGGGTGGCCGTGAGCAGAAGGGGTTACTGTCTAAAGAGCAGAGCAACTTGAGTTGTTAAGGATAAGGAATCTTTAGAGAATAGAGAATAAGACACGCGCGCGCGCACACACACACACACACACACACACACACACACACACACACACAGGGGCGCGGCTACCCGAAAACACAGGTTCCAAGGGGGCGGGGTGAGCGCCTGGGAGGTTCCTTTGAAGGCGGGGCCTGCAGGGGAGGGGCAGGTGGGGCGGGGCCTTCAGGGGCGGGGCCAGGTGCCGGGGCGGGGCTCCAGCCAGGTGCAGCGCCTGCGAGGCTCTGCGCCTGGCTAGGACGTGCACAACGCGCTCCTCAGCTGCTGAGCTCCTAGATTGAGTCCCTTCGGATACCCCAGAGTCTGGCCCAGGTGAGTGAGGGGGTGGTCTTTGTTAGATCCAGGGGTTGCCTACTGATCGGAGTAGGGTCGTCAGCCCTCAGGGAGAACCGGAGGATCCATCTAAGAGAGTCTGCAGGGGGCCGGAAGAAGTCTCCAAGTGAGTGGCTGCGCGTCATGAGTGTCCGGGTACCCGGGTGTGCCTTGGGTGGCCCTCGCGCAGCTCCCAGCGTGTTTCCTGCTCTCTGCGGAAACACTCTCGGCTTCCACTTTCGTGTGCGCCATCGCAAATCCGGATCTGCCCCTCCCTGGCACGCTGGCTCCAAACCCTTCCTAAAGTCGCCTGTGGTCACTGATTTAAAATGGGGTGCGCCCCTTACTGTGAGGTCTCCCTTCCTGATATCCTTGACTTTCTCTCTGGTCCCCCCTCGCTTGCATCAGCACCTTGGTCCTGTGAAAACATCAAAAAGCAGCCCGTCTAACCATCTCACCCTCACCCCACCACACCACACCACCCAGGCATCCCAAAGCTCTGCCTTGCTGCCTCAGCCCAAACCTGGGTCTCAGCTCCCAGGTCCTTGCCTCTTGGAAAGGGCCTTTCGTTCTTACAGAACCGCAGCCCCCTGGGCTGACGAGATGGCCCAGCTGATACAGGCGCTTATCCCTGAAGCCTCCTAGCCTGAGTTCCTTCCTGGAACTCTCGTGAAGACAGAAAGAGAGAACCGTGTCCACTGACTTGTCCTCTGACCTCCACCCTCGAATCTTGGCACTCCCGCACACAATAAAATTTAAATTAAAAAGAATCCTGCCCCTCTATCCTTCCTTACCGACATCTTCCTGTTTCACTGCTTGCGCCCGGGACCCTTAGAAATTATCTTTTTTGTTCATCTGTTGGTTGTTGGTTGTAGCTGAGGATGGAGTCATTGGGGGTCCAGGGTCTAGGATAGGTTAGTACACAGTAGTAGGTCTTAAATCACTCTATCAGCCAGGGTCGAAGGTGAGACCCTCGGAACCCCAACTCCACCTGCGTCTGTGAGGTGTCTGCTGGTGACTGCACCCCTGAACATGTGTGCAGCTGTACACAGACGCACGAGACCCACAGACCTTACTCAAGTTCTCCTGGCCCCTTCCCTGGTTCCCCTCCCCTGCCCAAATGAATTATCCTCCAAAAGACCCAGAGGACAGCTTCCTTGACCTGAGGGCTGACATGTGCCCTCCTTGAGCTCCCCAAACTTGAACCAGAGCTTGGTCCTGCCTCGCCCCCATTTCCGCTGAAGGTTGCTGGAGAAACAGGAATTTGTGACTCCTGAAGTTCACAACCATAGCCTCGGCCCCACCCAGGAGACAAACAGGAAGTGTGCACGTTCCTGAGCACACCTGACTTCAGGTGTGCAGTGCCTGCAGCAGCTCCCTCCCGGCCCCGCCCCGAGTCTCAGCTGACCAAGTAGCTGAGGACACCCCGCCCTCCTTCCAGGAAGCAGTGACTCAGGAGGCAGGAATCTTGCTGCATACCTCTCTCTCCACAGCCTCAGCCACTTTTAGACTACTAGATTCTGAAGATAGGTAGACCGACAGACAGACACATAGATACAAAGATCAATCGTTGGATGGATGGATGGATGGATGGATGGATAGATAGATAGATAGATAGATAGATAGATAGATAGATAGATAGATAGATAGAAAGGAAGGAAGGAAGGAAAGGTAGCCAGCCCTCCTTCTCACCCAAGGTGATTTTCCTAACAGATATTTGAGACACAAGCTGGGACCTGTGGAATAATGTCTGAGATCTAAAATCTCAGATCTAAAACTAACAAAAAAGCTGAGTTTCCAAATACAAGGAGAAACTCAAAATGTAAAATCGCCATTTGCAGATCAGTCTCTAAGACTGACTTTTAAACCATGGTGAAGGCAGGAACTGGGCAGGAGGGTGGGGCTGCTGGTCAGTAGTGGAGCATTCAATTAGCATACATGAAACCCTAGGTCCCATCCACAGCACAGCACCAAATAAACCCAGCCTAGGGGTTCAGGCCTATCACCCCAACACTGGGCAGCTGAAGACAAAAGGATCAGGAGTTCAAAGTCATCCTGGGCTGTATAGTGAGTTCCAGGCCAGCCTGGGCTACATGTGACGATCAAAACAAACCAATATTGTGTTCTGTTGGAGAGTGATATATACGTGACATATCGCACCTTGGCCAAGAGCAAGTGTTCAGTTATGCGAGTGAGGTGACTCTAACTTTACGATTTGATTTTATTTTCACTGTTTGGAAATTTTTTTCAGATTAGATCTCCCTCTGTAGCCCAGGCTAGCCTTGACTCCTGACCCTCCTATCTCAGCCTCCAAAGTGCTGAGTTTATAGACATATGCAGCTGTACCCAAATTAAATAATGGTAACTGAAGTAAACAAGCTACTTATGACCAATTTTATGTACATATTTGTTATTTCTACATACACATTGTTTTCCCTTTCTCTGTGTGTGTGTCAGCCCGCAGTGGGTGGGGCCACCCCTACACAGGTGGACCTGGGCTATACAAAAAAAGAAGCTAACAAAAAGTCAGTGAGCAAGCCAGTAACCAGTGTTCCCATGTGGTTTCTGCTCTAGTTACTCTCTATATAAATTGTATGCGTATGAGAGAAAGAGAAAGTTTGTGTGTGTGTCTGTGTCTGTCTGTGTGTATCTATGTGTGTCTGTGTCTGTCTGTGTGTGTCTATGTGTGTCTGTGTCTGTATGTGTGTGTCTGTGTGTCTGTGTCTGTCTGTGTGTGTCTATGTGTGTCTGTGTCTGTATGTGTGTGTCTATGTGTGTCTGTATGTGTGTGTCTGAATGTGCGCCATATGGGGGGTGTGGATGTGTGTGTCTCTGTGTCTGTGTTTGTGTGTCTGTGTAACTAAGTGTATGTCACATAGGGGTGGGAATGTGGATGTGTGTGAATGTCCGAAGAAGTTGTGGAATCCCCTGGGGCTGAGGTTACAAGCTGTTGTGGGTTGCAATGTGGATGATGGGATCTGAGCTCAGGTCCTCTGCAAAAACACTCTGCACTCTTGACTGCTGGGCCCTCTCTCCCACCCTCTGCCTGAGTTCCTGCCTTGACTTCCCTCGGGGATGGAGTGTGACCCAGAAGTGTAGCCCAAGTAAATCCTCTCCTCCCCCAAGTTGCTTGTGATCAGTGTTTCCTCACAGCAACATAACAGCAAACTAGGGCAAATGTAGATCATTTTGTTTTATGTAATATATATTTACTTATAAGTAAGTGTATTTATTTTTATACAAAAATTTCTCATCTGAGCTGGAAGCTGTAGCTAAGTAGTAGAATTCATGCTTCTCTTGAGCAGGACCCTGGGTCAACCCCCAGTGTGAAATGAGACCTACACTGTTAATGCTGAGATATTTAAGGCTGGGAGGTAGCTCAGTTTCTGTACCTGCTAGGCACCTGTCCCCAGCACCACACATGCACACACACACACACAGACACACACACACACACACACACACACACACACACACACACACACTCTAGCTGTGCATACTGGCACACACCTTTAATCCCAACACTCAGGAGACAGAAGCAGGCAGATCTCTGTAATTTCCAGGCTAGTCTGGAATGCATAGCCAGTTTCAGGCCAGCCAGGACTGCACAGTGTAACCCTGTTCCAATATATATATATACATGCATGAAAATATGGCTGTGAATTGCTTGTTTAATTTATCATATGTGCTCATATTGTATGTATGTATGTATGATGTATGTATGTATATATGTATGTATCTCATCTATAGTGGCATTTGAGCTATGATACAATGCGGACTCTTCACAAGAGCCCAGTGTAGAATTGGCCTAGATGTCCATCAACACATGGATGGGAAAGATATGTGGCCCAGCACTCAAGAAGTGGAGGCAGGAGTTTAAGTCCAGCTGGGCTATATGATCTCCAAAGGGGGGGGGTGGAGAAGAATAAAAGGGGAATGTGATATACGTGTGTGTGTGTGTGTGTGTGTGTGTGTGTGTGTGTGTGTGTGTGCTATGCAGTTATAAAGAAAAAAATGTCATTTGCAGGAAAATTGATGGAACTGGAGATTGTCCTCTTCATTAAAATAAACCAGACCCAGAAAAACAAATACTATGTTTTCTCTCACATGTAAAATACATATAATCAAGTTCTTCTATGTACACACAGACACATATATGACATGAAATTAAAAGGCAAACTCTTTAGAAGTGAAACAGAACCAGCACCATGGGGGTGTGCAGACAGGAGAGGGTAATGGGGAGCTGGAGATTGGATTCCTCGGGAAAGAGTGCTTGCACAAGTGTCCCCTGCCCCAAGTAAAATGCTGACTGTGGCCACACACTGCAGTAAGTCCAGCTTTGGATGGGCAGAGACAGGCAGGTCCAGGGAGCCTGGGAGCCTAGCCAAAATGGCAATCTTCCGGTTCACTGAGGAACCCCGCCTCAGGGAATATGGGAAAGAGCAATAGACACCCAACATCCTCTGGCCTCAACACACGCATGTGCACACACCAAATGTGTGTAAATATTTGAACAATAGAGGGGTGATGGGGTAAGGATGGGCAGAATATATTATAAATAGGTATGAAGATGTCATGGTGAAACTCACTGTTCGTGTGCTGAGTATGTGCTTGTTCTGGCTTTATTCCTGTTGTTCTCTGTTGCTGGGATAAGACACTGACCAAAAAGCAGCTTAGGAGCGGCCAGGGCTTTACTATGGCTTCCAGGTCACAGTCCATCCCTGAAGGAAGTCAGGGCAGGCACACAAGATGGAGGAACACTGTTTGCTGGCTGGCACACAGACCCAGGTTAGCTAGCGTCCTCATAGAGCCCAGCGCCACCTTCCCAGGGGATGAAGTGTGCCACCCACAGGGGGCTGCGCCCTTCCACACAATTAACAATGAAGACAATCCCCAACGCGTAAATCTGATCATGACAAACCCTCATCTGAGACTCCCTTCCAAGGTGACTCTGTGAACTATGACTCTATGACAGTTAAAACCAACTAGAGCAAAGCTAAAATGAATGAATAAATGAATGAATGAATGAATGAATGAATGGGACTGCCACTTTCAAAACTTAAGATAAGGATGAAAGTTTAAGACCCAGCCCCTCAGTGTGCAGGACTTATTGCTCCCATCTTGCAGATGTGAAAGACTGAGGCAGGGTGAATGTGCAGAGCTCAGCCCTGATGCCCTCCACCAAGAGCTCCATGCAGGTGCCACAGGATAAAGACGACCTTGCCTGCCAGCCCTGGTACCACGGTCAGCTGTCTCGACAGGTATGGGCCCTGCAGGCTAGTGGGAAGACTCCCACACTGATGTAGGAAACCCTGGGCCTGTTGGGGACAGGTGGGCTGGAGGACTGGAGACACTCTTGAAGGCTGGCTAAGTGGGGGCTGTCAGATGAGCTGAAATCACCCCCGTTTCCTGGAATACCGCTGAGGATGGTAATGGAGATTGAACAGACCCTCTGTGCCCTCTCCTACCCCTGTCTGTCTCTCACCCTTCCCCGTCTCTCCCCTGGCACTGCCTTTGAAGTGGGGCCACCTTGCCTCCATCTCCTTAGTGTCACACAATCAAGAGACCTGCGACCCTGAAACATACAATAAAATCATGGCAAACAGAAAGCTAAGTGATTGCCCAGGAATCAGACATGCCGAGTCCAGATCCTAGCCCCACAATTTACATTCTATGGGACTATGGACAATGTAGTTGAATCCTCTGAGGCTCAGTTTCCCAATCTATAGAGTGGGAAATCAAAACATTCCTCTCAAGTTTGGTGTGATGGCGCACCCCTGTAAACCCAGCCCTCAGGAGGCAGAGGCAGGCAGATCTCTAGGTTAAGAGCCAGGCTGGGCTACAGAGTGAGTTCCAAACCAGCCAGGGCTGCATAGAGAGACCCCGTCAAAATAAGAAATAAAATACTCCTTAGAGCCTGGTAACATAAACACCTACAACCTCAACACTCCAGAAGCTCTGCAGTTCAAGGTCACCCTGGGTTACATAGAGTTTATCTCAAAAAAGTCAGTAATTCTGGGTTCCTGACCCAGGAGTAGAACACTGACCTGGAATCCCTCAGTTTGGGGCTGTGGGCGTGGTCAGGGGGTAAACACCCCCACAACCCTCACACACACACCCTGCTTAGAATCTCCCAATGAGGGGCTGGGGGCGCGGTCAGGGTGGAGCCCCGCCTAGACTCCCCCAGTGAGGGGCTGGGGGCGTGGTCAGGGTGGAGCCCCGCCTAGAATCCCACAGTGAAGGGCTGGGGGCGTGGTCAGGGCGGAGCCCCGCCTAGAATCCCCAGTGAGGGGCTGGGGGCGTGGTCAGGTGGAGCCCCGCCTAGAATCCCCAGGGAGGGGCTGGGGGCGTGGTCAGGTGGAGCCCCGCCTAGAATTCCCCAGTGAGGGTCTGGGGCGTGGTCAGGGGTGGAGCCCCGCCTAGAATCCCCAGGGAGGGTCTGGGGGCGTGGTCAGGGTGGAGCCCCGCCTAGAATCCCCAGTGAGGGGCTGGGGGCGTGGTCAGGGTGGAGTCCCGCCTAGAATCCCCCAGTGAGGGGTGGGGGCGTGGTCAGGTGGAGCCCCGCCTAGAATCCCCAGTGAGGGGCTGGGGGCGTGGTCAGGCTGGAGCCCCGCCTAGAATCCACAGTGAGGGGCTGGGGGCGTGGTCAGGCTGGAGCCCCGCCTAGAATCCCCAGTGAGCGGCTGGGGGCGTGGTCAGGGTGGAGCCCCGCCTAGAATCCCCAGTGAGGGGCTGGGGGCGTGGTCAGGGTGGAGCCCCGCCTAGAATCCCCAGTGAGGGGCTGGGGGCGTGGTCAGGGTGGAGCCCCGCGTAGAATCCCCCAGTGAGGGGCTGGGGACGTGGTCGGGTGGAGCCCGCCTAGAATCCCCCAGTGAGGGGCTGGGGGCGTGGTCAGGCTGGAGCCCCGCCTAGAATCCACAGTGAGGGGCTGGGGGCGTGGTCAGGCTGGAGCCCCGCCCAGAATCCCCAGGGAGGGGCTGGGGGCGTGGTCAGGTGGAGCCCCTACTCCATGGCGGCCTTTGCCGGCTGGGGCAGGGGAGGGTTCTGGAAGCATGCCACCTATTCTGCATCCTCAGGAAGCTGAAGCCCTTCTGCTACAAGATGGCGACTTCCTCGTTCGTGCCTCCGAGTCCCGAGGGGGCCGCCCCGTGATCTCCTGCCGTTGGCGAGGCAGGACCGTACATTTTGAGGTGTTCCGAGTGGCACTGCGGCCCAGGCCCGGCCGCCCGCAGGCCCTCTTTCAGCTGGAAGATGAGAGGTTTGCCAGCATGTCTGCCCTGCTCCACAGTTACGTGACCCACAGGCGACCACTGTCCCAGGCCACGGGAGCTGTGGCCTCCACGCCTGTGAGTCGTCAGAGGCTGCTGGCGCGAAGCTCCAGTGAGGATGTGCTCACAGACAGCCGAGCCGCCACCAGGCCGCTCAGGTACTCAGTACCGAGCCTTCCGCTACCTGATTATTTCAGGCAGGGAGGGTCTCGCGCAGCCCAGGCTGGGCTCAAACTCACCGTGTAGTGGAGGATGGCCCTGAACTGCTGATCCTCCCGCCTCTGCCTCTGCCAGCCTGGTGGCAGGATTAGGAAGTAAGAAAGTGGCCGGCAGGCTGATGGGACTGGTTGGTGGCATTTTCTGCGCTCTGGCTGGACCCACAGCCCTTTGCGCTTCCGTCTCCTAGGCCTAGGAAGTGGAGTTCCAGCCAGCCTGCCGACTTGGACCGTTCAGGGAGGGGCAGAGATGGCGCCAGGGCAGGTGAGGGGCCCCCAGGGCCACGGTGTCTCGGAGATTGGTTCCGCCGTTCTCCCGAGTGCGCCCAGGCCCTTGATCCACCTCTGGGGACCTTGGCTTCTTGTTCTGGTCAGTTGAGAGCCTCTGGATACTGACACAGGGTCATAAGTGTGCACGCGTGTCTGTGTGTGCGTGGGTGTGGGTGTGGGTGTGTGCATCAGGCCCTGGTCGAGGTCCTAAGTATTACCATGTTTATGCATCAAGCCTGGGTCATAAGTGTGTGTTCATGGGTGTCTATCAGCCCAGCTACGGGAGACGCCAAGACAGAAGGGTCTCCAGTTCAAGGCAACCTACACTGTCTACACCGTCTACACCGTCTACACCGTCTACACTGTCTACACCGTCTACACCGTCCCACACCGCCCTACACCGTCTACACCGTCTACACCGTCTACACTGTCCTACACCGTCTACACCGTCTACACCGTCTACACTGTCCTACACCGTCTACACCGTCTACACCGTCTACACCGTCTACACTGTCCTACACCGTCTACACCGTCTACACCGTCCTACACCGTCTACACTGTCCTACACCGTCTACACTGTCCTACACCGTCTACACCGTCTACACCGTCTACACTGTCCTACACCGTCTACACCGTCCTACACCGTCTACACTGTCCTACACCGTCTACACCGTCTACACCGTCTACACCGTCTACACTGTCCTACACCGTCTACACCGTCCTACACCGTCTACACTGTCCTACACCGTCTACACCGTCTACACCGTCCTACACCGTCTACACCGTCTACACCGTCTACACTGTCCTACACCGTCTACACCGTCTACACCGTCCTACACCATCTACACCGTCTACACTGTCCTACACCGTCTACACCGTCTACACCGTCTACACCGTCTACACTGTCCTACACCGTCTACACCGTCTACACCGTCCTACACCGTCTACACCGTCCTACACCGTCTACACTGTCCTACACCGTCCTACACCATCTACACCGTCTACACTGTCCTACACCGTCTACACCGTCTACACCGTCTACACCGTCTACACTGTCCTACACCGTCTACACCGTCCTACACCGTCTACACTGTCCTACACCGTCTACACCGTCCTACACCGTCTACACTGTCCTACACCGTCTACACCGTCTACACCGTCTACACTGTCCTACACCGTCCCACACCGCCCTACACCGTCTACACCGTCTACACCGTCCTACACCGTCTACACCGTCCTACACCGTCTACACTGTCCTACACCGTCTACACTGTCCTACACCATCTACACCGTCTACACCGTCCCACACCGCCCTACACCGTCTACACCGTCTACACCGTCTACACTGTCCTACACCGTCCCACACCGCCCTACACCGTCTACACCGTCTACACCGTCTACACCGTCTACACTGTCCTACACCGTCTACACCGTCTACACCGTCTACACCGTCTACACCGTCCTACACCGTCTACACTGTCCTACACCGTCTACACTGTCCTACACCGTCTACACCGTCTACACCGTCTACACCGTCCTACACCGTCTACACTGTCCTACACCGTCCTACACCGTCTACACTGTCCTACACCGTCTACACTGTCCTACACCGTCTACACCGTCTACACCGTCTACACCGTCCTACACCGTCTACACCGTCTACACCGTCTACACCGTCCTACACCGTCTACACCGTCTACACCATCCTACACCATCTACACCGTCTACACCGTCTACACTGTCCTACACCGTCCCACACCGTCCTACACCGTCTACACCGTCCTACACCGTCTACACTGTCCTACACCGTCTACACCGTCTACACCGTCTACACCGTCTACACCGTCTACACTGTCCTACACCGTCTACACCGTCTACACCGTCTACACCATCCTACACCATCTACACCGTCTACACTGTCCTACACCGTCTACACCGTCTACACCGTCCTACACCGTCCTACACCGTCTACACCGTCCTACACCGTCTACACTGTCCTACACCGTCTACACCGTCTACACCGTCTACACCGTCTATACCGTCCTACACCGTCTACACCGTCTACACCGTCCTACACCGTCTACACCGTCTACACCGTCCTACACCGTCTACACCGTCTACACTGTCCTATACCGTCCTACAGTAACCGACACTAACCTACCCTACCCCCTGAGACCGTCTCTCAAAAGGAGGTGGGAGGGCATGGTGGGTACAGTGCTTGCCACACAAGCACGAGGACCTGGGTTCGGATCCCCAGAACCCATGTTTTAAAAAGTCAAACATGGTGATGTGTGTTGGGTATCTAGTGCTGGGCAGGTGGAGACAGGAGAATCCCTGGGACTCACTGGGTCACCAGCCGGACATAGTCAGGAATCCCAGGACAGTGACACAAACCCTTATCAAATAAAATGAAGCCAAAGATGCCTGAGGCACAACACCTAAGGTCATCCTCTGACATCCATATGCATGTGCATGCCTACCCACACACACAAGAACGCACACACACACACACACACACACACACACACACACACACACACACACACAAGAACACACAAGAACACACACACACACACACACAAGAACACACACACACACACACACAAGAACGCACACACACACACACACACACACACACAAGAACACACACACACACACAAGAACACACAAGAACACACACACACACACACAAGAACGTACACACACACACACACACACAAGAACGTACACACACACACACACACAAGAACACACACACACACACACACACACAAGAACACACACACACACACACACACACACACACAAGAACACACACACACACACAAGAACACACACACACACACACACACAAGAACACACACACACAAGAACACACACACACACAAGAACACACACACACACACACACACAAGAACACACACACACACACAAGAACACACACACACACACCCACACACACAAGAACACACACACACACACACACAAGAACACACACACACACAAGAACACACACACACACACACACACAAGAACACACACACACACAAGAACACACACACACACACACACACAAGAACACACACACACACACACACAAGAACACACACACAAGAACACACACACACACACATACCCACACACACAAGAACACACACACACACATACCCACACACACAAGAACACACACACACACACATACCCACACACACAAGAACACACACACACACACACACACAAGAACACACACACACACAAGAACACACACACACACACACAAGAACACACACACACACACACACACACACACACACGCACACACACACTCAAATTTAAAATGTAGTATACAGAATTCAGAACATCCCCTAAGCAATGAAGATTTGTTTTCAAGATGGCGAAGGTTGAGAGACTTGGGTCTCACTTGCACCCCACTCTGCCGAGCTGTCTTCTCTAAGCTCACCCACATCCCTCCTTGTCTCAGGAGCGCCCCCTACTTTTGGATCTGCCCTGCACCGGACAGGCAGTGAACCCACATTGCCGAAGGCCCTGCCTCACCTGGGAACTGTGGCAGACAGTCTCCGAGCCTCTGATGGACAGCTCCATGCGAAGGCTCCCTACAAGCCACTCCGGACGCCCTCCTTGGCCTCTGGACACACCCCAACATACTGCGAACTCCTCCCCCGAGTACCCAGTGCTCAGAGAACGACTCCCAGACCCAGCTGTCCAGAGCCGGAGGCCTGGTGGTGGGAAGCCGAGGAGGAAGAGGAAGACGGGGACAGATGCTTTGTAAGACCACACGCTGAGGTCTCATTTTGCACCCCTGACCACCCCTCTTGCCTGCTGGGACCCCAAAATCGGCCCTTGGACCCTACAGTGTTGCGCGCTCTCCGAAGCTTGTTTGTGGCACACCATCCTGGGAGTACTGCTCTACACCTTCTGTTGGTGAATTGCCAGGTGGGTCACCTGCTAGGGTCCTCCATCTGCCAAGGGATAATCTGTGGCTTTTCCTGCGGTGTCCTGAAATGTCTGCTCGCCATAGATAGGGCACCGGCGGCAGAAGGAGATGATTCCACTTGAGTCTAGTTTAGTGAACTGGAGAGTTTATGGGGTTACTTCCTGGAGTACATACAGGTGAGAGGTCACTCACAGGAGCACAGTGACTCAAAGGCGGCATCACCTAAAAAGCCCAATGGGTAACTATTCACAAACGCCGCGTCCCTAGCGCCCCCTACAGGCTGCTCCAGAAATTGTTACCCTTATGAATCTTGTGAACCTTGTAAGCTTCAGAGACTGCTGAGACTTCCAAGTTTCCTTTACTTCCCTGGCCTTGTCAGTTCCCCACCCATCCTAGGAGATAGCTTCCCTGCTCCGTCCAGGAAGGCGTGTTTCCATCAGGAGGAAATGACTTCACCAGAGGAACAGAAGGCAGGCTCCAAGGGCTCATCAGCACCTTAGTCTGTTTCACCTTGCTTTGTGTTCTCTTGTCAAGGCTGTAGGCCTGCTGGGGGTGACCAAGAGTCAGAGGAGTGCCATGGGTGTCGCCTCTGGTCTAGAACTACTCACACTTCCTCATGGTCATCTCCTGAGGTTGGAGGTGCTGGAGAGGTGAGGTGTGGGGTGTGACTTCCTAACCCAGTTTCTGCCTACATTCCCCATGGTGGAGGGGGCTGGGCAACCCACTTCCTACCCCCTCTCCCATTACAAACTCTCCCACTGTCCCCAGACCCTTGCATTCCACCTCTGCAGGATTGAGACCCTGGCGCTGGCCGGGGCCGTGGCTGTGCTGGGTTGCTCGGGGCCCCTGGAGGAGCGCACAGCGGCTCTGAAAGGCCTGGTGGAGCTGGCGTTGGCGCTGAGGCCAGGAGCCACAGGGGACCTGCTGGGACTGGCTGGGGTCATGGGCGCCCTGCTCATGCCCCAGGTGTGTTGGGAACAGGGATGGGGAGGAAGCCTGGCTGCCGGTGACAGGAAAGGGGGGACTAGTTGGGGCTCCCGTCTCTGTGTCCAGGTATCCAGGTTGGAGAGCACTTGGCGTCATCTCCGGCGGAACCACACAGAGACTGCGCTGGTCTTTGAACAAGAGCTAAAGCCTCTGATGCGGGCTCTGGAAGAAAGTAGAGGTGAGAGAGGGCCTGGGCTGTGCCTTGCCTGCCTCAGGCTTTCCTCAGCCCCCGGCTCCTGCACGGCTCCAGGCCCCCCTCCCTGACCTAAATTTCTCCTCTGCCCGTTTTCGGCTCCCTGCTCTAGGCCGCCTCCTACGCCATAAGCTCTTCTTCCCCTGCCCCGGCCTCCTTCCCAGCTCCAGGATCCTCCCCGGCCTCCTTCCCAGCTCCAGGATCCTCCCCTGCCATATGCCTGCTCCATCCTAGGCTTCTCCCTGCTCTAAGCCTAGACTTCTCCCCTGCCTTGTGGTGGGCCCCATCCTAGGCCCCTTCCTGAATCCTAAGCACCTTCCCTACCCTAGGCCCTGGCCTGTCCCTTCACCCTCACCCCCACCCCCGCCGCCTTTGACCACGCCCTTGTTACCACCTAGGCTCTGCTGGAAGCCCCATCCCTCCGTCCCCAGCCCAGATCCTACCCTTCCCACAGGACCCTGCAACCCAGGAGAGGTGGCCCTCCCACACGTGGGACCAGCAGTACGCCTGCTGGAGGGCGAGGAGACCTCTGGGCCGCTGGACGAGTCCTGTGACCGGCTGCTGCGCACCCTGCTTGGGGCGCGACAAGTGGCCCGTGATGCACCCCGGTTCCGCCGGGCGGCAGCCCAGCGCCTACAAGGTGAGCAAGGGCCCCTTGGAGGCCACTAGCCCAAGCTTTTCCAAGTCTCACCCAACTGGGACGCCACACCTCCGGAGGAGGGTCTAGCCCTAATCGTGAGTGGCAAATATTGCTCCCCACAATAAAAGGGACCTCTGAGCCCAGGGGAGCTACACCCAGTGTCCCACCCCAACCTCTGGCCTGTGAAGATCTGGCCCCATTTGGGTCCCCTCCAACATGACTTTCCCCAGTCAAGAGTCACACCTCCCTCACACCTGGGCCCAGCTCAACCTCTAAGACCCTTATCCTAGGGAATTTCTAGGAACTTAGGTGTCCCCACCCTCCAAAGGGGGCAGGCTCAGCCCAAGGTTTGCAGAGCTGGATGGCCATGACCTTCAACCCCACCTCCAGGCATAGCCTCTAAGGCAGGGCTCCCTGAACGGTGCACCTAGACTGGCCACCCTCATGCCCTGACCTCACCCCTGCAGAGATCAAGGGGCCCCCTACCTCTGCTAACCCAGGCACTCCCCACTGGCTCCAGTGGATCAAAGTTCCTAGCACTAAAAGACAGGTATGGGAGAGGCCTGAGCCACACCCCACACCCCATAGGCACCTGACTCTGCCTATAGGATTCAGGCCCAACCCAGAGCTATGGGAGGCACTGACCACCAGCTTCCTGCGCCGCTTACTCTGGGGGAGCAAGGGGGCCCAGGCCGCCAGAGCCCACCGCCTGGAGAAGTTCCAGCACGTCCTCAACATCCTGTCCCAGCAACTAGAGCCTCAGGGCTGAGAGCCCGGCCCCCATTTTATACTTGAGAGACCCCAAAGAGACTGCCCCCAGCTATTCAAGAGGCTATGAAATGAAGTGGCCCACACCCGTAACTCCAGCACTTGGAAATGGAGATGGAAGGCCCAGGAGTTCAAGGCCAGCCTCAGCTACGTAAGTTTGAGGCCAGACTGGGCTACAAGAAAATTATGGGAAAAAAATTAAAAAGAAAAAAAAAAAAAGGTTTACAGCAATCTCTCTCTTAAAATGGACCCCAAGAGATTGGGATATAATAGCTGCCTCCTTTTTACCAAAGTACCTATTCATGTACCCAGAGACCAACCTTCACATTCCCATATGTACCCCTTACTCATCCATGCATACTTTCTGAGATATCCAGAAGGCAACCACATGGTGAATGTGTGACTTTTCTAAATAAAAACACCTTACAGATCTGGTATCAACAAATCTGAATCTACCTCTTAAATGCTGTGTGACTCCCAGCAAACCACCTGACCTCTCTGTGCAATCTAGGGAAATGTGGCCAGAATGAAAGCTTAATGCATGAGTGATGCCTGGTATACAGTAAGTGGGTCACAAGCATCGGTAACACGCACAAGGCTTGCCAGGGTGGTACCTAGGTTCGCCTCCACGTATTCCCTGTGTGGCTCATAAGAAAGGCAGCTTTTATATTTTTGACTTGGGAGGGGCACACACATGTATGACGGCAGTTGCCAGCTGACCAAGGGGGTGCAGCATTGGATGGTTGTGAGATTCAGACGTTCCTGTTCAAAACCAACTAGGGTCCTCTGTGAGAGCAGCCAGCGCCCACTGCCAAGCTGCCTCTCTGCAGAGGTACCTTTTGAGGGCACAGACTCCAAGAGCTTTATGTAATTATATATACTTTTTAATATAAAACAAAACTTGGCCCAAGCCGAGCGGCAGGAAGAACGGTCGTAAATGAGAATATGTACAACCACGCGGGAAGGCACAAGTGGGTCCCCGGAGGGTGACAGGTGGGGTGGAAGAGAGGGGACAGCAGGTTACACAGGTCTCGGCCAAAAGCCACGAGGGCAGGAATAAAGTGCAAGGTCCTGGGGGCCCCCTGTGGCCCAGAAGCAGCAGCTGACAGCCCTGCCCCTCGTCCCCCACTCTGGGGGTGTTCAGTTGAGTGTGACTCGGAGGTAAGAGGTGGGCACATAGCCCTCGCCATCTCCCTGTTTCCGCCTGACCCGTGTCCATCCATCACCCTTGTCTTCTTCCATCAGACTGAGGTCTTCCCCCTCCGACATGGAGATGGTTCCCTCACTGGATCCTGTTGGGGAGTGAGGGTGGGGACAGGTCAGATTTGGTGAATTCGATCGGAAGTTACAGCAACACTGTCCACTTCAGCATCAAGGATCTCTCCCACCCTGGAGACAAGCCTATGGGAGGCCTGTGAGGGAGTTTCTAGATGGGCAGTTAGATGGGAAGCCGGACTGAATGTGGACAGTCTAGCCCACAGGCTGGGGTCCTGGACTGAATAAAACGGAGACATCGAGAGCCTGTGGGCAGCTCAGGGGGTGAAGTCGCTAGCCGCTGTGTCTGGAGTGGGCTCCTGGAGGTTGTCCTCCGACCTCTCTGACACAAAAAATAAATGAAAATGTTTTAAAATAAAAGATAAAATAACCCTTCCTTAAGTTGACTCCCCAGGTCCCTCCTTTGGCCAGTACTGCGGACTGAACCTCGGCCTCCTGAACACTAACTAGTCAGGCACCCTACCACTCGAGCTACAGCCTTCACGCGAATTTCTCTTTGTCAAAACAAAAGGTAACTCATGCACTAGGCCCACCTTCAAAGTGGTAGATAGCTACACACTGGCCGATAGGGGAGGCAGGCTCTTCAAAGTCCTCATCGAACTCAGTGTAGATGGGGGTGTCCTGGCCTTCTTCTGAAGGGGGTTCTTCTGAGCTGCTTGAAGAAGGAAGAAAGAAGAGAGCCTGACCCTCCAGGAGATTCCAGGTGAGAGCTCCACCCCTGACCACGCCTATAGCCCCTCACTGGGGGATTCCAGGCGGGGCTCCACCCTTGACCACGCCCACAACCCTTCACTGGGAGATTCTAGGCGGGGCTCCACCCTGACCACGCCCCCAGCCCGTCACTGGGGGATTCTAGGCGGGGCTCCACTCCTGACCACACCCCCAGCCCCTCACTGGGGGATTCTAGGTGGAGCTCCACCTCTGACCATGCCCCCATCCCCTCACTGGGGAATTCTAGGCGGGGCTCCACCCTGACCACGCCCCCATCCCCTCACTGGGGGATTCTAGGAGGGGGCTCCACCCTGACCACGCCCCCATCCCCTCACTGGGGGATTCTAGGCAGGGCTCCACCCTGACCACACCCCCAGCCCCTCCCTGGGGATTCCAGTTGGGGCTCCGCCCCGACCACGCCCCCAGCCCCTCACTGGGGGATTACAGACCAGTGCAATACCAAACTCACACCTCATACCAGCTCTTGGTTTCCCTACTCACCTCTCTTTATTATCCTGGGATCCACTGTTGTTGCTGCTACTGCTGCTATCAGGTGGGGCGGTAGCCGGGGGGTCAGGGGGCCTGGAGTGACGGCTTAGGCTGTCCCCCCGGTTACTGAGGACCCGGCTTTCAGCTTCTGCCAACCAAGCCTAGGGTTGGTTGGGATCACAGCATGAGTTCCAGGGCAAGGTACTGAGGTCAGCCCACTCTTGGACTAGGGACATTTCCTGGCATCACCCATGCACACCCAAAACTTAGACGAGAGGCAGTTAGGTTCTATCCCCCGTCCCCGCCCCGCAGTGACTCACGCTGCTCGGCCTGCCCCCGCCCCGCCCCTCCCCAGAGCATCCTCTGACCTCATACTTCTGCACTTCTAGCTTCAGCCTCTCGATGTTGCCCAGGGTTTCTGCAATGCGGGGCTCTAAGCTGGCAGGGTCTCCCATCTGCGGTGTTTTCTCATACACATCTTTCATCTTCTTCAGGGCCTCCCTAAGACCAGACAGACAGACAAGACAGACAGACACACGGGAAGGAAAACACACTCCTGTGACTTAACAAGTAAAAAACAGGCTCAACGAGAAGCAAGATGCTGGTGATGACTCAAATGTGCCTGTGCATAACGGCACATGCTGAGGCCAGAGACTAGCAGGTTCAAGGCTAGCCTTGGCTAACCTGGACAACTATCTCAAAAACATCAAAATGGGAGGGTAGAGATTACTCAGTGGGTGATGTGCTTGCTGTCTCAGTGTGAGGACATGGGTTCAATCCCCAGAGTCCAGGTAAAGAGCCAGGCACCGTGGCGAGCATGCTTGTAATCCCAGCACTCAGGAGGCAGACAGGAAGACCCCTGGGGCTCCAGCCAGGCTAGCTGAATCTGAGCTGCAGGGCAGTTGAAGACCCTGCCTCAAGAAACAGGGTAGACAGAGGAGATGGCTCAGTGGGTAAGAGCACCAGCCTACGGACATGAGTCTGAATCTCCAGCACCCATGTAGAACAGTAAAGATCCAGGCCAACCTGGAAAACTTAGCAGAACCCAGTCTCAAGATAAAACATAAAAATAAGGGCCAGCGAGAGAGCTCAGCACATCAAGGCGCTTGCCACCAAGCCTAACAACCTGAGTTCGATCCCTGGGACCCATGTGGTTAAAGGAGAGAACCAACTATGGCGAGATGTCCTCTAGCCTCTACATAGAAACTGTGGCATGTGTAAGTAAGCCCATACACAAAATAAATGAACGAATAAAAACAAAATAAAAAAATAAAGTAAACAAACTGAAAAGCCAGCCTTTTTGACTCTAGGCACTCCAGGCAGGCAGACGCTTCATGCCACTAGAAACGCCCAGGCTGCATGCAGCTCCAAGCATGGCTTCTGTCCCATGATTTCCACATGCGAACAGCCAAAGAGAATCTGGCCGGCCACCTGCTAACAAGTGGCCGGCGTCACCCTTATTATGTAACGGGGCTGTGGAGAAGATTCTATTGCTTGGAAAGAATGACTAAAGATTTTCTTGTCTGGCAGATTTTTTCAAGTTAATATTTTGCATTACAGCCTTAGATAACTCAGCTCTCCTTTCCTCCTATCACGATGGTGACTCAAGACTGACAGAGTTGAGGGTGAGCTGTCCTGGTATTAATGAGGTAAGACTCCACAGACTGGACTTTTTGTTTTGTTTTCCTGTCTACTAAAATCTTTGAAACTGAGCCTAGGTGCCGGTTTTGTAATTCCAGCTACTTGGGAGACAGGCATGAGAACTGAAAGTTCCAGAGCAGCCCGGGCAACTTAGCCAAACATAGTCTCAAAATAAGAAGTAAAAAGAGAGGGATGGGGGCATGATCAGGAGTGGAGCCCCGCCTAGAATCCCCCAGTGAAGGTCTGGGGGCGTGGTCAGGGTGGAGCCCCGCCTAGAATCCCCAGTGAGGGGATGGGGGCGTGGTTGGGTTGGAGCTCTACCTAGAATCCCCCAGTGCTTCTGGGGGTAGTTCCTAGCCTACAGAGGACAATCCTGTCTCAGAAACTATAATAAACAGTTTGTTTTAGCAAAGTATATATTAACCTAAGCTGACAATGTAGCTATTCTTTAATTTATCTAGTTATTTATTTCTTATAACACCTGCCTATGTGTGCATTTACATGCCGTCACACCTGTTTGGAGGTCAGCAGACAGCTTGTGGGAGTGGGTTCTCTCCTTCTACCACCTGAGATCGAAGTAAAATCTTCCAGCCTGGGGGGCAAGTGCTTTTAGCCATTGAGAGTATTTTTGAGAGGAGAAATGGAGTATAATGAGCCAGTGATTTTCTTGCCTTTTGCTCAATGATGTGAGGAGGGAGACGGCACAAACATTCACATCTCCATCGGCCACAGGGACTAACAGGAAACAGAAAGTAATGGATTCTTTCCTGCTTTTACATTTCAGTTCCTCACCATTGTTTTGAGACAGAGTCTCAAGAAGCCCAGGGTGACTTTGAACATGATCCTCCTGCCTCAGCCGCCTAAATGCTGAGATTACAGACAGGGGCCACCACACCCAACTCTGTGACAGGAATCTCTAAAACCATCAGATGTGGCCGGGGAGATGGCTCAGTCAACAGTGGTCACCTGCAGGCCTCGATCCCCAGCTCCCTGGACAAAGCCCAGCATGAGACCTCACGTCGGTAATCTCAGCATTGGGGTGGCAGAGATAGGAGACCCCCAGGTCTCACTGGCTGGGCAGCATAGGTCACTCAGCAAGCCCAAGTTCCCGTGAGACCCTGTCTCATGTGAAGTCAGTGTAGTGATACACGCCTTTAATACCATCACTTGAGATCTCTGATTTCAAGACCTGGTCTTCATAGCGTTCCAGGCCAGCCAGGTCCACATAGTGAGACCTTGTCTCAAAAAACAAAAACAGCAAAGGAAAAGGACAAGGTAGGGGGCCGGAGAGACTGCTCGGTGGTCAAGAGCAATTACTGAGCAACCTTGAGGACCCCAGTGCTGATTCCCGCACCCATACAGCACGCTGGGTACACCTACACACCACCTGCAACCTCGGTAGGCATAGACAGGGCAGCCAGGGATGGTTGGCTGCCAGCCAGGCCAACAAGACACCAAGTCCCAGTTTGAGGAGAGACCCTGTCTCACAAAGAGAGTGCAGAGGACGCTGACCTCCTCCTCTGGTCCAGCACAGCTCTGAACACCAGTGTGCACACCCACAAGACAGAAACGAAGCAGAGACCTTCAGAGCCCAGAGTGGGTTGGGAAATCTTAGTGTACAACTGAGACATGGTAGCAGCAGATAGGACCCAGGAAGGACTTCAGGTACCCAGGCAAGTGCTCCACCGTGGAGTACATATCCAGCCCTGGAATAGCCCTGCTTAGTTCCGCACTCATCGCCTGCCTCCTCCAACGCGCATGCTCACCTCTGGTCCTCCTCTTTCTGCAACTCCCGGTTCCTCTCTTCCAACTGTTGCTGGAGTCGCTTTCTCTGCTGCTCCGGGGGCAGGTGACTGAAATCTTCGGTGACCACGGTCTGCATGGTGAAGCAAGGGATGAGGTTTGGGATTTGGGACCCTAAACTTCCCAAGCGCCTCTCTCGCTCCTGAAACACCAGGTCCACCTTCCTCCCTTGGCAAGGCTTTTGGGGAGCGAGGCCATGCATACAGCAAAGCTGGAATCTGGGGGGACCCAGCAGGCGGCAGGAAAGAGCCCAGGGTCCCACCATCCGGCCTCAACTTACCCCACGGCCACCTCGGAGGCTGCGGAAGGATGCTAGCCGCGGTTTGACCGACTTACTGATCTCGCTCAGTATGGCCAAGGGGTCGCGGCCAGAACGAGGGGACGGGGGTCCATCAGACAATGTGGAGGGCAGGTGACCCCCCAGGAGGGACAAGGATGGGGGACGCGGCTACCGGTAGGGGCCAGGGAAGTGGGGGGATGGGTCAGGGATGGAGGCGCGAGGATGTAGTCGGAGGATGGATGGACGCAAGGAAGGATGGACGGACGGGACACAGGAAACAGGAAACAGGAAAAAACAAAATGGAGAAAGAGGGAAAAATAATGATAAGAAAAATCACAACTGAATTGTAAGATCACACAGAAAACACCTGTAAAAGCAACAACGAAAGACCTGGGAGGTGCCAGGGGAGACAGGAGATGGGGAGCCGGGGCCAGGCAGAGGGCTCAGCAGGGAAAGGTGTCTGCCGCCAAGCCCTGAGTTCCGTCCCAGGACCCACAGGATGGAAGGAGAGAACCGATTCCCATGAGCTATTCTCCGACCTCCACATGTCCCAAAACATACACAGATAAAAATCTGAAAAGCGTCACACCCACTTCCCAAGCCCTCTCTGTCCCTTGAGTCTTAGGGACTCATGCAGCACCCCAGGAGGTCAGACGCCCGTCTCCTCTCTGGCGTGCTTTCTGGGCTTACAGTCCATAAGGTAGGGTGCAAGCCCACAGCAAAGGCTGGGGACAGAGAGATGACTCAGCGTGTAAAAATTGCTTGCCACCACCAAGCACGACGACTCTTGAGTTTGGTCCCTGGGACCCAGGAGAGACCTGAGTCCTGAAAGTCCTCCCGTGACCGCTACATGTGCACAAACACACAAACACACATGATACACAAATTAAAAACTGTAAGAGCCAGGGTGGTCAGGACACATAGGCTGAAGGGGACGGACAGGGGGATGAGAGGTTGGGGATACTCAGTGCTTGCCTACCACTGGGAAGTCCAGGCTTGGGAGGAGGGGTGTCAGGTAAAAGGGGTCTCAGAGCCTCAGTGGGTCAGAAAGAAAAAACCAACCGGAAGGGATCGCTCAAAGAAAGAACGGCCGTGAAAGGGTAAGCCAAGGTGTGTCCAGGTGTACACTGGACCCTAAAGTCAAACTCCCAAGGAGAGAACACACAGAGGTGGAGGGTCCCCAGAAATGTAGAGAATGGAGACGGAGAAGGGACTCCCGGGGCTTGGGAGGCAATGTCACACCCGTCAGGCCGACGTGAGCTCTTCAAGGGTCTCAGGATGCGGCAGAAGATGCCACAGGCCCCCTACCCTGTCCCCTCTCATCCTCAGAGGGACTCCCAGGCCAGTCAGCGGGCTAGCGGGCCCGCCTTCCTCCCTTCCCTTCCCTCCAGCCTGGGCCCACAGCCAAGAGGAAAATTCCTGCCCCAGGACTCGGCGTTCCGTGTGGCTGGAGCCGACTCGGTGAGGACCTCGGCTGTCTGTGCCCCCTCCCCACCCACTCCTCACCCCAAGAGCTACGGACCCCACCTTGTTCTTTTTCCCAAAAGGCCAGCGCTTGGCACGGCTTCGGCTGGAGGCCGCGCGGAGCTCGGGCCTGCCGTCCGGGGTGCCCAGGCTGCTGTCCGAAGGCACTCGGTTCATGACTTGGCTGAAGTCTTCGAATTCCAAGTCACCCGGGCGGGCGAACCCTGACTTGTGTAGTTCAATGAGGACTTGTGAGTCCTGTGGGAAGGGACAGGGAGTGAGGGACAACCAGAGGTTACTTCAAGGAGCTACTTTTGGGGAGGCACCCTCCCCCAGCCCACACTTCATCCCACTGGGCCCACGCCGAGCACCCACATTCTTAGCGTCCACCGACTCCGCGGCCACCTTCATACCCTCCAAGCATTTGCCAATGATGGGGACCACCTGCAGTTCAGCCTCTGATAAGAGCCCGTACCCGGCCCCCAGGCGGGTGGCCCGGCGTTCATCCATGTCCTGCAGCTTCTGGAGAGCCGAGAAGAGCACGGGGTGAGTCAACCCTGCAAACACCCACAGGCTGAAGGCATCAGCCCCCAAGCCCAGGCTTAAGAGCGAGGACAGAATCAGATCTGTCCTCATGACCCCACGGGCAGGAGTGAGCGAGAGACACAGGGCTGGGAGCTCAGAAAAGTCTTCTCAAAAGAGATTACAAGGAGTCAGCTTTGGATAAAAAGTACATGCAACACAGACAATCCTAACACCAAGGTTGGGGCAGAGAGTGGGGAAGAAGACTGGGGAAATTTTGAGACCTGGAGCTTGTTAGAGCTGGGGCTTAGAAGGATGAATAGGAGTTTTAAAACCAAAGAATGGTATCTCTTCCTCGAGTCCTTCTTTTGTCTCTCCATCCCTTCCCCATTCCTTCCTCCTTCCCTCCCTTCTGAGACAGGCTCTCCTGGAACTTGCTCTATAGACCAGGCTGGCTTTGAAACCTCTACCATCCTCCTGCCTCTGCCTCCAGAGTGCCGGAGCTACAGGCGTTCTCCAATCTCTCGTTCTAGGAGTAGGGACATGGCAGCCGGGGTGCCGGCACCAGTGTGGGAGTTGACTAACCCCGAGGGATTTTGACCACAAGCTTAAAGCGCTCACGTCGAATATCTGGGGCATCTGTGAGAAGTAGAAGTGGGCCTGGTCTCGGTTGAAGCGCTGCAGCTGGGCTGCATACTCGTTCTTGCTCTCTTCGGCCATGTGGTTCCGAAGGTGGGCTTGCTGCTTGGCCTGGGCAGTGGGACCGCAAGGTGGAGGTCACGGTTAGGGACCGGCTTTACCCGACCCCGATGGCACCAGCCCGTCACAGACTCTGCCCCATACACACCTTCTCCACATCTGCCTTGGTGGCATTAATGTCCTGGTCCAGCCGCTCGGCGGTGTGAGCCGCTTTCTCAGCCTCCCGGCAGTCTCTCTCAAACTTCCGCTTACTCTGCACCAGAGACACAGTGGAGTGAGGGGCCGGCCTCCCCCGGGGAGCCGAGTGAGGAGGCAAAGGTTCACAGGGAGCTGTGCACCGGCCAACTGTTGGGGTGGCACACACCACTCACCCCAACACTAGGGAGGTGAAGGCAGGAGGATCAGAATTCAAGGCCAGCCTGGACCTCCCCACATGAGACCGTGTCTAAAACCCAAACCAGAACCAGAAAGATGGCTCGGCAGGCAGAGGTGCTTGTCAGAAAGCCCGGCTGCCTTGAGTTCAGTTCCCCAGAACCCCCCCAGAGGTGGAAAGAGAGAACGGACCTCCAGAGACTTGTCCTGGAGTCACACACACACACACACACACACACACACACACACCATGGCATGCACATGGCCCCCCCACACCATGACATGCACATGCCCATACACACACATACACACACACACACACACACACACACACACACCATGGCATGCACATGGCCCCCCCCACACCATGACATGCACATGCCCATACACACACACACACACACACACACACACACACACACACACACACACACACAAAATGGCATACACATGGCCCCCCCACACCATGACATGCACATGCCCATACACACACATACACACACACACACACACACACACACACAAAATGGCATACACATGGCCCCCCCACACCATGACATGCACATGCCCATACACACACATACACACATACACACATACACACACACACACACACACACACACACACAAAATGGCATACACATGGCCCCCCCACACCATGACATGCACATGCCCATACACACACATACACACATACACACCATGGCATGCACATGCCCCCCCCCACACACACACCATGACATGCACATGCCCATACACACACATACACACATACACACCATGGCATGCACATGGCCCCCCACACACACACACACCATGACATGCACATGACCATACACACACACACACACACACACACACACACACACACACACACACACAAATAGAGTTCAAGGCCAGGCCAGCGCGCCAGACCCCACCTCAAAATAAGAGGTGTAGGCACAGAGGTGTGCTGGTACCCCTGAGGGAAAGGGGGGCCTGGTCACACATGGGCAGCCACCAGCCACCAGCCACCCCCAGCTCTTCTGGGCCTGAGCCACCAGCTGCCCCCATGCACACTCACAGTCTCCAGCTGTTTTAAGCCATTCTCCAGCTGCTGCTGGGCCCGCCGGCCTTCCTGGAAGTGCTACACAGACAAATGGAGACCCTCAGCGAGGTTCCCACGGGACCCTCAGCAAGCACGGGTGAGGGGAGGGACTCACCATCTTCCTCTCCTGCTTCATCTCCTGCGAGTACTTGGCCAGCTCCAGACACACCCGGATGCCCAGACTCTCGGCCACCAGCTCTCGCTGGCCGGCGAAATCATTGACCTCCTGGAGAAGCTGGATGAATGACTGTTGCTGGCTGAACCTGGTGGAGGGGACAAGCAGGGCTCAGGACCAGAGACGGGCAAGCGTGAACCTGCCTGCCACAGTGACATAGGCCTGTCATCCCAGGGCAGGGCAGGAGGAGGGAGAGTTTGAGGCCAGCCTTGGCTATGTGAGACCCTAGGAAGAGAGGAATGGAGGGTGGAGGGAGGGAAAAGAGACCAAGGAGAGAAGAAAGGAAAAGAAAAAAATGGAAATCTTGAGCTACAACATTCATTCCCAAGAAGCGTTATGTCTGTCCCTAACCTATAGATGTTCTTAATTCAGATGCATTTTGCAATCAAATTTTTGGATGCACAATGCTTACAACATCTTTGTTGTTGTTTGAGACAGGATCTCACTGTGTAGCCCTGGCTGGCCTGTAACTCACAGAGATCTGCCAGCTTCTGCCTCCTGAGTGCTGGGATTAAAGTTGTACACCACCATGCTCAGCCCTGATAACATCTTTTAGTCACTCCCCCCAGGGCTGGTAGCAGAATCCTAGAATCAAATTTTTGTTTGTTTTTGTTTTGTTTGTTTAGGTTTTGAGGCAGGGTCTGGCTACATAGCCCAGGCTAGCCCAGAACTCTTGCTTTTCCTGCCTCAGCCTCCTGACTGCAGAATCGCAGAGCTGAGCATGCCTAGCACCCCTCATCAAATTTTACAGTGAAAGGTATGAATACAGTAATCCTTCAGTAGCCTCGGCAACCATTTCTAGGTCTCCTAGAGGGTACCAAAGTAAAGGATGCTCAAGGTCTTCTATGCAACAGCAGGGTTTGCATAGACTCTCCCTAGATGACTCAAAAGACATCTCATACAATGTAAACACAATGGCAAAAGAAAGTCTGCCTGTGTTCCAGAATGGAATAATTTTGTTTTACTAGATCATTTTCAATCCTCAGGGGCTGGTGTCAGAGGCATTGAGTGAGTAGAGAGCCCCCCCAGCATGCATGAGGCCCTAGCTCCACCGCAGCATAAACCAGGTACGATGGCACACATCTGCCACCCAAGCACTCTGGAGGTTGAGGCAGGGAGATCAGTCCTGAGCTAGTGAGTTTGAGGCCAGCTTGGGGTACATGAGACCCCCCCCACACACACACACACATTTTCCAAACCTCGAAAACCCTGATCACGCTAAGTGGAATATCATTCACACCAAGCCAATGTAACCAGCTACCACAAACAACTATCTTAATTTTTAGATTCAGAGCTTTCTGGATTAAGACTTTTATTTATGTATTTACTGAAAATATAGTCTCACTATAGCCCAGGCTGGCCTGGAACTCACAATCTCGCAGTCTAGGCCTCCAGAGTGCTAGGATAACAGTATTTGCCATCATACCCAGCTCACCTTTTAGATTTTAAAGAGAAGGGTTCAGAATGCAGTTAAAAGTTCCTGGAAATGACTACAGACTGGCTCCCTGTTTGTTTGTTTAGAAATTTGAGACAGGGTATCATGTAGGCCAGGCTAGCCTCAAACTCACTACACAGCGGAGGCTAGCCTAGAACCCAAAGGATCTAGGATCACAGGTGTGCACCAACATGCCCAGTTTTGGCCACTGCTTTTAGACACATAAACTCAGTTCATCCTCACACACACCAGCTAGAGTAGGGATCACTGCCATCAAACCCATTTTGCAGATTAGAACAGAGGCAATAAAGGTTACTGGCCCAAGTCTGGATGAGTGACACATGCTAGTCAATCCAGGCACAAGGACTGCCTCCTTAGAGATCAGTCCTGGCTAAGGGAGTAACAGAAAAACCAAAACCATATCTCAAAGACAAAAACAAGGGCCAGCGAGATGGCCTAACAGGTAAAAGGTGCTTGTGGCTAAGCACGAGGACCTGAGTTTGATCCCTGGGACCCACATGGTGAGGAGAGAACCGACTCCTGCAAGCTGTCCTCTGACTGGCATACGCGGGTGCATCTCAATCTCAAAACTAGATAAAGAGTAAAAAGTCACTTGCCCCGAAAGAACTCCTAAGCTGAGAATTCACAAAACCAAAAGGCATTCTGCTGGAAGGGAGTAAATTCCACCCCAGGTCACCCAGACCTTTAGTGGGAGGTGGGACGGGAGGTGTGAAAGTGGAGTGGCCCCTGGGAAGGAGAGAAACCCATGCATGCCCTGCTCCCCACCCCCACCCCCCACGGAGTCTTAGTCCATTCTTACTTGACTTCGGGGTCATCTTTGGTAGGTCTCTTGGGAAGGTACTTTTTCACCAGGCTCCTAAGGGTGGGAACAGAGGCAGGGAGGCTGAGAACCTGGCACTCCTGCCGGCTGCCCGTGAGTCCCAGCGCGGCGAGCACCCACCCTCGCGCTCACCGGAGTTGCTTGGCGTAAGCCTGCTCCACCTCGGCGCGTTCTTTCACGAACTTCACGTATTTGTCCAACAGATCCAGTCCCCACTGCGTGTGGCGTTCCAGCACCTCAAACTGATCCTGATTGCAGGGGCGTGATTGGGGAGGGTCAGGGTCACCTGGGTGGGGGGCACCAGGCCCCAGCGACCCGATGCACAGGGGGGTGGAGGTGGGGCGGAGGCGGGACACGGCACAACCTCGTGGCTCAGCGGTTCCAGCAAGGACTGGCTGGCTTCCCCAGGCGCCGCCCCGGCGTGGCGCAGAGGGAGGCAGGAAGCTGGCGGGAACCCCCATCTCCTCCTCCCGGGAAGGGCCTGGACAACAGGGCCAGGGCCCCAAACCGGACGGCTGGGTCTCTCGGAGTCGGGGTGGCCAGCAAGGGTGTGGAAGGAGGCTAAGCCACTCCAGCTCGCCCCGAATCCTCTAACCCCACCCCCCAAATTCCGGAAAATTAAGCAGGCTTGCACATAAGACAGGCACAGAGGGAAAGGGTTTGTGCAGCTCAAAGTGCGTGGAAAGAGGGAACTTCAAAGGCCAGATTTCCCCATTCGCCATGATCCCCCGTAGAGTGACTCAGTTTCCCCCGCTTCTGTGATGCCTTCACTACAGTGGCTCATCCCCACTACACCCAAAGACTACACCGCCTCCAGAAAGAGGAGGGGTCAATAGTCCGACAAGGATTCAGGGAAACTTCTAGGGCTTCCTGGGTGAGGTTAAGTGGCGGGTAAGGGGTGGCTCCGCCCAGCGCCCGGGGCTGAGTCTTGCAGCCCCCTTCCCCTCCCCCTCAGCGTCCCAAGCCCTTTAGGGCAATTGCAAGCGGGGAAGCCACCGGGTGAGGCCCCACGTGGGAATGAAGGTGACCAAAGGGTCCCCTCCCCCTCCCAGCCGGACAGGCGGGCGACGGGCAGGGACCCAGGGGCCGTAAGATTAGCCTCCAAGCAGGCCAGGGCGCTCAAAATAGGTGACCTCGCCCAGCTGTCCCCCCTTCCTGGCCTGGTCCAGGGACTTCTTGTGATGGCCTCACTCTCAACTCTGTGCCTCAGTTTCCCTATGCCGGTCCTAGGCAAAGTATCCCTAGGGCCCTCTGGATGTCTAGAAAGTCCCAAAGGAACTTTTGAGGGAGTGCTAAGGGCAGAGGGCGGGGACCCGCGGGATCAGCTGCGAGGGAAACCGCAAAGTCCCAGCAAAGGTACAGAGCGGACAAAGAGCAGAGAGGCCAGGACCCCAGCAAGTGGGAACCCGGGGAGCTGGGGGAAAAGGACTCACCCACAGCTCGGTGCCCCAATCCATGCTGGTCCTGCCGCCAAGGACGCCACCGCCTCCTTCCCCGGTCCCCGCCGCCCTCCACCGGAGACTCAGCCCCAGAGCGTTGTGCCCAGGCCCGCCCCGCCCGCGGCCACGCCCACTCGCCTAGGCCGCCACGCCCCTTTGCGCTTTGCCACGCCCCTGCCCCGCCGAGTCCCCAGCGGGGTGCCCTAAGGGCGGAGCCCAATGAGGAGGAGCTCAACGGATGCTCCGCCCTCTCCTAAAGGGCCATGGTCCTCCTTCAAGAACTCCCAGATTTATTTTCCAACTGTACCCCCATATTACTCTCCTCTGCCATCCCACACTATTCAGCCTTTCCCTTTAACTTCGCATTTTTTTAAAAAAAGATAAAAATATCAAAACCCCAAACCCAAGGAGTCTCTCCCACTTCTCCACTCCACGGCAGGGAAAACCTGCGGTCGGTCACTAGGCTCTTGCGGGGACCAACTGGGCTCCAGAAATCTCCATTTCGTCCCACTAATGGTCTGGTTCCCTCCGGCCACAGAGCAGATGGGATGATTTCGATCCAGCCCAGGACGCACCTCCAGCCAAGGCCAGGTCCATTAGCGCACCCCCACCGCATCCTCCTGACTTCCCTTCCTCCCCGCCAGAGCCTCCTCTGGGAAACTGAGGACAGGCTGCCCTTGGGGCCCCAGTTCTGGACTACACACACACACACACACACACACACACACACACACACACACACACCAGGTCGCGCTTGCACCTGACTGCCCATTTTCCAGCCTCATTCACTGAGGCCCAATCAGTACTACGCATGAGATTCCCATGTAGTGTTTTACACACACACACACACACACACACACACACACACACACACACACACAGAGCTTAGACACTCTGGGGCCCTGAGGCTCAGAAGTTCGGGTCCTCCTAATCATAAAAGTCCTCTCACACCTCGTAAATCCCCTTGAGACTCCCAGATGAAAAGGAAGAGGCCCTGGTGGCTCCCACCCCCACTCTCCCCGGCCGTAGGTGCTTTCTCTGCTACTGCAGAAATGCCAAAATATCTTTCTGGTGCTTTAGCTGGAAGTGAAAGGGGCAGTCCGGACTTCTGAGGAAAGATGCCCTGGAGACCCCGCTGGAACCGAGGCTCCGGTGAGCCTTGGCCCCACCTGCTGGCGGCTTGAGGGCTAAGCTCCCGGAGGCAAAGCCCAGTGGGGGAGTGGGGGAGGAGGTGGAGGAGGAGTCAGAGGCCGGATGGGAATAAGGTATCCGACTGGGGTGGGAAGCTTAGCGCCAGGGTCAGCAGTCTAGTTAAGAGTTGAAGACTACAACAGGGGTCCAGAAGTTGGGACTCTTGCAGATCTGGGGGCTCGGTAGAAGATGAGGACGCGGTGTGTAAAGTGGAGTTGAGGTGCCTAGGATCGGAATGAAATGAGCAGAGATCAGGGTTTCAGTTTGAATTCAGGGCCCAGCTGGTGCTAGGGGTTAAGCCTAGGGCGGAGTCTGCAGGTGGGGACGGACCTACAGTGGCACTCAGCCTGGGATCAGAGGTCAGCACAGGGTCAAGAATTTTAGGCTTCTCGGTGGCCCAGGGAAGTTGGAACAGGGCAAGCCTCAACAGATGCTTATGTTTACCAAAAGCTCTACTTCTGGCCGGGAGTCACGGCCCGGGCTGGGGGGGGGGGGGGGGGGGGGAAGTGCGTCCCTGGGCATACTGGGAAATGTAGTTTATGCGTGCCTTGTTGCGCGGATCTGCTTCCTCTGCATTCTGGGTAATGTAGTCTTGGACCGTTAAGAGTGGAAGAAGATAGTCTGCTTTAAGGAACGGATATGGGTTCCTAGATCATTGGTGAATCGTCCTGTTCATCAAACTGTATCCGGGACGATTTGTCTAGGGATTGGAGAGTATGAAAGTGGGGCTGAAAAGACTCAGCACGCCCATTTGGAAGGTCTTCTGTCCATCAAAAGCATCCCAGTTGATAATTGGGTGACCCGGCTACGTCGTGCGACGATTGGCTGAGATGTAGGCGGGCCTTACCAGGCGTCAGAGGCGGTGTCGTGGGGCAGTCGCAGCCCCAGAGATGGCAGTGAGCGAGAGGAGGGGGCTCGGCGGCGGGAGCCCCGCGCAGTGCGGATGGGGATGCTGGTCGCTGCTGGTGCTGATGCTGGGCGGCTGCTCAGGCCGCATTCACCGGCTGGCGCTCACAGTGAGCCCCGCGGGCTTTGCCTCGCCGTCCCCCTCCCCAAAGCTCCTTCGAATTGAGCGGCTGCACCTCCCACTGCAGGCCGCGAGTGGTCTCGTCCCGGTCCCCCCTCACCGGGTGCTCGCAATGGGTTGGCCTGGCTTAGGGGGCGGGGCTCCATCTCCCGCGACCCCTGACTCCTGGCCCTTTAAATTCCCGGGGACCCTTGGTAACAACCATAGGACATCCTGGGAGGAGGGGGTACCTGGTAGGATCTTCCTGGAATTCATTTCGATGGGAGATGTGTGGCGGGGGGGGGGGGGGGGGGGGGGGGGGGGACTACTTTGAAAATTCAGCCCAGATAGAATCGTCAAGTTTCCTATGAAGTCGGAGCTGGTCACACCAGCATGTGTAGAACACCCTTCGGGTGGTGGGCATCGATATGGGGCCTTCCATGGGGGTGCCAGGATTTCACCACCTGGGCACTCAGACCCTGTAGCTGCCTGGGACTGAAGCAGGGAAATGCCACTACCGCCACCACTACCCTGCACCCAGGAAGGCTTTCTCACATGCTTGTGCCCTAAATAAAAATGTCCAGAGGCTCTCGGGGAAGTGGGCTGGACTGGGGGAAAGTGCCCTTGCCGCCACTGTCTGTCTTGTTTCCTGCAGGGGGAGAAGCGAGCTGACATCCAGCTGAACAGTTTCGGATTCTACACCAATGGGTCCCTGGAAGTGGAGCTGAGCCTACTTCGCCTTGGCCTCCAAGAGACAGAAGAGAAGCCAAGGGTGAGGAGGCTCACGGGAGGGCTCGGTGCACAGGTTCTGGAATTCCATCCTAGATCTGTCCCTTACCCGTGTGATCTATGGCAAGTCCCATAGCCTTCTTGAGCCTCAGTTTCTCCACCTGTCACTTGGGAATGAATACAGTGTGTCATGCAGTTGGATGTTTGAGGTTCAGATCAAGTCACTTCACCATCCCTGCCGGCTGAGGCAGGAGGATCAAGTTACCCAGCCCCAGACTGGGAGATCCCCACAGGTGCTCTACTGCTGAGCGCCCCCCCCAGCCCCTTTAGAGTGTAACATTTTATACATGTACATAATGTATTTTGATCATACGCCTCCACTTCTCTCCCTAACTCCTCCAAGATCCATCCCCACCTTCCCAAACTCCTCCCAATTTCATGTCTTCTGTGTTCTTAAGACATGGTCTCACTATGTAGTCCCAGCTGGCCCAGAACTATGTAGACCAGGCTGGCCACAGACTCAGAGATCTGCCAGCCTCTGCTGTGCCACTGTGCCCAGACTTTTTTTTTTTTCAATCTGGGGCCATCCCCTTAAAGAAAACTGGCTCTCCCTCCCCCAGCATCAGTCAGCAGTCCATAGCTCCTCAAGCACCCCTCTTCCCTCCCTGCTGAAATGCTGACTGCTTGCTTGATCCTGTGCAGACAACCACAGCTGCTGTGAGTTCATAAGCAGCAGTCTACTGCATCCAGAAGACGTTGTTTCTCTCTGGTCCTCCCCAGCCTCTGGCTTTTACACTTTTCTCCCCCCATCTTCAGCGATGTTCTCTTGGTAGAAGAGGTGTGATATACCTGCCCAGTTAAACTGGCTTTCTTTTTTTTTTTTTTTGGAGGGGCGGAGTTTGAGACAGGATCTCAACTATGTAGCTCTGGCTGTCCTAGAACTCACTGTGTAGACCAGACTGGCCACAAACTCACAGAGGTCCACCTGCCAAGCGCTGGGACTAAAGGGGTGCCCAGGCAGGCTTGTTTTGACAGTTTGTTTTGAGACAGGGTCTCATGTAGTCCGGGTTCGCCTAAAATTCAATCCCCTCCTGCCTCAGTCTTCATAGCCCATGAAATGGCATGCTCCACCCTGCCCATTAACATTGTAGGTGGGTAAAACCAATCGGACTATGCAAAGTCTGTTCAGAGGAAGTGTGTTCTGTATGAGCATTGGGAGTCAGGGGTGGGACAGGTCACTGAGCATCTAGCACACGATGGGTGTTCAGTACCTCAGATGAGCCACAGGTGGTGGTACATGCTGAGACAGTGGGATTGACGCAAGTCCAACCCCGACCTGGGCAATGTGGTGAGTACCCTACCAGCCAGGGGTGCCTGTGAGTCCCCGTCTCGAAGCAGAACAGAGCTAGGCTGCATCCCTTCTGCCGCCAAGGGTGTCTTGGAAGCCCTCACTGTTTTCTCTTTCCCATCAGGTGGGGTTCAGCTTGAGTCGGGTTCGATCTGGCAGCATTCACTCCTACTCGGTGAGTGGAGAGCATCAGAGGGGATGAGAGAGGACTGATATGGTGTTGAGGGTCTGTCTTCTTCGTATAAAGCCTACAGCCCTGAGATGGGGCAGGGAGAGGCCCCGGGTGAATGGATAGCACATTGAACAAGGCTAAATCCACGGGCAGCTGTAACCCAGGTCCTTTCTGTCCACTCCCCAGAGCCGGAACTCCCATGGATGCCCTCTGGAGAGAAACAGCAGCAACTTCCTGGTCCTTTTCCTCATTGATATCAAGGACCTGCAGTGAGTGGGGACAGGGGACCCCAAAGATCCACAGCCCTAGGGAGAAAGCCAGTCACTTTTGCTCCATGGTACATCATGTGTTTGTGTGTGTATGTATATATGTGCACCCACACGCATGCTCCTGGAAATTGAAACTACAGCCTTACAAATTGTAGGCAAGTGCTATAACCCTGACCACGCCCCTGGACCCTCACTGGGGGTTTGTGGGCGGGGCTCCACCCTGACCACACCCCTAGCCCCTCACTGGGGGATTCTAGGCGGGGCTCCACCCTGACTACGCCCCCAGCCCCTCACTGGGATTCTAGGCGGGGCTCCACCCCACCACACCCCCAGCCCCTCATTGGGGGATTCTAGACAGGGCTCCACCCCGACCACACCCCCAGCCCCTCACTGGGGGATTCTAGGCAGGGCTCCACCCCTGAGCCATGACCCCAGCCTTATTTGTACCTTTTATTTGTTTTTATTTATTTATTTATTTATTTTTGGTTTTTCGAGACAAGGTTTCTCTGTGTAGCTTTGTGCCTTTCCTGGAACTCACTCTGTAGACCAGGCATGCCAGGCAGTGGTGGCACACGTCTTTAATCCCAGCATTCGGGAGGCAGAGCCAGGCGGATCTCTGTGTATCTTTTATTTTAAGACAAGGATTCAGTAAGTTTTGCAACTTTGAGCCTTGAACTCACTCTGTAATCCAGGCTGACACTGAACTTACAATCCTCCTGCCTCTGCCTCCCAAGTACCTTGGATCACAGGCCTTTTGTCCTCAGACCAGGCCATGTTGTCTTCTGATTTGGTGGCCCTTCCCAGTAGACAACCATAAGTGTGGGAGCTACCTTGACGGGTGGTAGCCAGATGCTATCTGGTGAGCAGTGGCTCAGAGAGATTCTCCAGCCCCTTAGGGAGGGCATCCACACACATTGTATACCTGACCACAGACTTCACCCTCCCCTCTTCCTATTCCTTCCTCACCCAAGGGTCCAAGTCCGAAAATATGGGGAGCAGAGGAAGTTGTTCATCTCCCCTGGCCTCCTTCCTGATGCCCCGGCCCCATCAGGCATCCCGAAGCCAGAGCCGGCAGGCACCCCTAAGGAGAACAATGGTAAGTCCAGGAGGCTGGACAGAGCTGCCCTGGACATACTCCAGATTTCTGCCCATCTGTCTTTTAACAGTCACTCACCCATCTCCTACAGAGACCTCTGCAGTCAAGGAGGATCAGGCAAAGCCCGGAGCACCCCCGGTTTCAGGAGGGAAAACTATCCCGGGGGTACACGGACACTCGACAGAGGGCCAGCCACAGAGGCAGCTGCCCACATGGGACCCCGGCAGGAAGGAGGAGGACCTGGTGTTGGGGCTGGGCCACCTTAACGACTCATATAACTTCAGTGTGAGTGCATGCTTTGCCCAGATGTCCCCGCCTCCCCCGAACCCTGCCGCAGCTGGGGAACCCTACTGAGACACCCCTCCTTGTGACTAGTTCCATGTGGTGATCGGCTCCAGGGCAGAGGAAGGCCAGTACAGCCTCAACTTCCACAACTGTCACAACTCCATTCCCGGCCATGAGCAGCCGTTTGACCTCACTGTGAGTGTCCAGGGACAGGCACACCCACCCGGCTGAACGGCTCTGTCTTCGTCCTGTGGTTGTCTTTGTCTTTTTATCACACTTTATTTATTCGGGGGAGGGTTGGGGACATGCACCACAGCATGTGTGTGGAGGTCAGAGGACAACTCTGAGGAGTCAGTTGTCTCCTCCCACCTGGGGGCCCCAGGGATCGAACTCAGGTCGTCAGACTTGGCAGCAAGCTTATTTACCCACTGAGCCATCTTGCAAGCCCCTGAATGAACCTAAAGTCTTCCACTGGGCTTTGGTGAGACATGCAAGCTAGGGTATCCAACTGTCCTCGAATCGGAAGTTTTTAAGGGAAGACAAAATTTTATCTATTTCAGTTGTGTGCAGAATGTGTGTGTGTGTGTGTGTTCATTCATATGTGCAAGGAATCTTGTATGGTGTACAAAGGAAGTCACAGTCAGCTCTCACTGGTGTTCCTCCGGATGCTGTCCGTCTTGATATTTGCTTTTTGTTTGTTTTGTTTTGAGACAGGGTCTCACTTGGTAGCCCAGGCTGGCCCAGAACTCACTATGAAGACCAGGCTGGCCTCAAACTCACAGAGATCCCCCTGCCTCTGCCCCCAAATGCTGCTAGTGAAGGTGTGCGCCACCACCGCCCAGCTCACCTTGTTTTTTGGACAGGGTCACAGATTCAGGCAGGCTGGCTGGCTAGCACTGTCTCCACTTCCATGCTGGGGTACCAAGCAAAGGCCACCATCCCAGGCTTTCTTTATGTGCATTCTGGGGATCTGAACTCGGCTCCTCATGACAGTGCTGCCTCCCCAGCCGAATCCTGAGCAACCTATAGCCTCGTTTTACATTTATTTTGAATGTGAGTGTGTGAAGTGTGTGTGCGGCGCATGCGGAGGTCAAAGGGCAAGTTGCAGGCATCAGTTCTCCCCTACCCTCGCGTGTGTTCCAAGGATAGCCACCTGAAGTTGTCCTTGGCCTCCACACGTATAAACAGAACCACACAGTGTGCCCTAAGTCAGTGGTGCTCAACCTGTGGGTATCGACCCCTTTGGGGGCTGCATACCAGATGACCTGTGTATCAGATATTTACATTACAGTTCATAACCATAGCAAATTTACAGTGATGAAGTCACAGCAAGATAGTTCTGTGGGGGTGGGGGGGTCACCACAACAGCACACCTCAGAGCCGTGTTAAAGGGTCACAGCATCAGGAAGGCTGAGAACCACTGGACTAAGTGATCCGGTCACAACGTAGGGATGTTGTATTGGATACTGTGAATCACTTTTCTCCTGGGAGGCCCCTAACCAACACCACGTAACACCTCTGTATCCCTGGTTTTCTGGAAATGTGGCAGGCCCTATGCACTTCATACAAAGACTGGGTCATCCCTGGGTGTTGGTTCTGCTGTGGTCCTGGTGCCAGTCCTCTGTGGCTTATATGGCTGTGTACCCATTTGAGAGACAGGACCAACTGAGGCTCTAGCTAGGAAGTAGAAGAGCTAGAGACTGGAACTCTCTGAAACCCAGAGCTAGAGCTATAGGAGCAAGGCCGCCTGCCCCCCCCCATCACAGGTGATGATCCGAGAGAAGAATCCAGACGGCTTCCTGTCAGCAGCAGAGATCCCCCTCTTCAAGCTCTACCTGACCATGTCTGCCTGCTTCCTGGCTGCAGGCATTTTCTGGGTTTCCCTACTCTGCAAGAACACGTAAAGCCCCTCCCCACGCTCCCCACCCTCCCCTCCCTCCCCTCCCCACCTCTCCTCTGAGGGCCTCACATCCTGATCTCAAAGGTGCTCTCTCCACCCTGTTCTCCCTCTGGCAGATACAGTGTCTTTAAGATCCACTGGCTCATGGCAGCCCTGGCGTTCACCAAGAGTGTCTCCCTGCTTTTCCACAGCGTGAGCACCCTGGGCCCGGTGGCGACACAAGGGTGGGATGGTGAGACGGGACATCTGTCCACCTGTGCGCCTTGTCCATCCCATCTCTTCACACTCAGCCCGGCTCTCACCACCTACCCTCCAGGACCGTCCATTGGTCCAGCGCTGACTGTCCGCCATATTGTCTAACCATCCCCCCACCCAACTGTGACCACCCCCCGTCATTGTGGAGGGGGTCCATGGTGACTGTTTTCATTTCCCTCCCCAATCACCCGCTCATCCGTCCTAATTCTCTGTTCCTAACTGTCCCCCGGCCATCCGTCCTTCTCCCTGACTGTCCATCCGTCTGTCTGCCTCTCCAGATCAACTACTACTTCATCAACAGCCAAGGCCACCCCATCGAAGGCCTCGCCGTCATGCACTATATCACACACCTGTGAGTCCCCCGGCACACAGGTGGGGGAGGCGGGCAGGAGGGGCTGGGCCCCACCGCATCGTCAGACCTCCCCGACCCTGCTTCCCCAGGTTGAAAGGTGCCCTTCTCTTCATCACCATCGCCTTGATCGGCTCGGGCTGGGCCTTTGTGAAGTACATGCTGTCAGACAAGGAGAAGAAGATTTTTGGAATTGTGATCCCCCTGCAGGTGTGTGTGGGGGTTCCATGGGGGTCTAGGAAGGTACGGGGGGGCGGGGCTCGGGAGACAGTGGAGACAGGGAGAGATTCAGAGAGGAAAGCTGGAGTGGGATAGAGGAGGGATGCTGGGGTGGCATAGAGGAGGGATGCTGGATGGGGTACAGGGAGGGATGCTGGGGTAGGATACAGGGAAAGATGCTGGGATGAGACAGGGATACTCGGGGTTGGGTAGGAGATAGAGGGGGGCTGCTGGGATGAGATACAGGGTGAGATATGGGGTGGGATACAGGAAGGGATGTCCAGGTGGGGAATGGAGGGGTGCTCCGTGAGGTACAGAGGGGAAAGTCCATGGTGGTAGGGGATTGGGAAGTGGTTCATTTTCAGTGGACAGGGATAAGAGGATGGGAATAAAATCAGGTGGCAACCTACCACCCCACAGGTCCTGTCTAATGTGGCATACATTGTCATCGAGTCCCGTGAGGAGAGTGCCAGTGACTATGGGCTCTGGAAGGAGGTCTTGTTCCTGGTAGATCTCATCTGCTGTGGTGCCATCCTCTTCCCAGTTGTGTGGTGAGAACCCGGCCCTGCCCCTCGGCCCCTCCGAGGCCCTGCACCCTTCCTCCCCTGGCTGAGCCCTGCCCCTCTGCTACCCTACCCCACAGAAGACTCCTGTGCACTGGGTTGGGGTCATGATCATTTCCCACATCCCTCCACCTGCTGCAGGTCCATCCGGCATCTGCAGGACGCATCTGGCACTGATGGGAAGGGTGAGGATCCCTCCTCTAGTTTTTCCTGCCCTGCTTTCTCTCTGACACCAGGTGCCAGGGCCCTGTGTCTGCCGGGCTCTGTTTTGGTCTCCCTCGTCTGCCCCCTCCGTCACCTCTCCCCCTTACCAGTTGTTCTTGCAGCAGTTCATCCTGTTGCCCTGGAACTGCCCCCCCAGGCCCTGCCCCCTTCTCTGTTACCCTCCCCTTCTGCCACTTCCAGTGACCCCACCCCACCCCCATTCTGTGCCCACCCACAGTGGCGGTGAACCTGGCCAAGCTGAAGCTGTTCCGGCATTACTACGTCATGGTAGGAGTCCTGCCCTCCCCCAGGCCCGAGTCCCTCCCTGCTGCCCTCTGCCCCGACCCCCAAGCCTCACTCGTCCTCTGTCCTCGTGCCCCGTGTGCCCCCAGGTCATCTGCTACATCTACTTCACCCGCATCATCGCCATCCTGCTGCGTGTGGCCGTGCCCTTCCAGTGGCAGTGGCTGTACCAGGTGAGTGGAGCCCAACAGGGTCCCTAGTAGTGGGTGGGTCAGGAGTGTGAGTGGCCAGGGAGCGCCCCCTGAGCCCACGCTCCGGCCCCCAGCTCTTGGTGGAGAGTTCCACGCTGGCCTTCTTCGTGCTCACCGGCTACAAGTTCCAGCCAGCTGGGGACAACCCTTACCTGCAGCTACCGCAGGAGGATGAGGAAGATGTGCAGATGGAGCAAGTGTGAGCAAACTGGGGGGATGGGGGGGGGCTGGGGCAACAGGGCAGGATGGGATAAGGCCTTAGGCTGCTTCTGGGGGTGTGCCTAGGTAGGATTGTGGGTGTGTGGAACCACAAAGGACTAAAGGTGGGGTGGGGGTGGCCTTGGAGTAGGGCAGAACTGGCTCTGGGGTGGGCTGAGGAGGATGAGGGACGGGATCCAGGTGGTCCACCGGCATCAGATTGGTGTGGGCAGCTTGGAGGGCTGGCAGGGCTGGCTTCACTCTAGGGGCGGGATTAGAACAAGGAAAGGATGGGCTGTGACACCCGGGCCTGGGGGCCTCAGAGGCAAGCTGGGCCAGGACCAGGCCACTCTGGAGTGGTGGGAGCCAGGCTGACTTGACAGCATATTGACTGCTGAGCTAGGTCTGGGGACGGAGGGGTGGGATGGGAGCGGGCCGGGCCTGCTGTCCTTCAGCTGCTGGACCCCGCTTCTGCCATGTGCCTCTCAGGATGACGGACTCTGGGTTTCGGGAAGGCCTGTCCAAAGTCAACAAGACAGCCAGTGGCCGGGAGCTCTCGTGACTTCCCTGCGTCCAGCCAGCCACCCTCGGTCCTCCTGCACCCCGCACACCTACACTCATCTCCAGGGTGCAGGGAGCCCTAGAGGCCCACACCAACAAGGCACCCAGGACGCGGGTCCCCAAGGAGCCTTTCAGAAACAGGCCTGTCCTCACCAGGGGACGCCTCGGCCTCCTTCAGTACAATAAGGACCAACCTTTTCTTTCACTTCTTGAGTTTCTTGACGTTGAGGGCTTTGAGTGCCTAAGGCAAGCTGCATTTATGATCTAGAACCCTGAATTCTCAGTCCACGTGGTGGCACATGTCTGTCATACTGTTGCTCTGGAGATCCTCATGAAGCCTTGGGCCGAACTATAAACAAAAATAAAGAGAAAGCAGAGTTCACAGTGAGGAGAGGATGGTCTGCCGATGCTGTGCTGGGCCCTGGGTTGGCTGCTGGGGACAGTGTGACCAAAGTCTCCCCCCCCACCCCCACCCCCACCCCGGGCCCCCATCCCAACCTTCAGGGGTCTTTCAAGCCACCAGACCCAGGATGAGGGTCACACAGGGACTCTGCCCCAGCCACAGAAGTCTGGAAGGTAAAGGAAAGGCGAGGATGAACCGGTGTCCCCTGAAGACAGGCTGGGGATGTAAAGCACTGACTGTGCCTGTGCCAGGACTGAATGCAGATCCCAAAGCCTCCCAAAGATACCCCTGAGCTTGTGATCCTAGCGCCAGGGAGCGGGGAGGGGCGGATCCCTGGGCCCGGCTGCCCAGCCAGCCTAGCCTACTTCTTGCAGCCCAGGCCCTTGAGACACCCTGTTTCAGAACTAAGGCAGGCGGCACCCAAGCAACAGCAGCGAGGCTGACCTGTAGCTGTCCCACCTGAGGACACAGTGTGGAGAGGGTGGTTAATGACTACCTTAGGCCACAGACACTCATACCAAGGCATGGCGGTGCAAGCCTCTAACTCCAATATTCAAGAAGCCGTGGCAGGAGACATACTATGGTTTGAGGCTAGCCTGGGCAAAGAGTGAGATCCTGTTCATGTAGAAATGGATAGACATGGCCATAAGGGTCCAGCAACAGCCTTGGCCTGGCCCCTTGGGGACACCCTTAGACTTCACTCTCTTCTCGGTCCTCCCCTGAGGATACCCAGGAATGTCTCGTAGAGCACAGAGACACCATGGCGGTGGGGGAGGTGGGGTAAGGAGAGGGAGGGGTGAGGGGCCGGATTAAGGCTTCCACAGTAAGGAAGTTAGGCCAGCTGCAGCCCAGATGAACAAATAGCCCAGCCAGCCAGCGGAAGCATGGGAGGGTGTGAAATCAGGAGGTGGAAGGCAGTGTCACGACTGGCCGGGGCAGCAGCAGACTGTCCTAAAAACAGACTGAGGCTTTGTGCCAGGGCCCACGAGAGCTGTGGAAGAATGAAGAGGAAGGTCAGGGCCCCGTGTGCCTGTACACGAGGAAGTAGACAGAGATAAACTCCCACTCCAAAGATGGGCACACCCTGATCCTCCCCAGATGTGAATATGTCCCTAACAGCAAAAGGGAAGATCTGAAGGATGAAACCAATGTGAGGGCACCCTGGTGGGGCCAGCATCCTCACAGGGTTCACAAGGTAGAGGGCTGGGTCTGGTGGTGCACACCTTTAAACCCAGGAGGCAGAGGCAGACAGATCTCTGAGTTCCAGGCCACCTGATCTCCATAGAGTTCCAGGACAGCCAGGGCTACACAAAGAAACCCTGTCTCCAAATAAACAGAAAAAAAAAAAAAAATTCTGGACTGTAGAGGTGGCTCAGTGGTTAAGAGCACTGGCTGCTCTTCCAGAGGACCTGGGCTTAACTTTTATCATCCATGTGGCAGCTCAAGACTATAACTCCATTTCCAGGAGTTCTAACCCCCTCAGACATACACACAGCCAAAACACCAAAGCACTTAAAGAAAAAAATAAGTAAATGGTTAGAGGTGAGCTTGAGCAGAGGGTAGGAACCGCATAGTGCTCACACCTGTCCTCGTAGAAAGTCTGGTTTATATAGTGAGAATGTCTAAAAAAGAAAAGAAAAAAAAAATGAGAAGGAAGAAAATGGAGGGGATGGGTGTCAGCACCTACCTGAGTGTTCTATGTGCAAGGTGCATTTCACTGTCTCTGGAGACCAGGCTCAGACTCAGTACCTACAGGGGTGAGGAGGTGGGGGTGCTGCCCTGTGGCTGGACTCTGACCCCATCCCTTTCCTTTTGTGTCACCTGGGGTGCTGCAAGCACCCCACAGAGCTCAGGGAGGAAGCACTGGATGGTGCAGAGGTCAAGGTCCCTGAGAGTTAATGAGTTACTGGGTAGGAAGAGAGGTCACCCAGCCTGGACAGGAGTTCCAGGAAAGCGATGCAGTGGGGGTCCTGGAAGTGGGGAAGCAGACAGGAGCCTGGGCTTTCCAGCACAGAGGGGATCCTGTGCAGGAAGCTGGGAGGAGTGCCACACCCCTACAGTCAGAGTGGAGGGGTCCTGCCACCCAGAAATCAAATCTGCCCCTTTCTGTCATTCTGACACCAGAGCTCAGCACTGATAGAAGAGTCTGCGGCTCCCTCATTTTGTGAGACAAGGTCTCTATATAGACCAGGCTGGCCTGGAACTCACAGAGATCTGCCTTCCTCTGCCTCCCTGAATGCGTGCACCACCACGCCGGGCATTTCTCTCCGTTTTTAAGTATGTTTGCTCAAAGAGCATTTATTTGAATTATTTTATTATTTTTAGACAGTGTCTCATGTAGCTTAGGCTGGCCTTAAATTCCTCATCTCCTGGGTCCTGAGGTGTCAGGCCTGCTCCACCACACCTGACTCATGTGGAGTTTTGAGACAAGCTCTCACTATGTAGCCCAGGCTGGCTTGGAACTCCTGCAATCCTCCAGCCTCAGTTTCTCAAGAAGAATGGCAGGCATGTGCCACCATGCCTGGCACTAGTCCCCACTCTGTGTGTGTGTGTGTGTGTGTGTGTAGGCCCAAAGTTGATGTCCACTGTCTCCACTAGTCACTTTGCACTTCTGTGTATTTACCAAGGCCTCTCACTGAACCCAGAGCTCACTGGCTCCCGGTCCAGCAAGCCAGATTGCCCAGGGAATCCCTGCCTGTGCCTCTGCTGGGTTATCAGAGGATGGTGCCCAAATGGCAAAGCCATCTCTCCAGGGCTTGCTATGCACTCCAGGTTGGTCTCAAATGACAGTCCTCCTTCCTCAGCTTCCCAAGGGTTGGAATGACGGGCGGGAATGCACCCCCTTACCTGCCATGACTCTACGTTTTCATTGTTTGTGTGTGAGGGGCAGTTTGTTGTTGTTGTTTTGTTTTAAGCCATGTATACATGATCTTATAAAAAGTCTTGAGGCCAGAACCCTGGGCTCGTGGCTGCCTCCCTGGGAATCCCCTCACATGCTCCCCACCATGCTGGGTCAGCAGGCCCACTCTCCCCTCCCGATGTTCTGACACAAGTTCTTCTTTCCCCAGAGGACAGTCACAGGATTCAAGAATTCCTCATCTCTCTCTTCTCTGACTTTCTCCCTCCCAGTGGGCCCTGATCCAATCCTGGCTTCCTGGTTACCTCCCAGCACTAAATGCTGCAGTCCAGTGACTTCCCAGATCAGGATGGGGGCCCAGACCCTTCCCACATTCCCAGCCAGAGCAGGAGCAGGAATGACTGTTAACCATCAAGTTGAGAATTGGTCTTTCTCCCCCACCTCAGCCACGGGCAGACCTGCCAGTCACCCACCTCCACCCAACAGGGTAAACAAGTCCACAAAGGCAAACCAAATCCGGTAGCCAGAAAGAAGTCTCCACTGGCAAATCACAAAACCCTCCTATTTCAGGCTAGAGCGAAATAATGGGGCCAGAAAAAAGGCTGGGGGTGGGGGACACTTGCTGGCAACTTCCACCCCAGGGACATATCATAGTGGAAAGACAGAAGGGACACCCACACGTTGTCCTCTGACCTCCACACACGCATGAGTATACACAATCATAAATAAGATGCCATTTTTAAAATATGTGTTAAATAGAACAGAACCAAGAAACTGAGTGCCTGGGCTAGGGCAGAGGCAGAAGCAGAGGAAGTAAAGGGGGAACACTTGGAGATCCAGTTTCAAAAGTTGGGCCCCAGTTTTGGAGGCAAGCTAATGTGTGCACCTCCCCTCCTCCCCTCCTCCCCTCCTCCCCTCCTCCCCTCCTCCCTTCTCTGTCCTCCCTCCCCCCTCCCTTTCTGCCTTCCACAGAAGAGATGTTGCAATCCTAGCTAAAAGACAAGCCAGGTTTGTTCTAACTCCCAGCCACCCCTGTGCCCAAGAGGCCAGAAAAACTAAGTGGTTTACAGGAAATCATGGCAAACTGTCCCCTTAACTCCCTCAGGACACAAATACCTGTTCTTGGATTGGGCATCACCACCTTGGTTCACAGTGTTCCCTCACAGTCGTTCACAGCCCAGTCTCCCAGGACAGGGCGGTGGTGGTGGTGGTGGTGGTGGTGGTGGTGGTGGTGGTCGTGGTGGTGGTGGTGGGTGCCAGGGAGAGGCAGATAGATAACTCCAGATAGATCCCAGTTACTCTCCAAGATTCTCAAAAGGTTCCCAGGCAAGTGGATGTGACCACCGATCCCCTCAGCATTCCAGAACCGAGGCTCCAGAGACTGGGGCACAGGTTTACAGGTTGCAGGGCCAGCTTGGGCTAAGGAAACAACAAACATTGGGGCTCAAGTGGGTATGGTCCCACGTCACCTCAGCACCCCAGAGCTGGAGGCACTGTGAATGCACTGCGCGCCTAGAATACATGAAGTGCTGGGTTCCACCCCAGAACCACATAAACCAGGCCTGGTAACAACCGCCTGTCACCCCAGCACTCAGGAGGTGAGGCAGCAGAAGCAGGGGTTGAAGGTCATCTTTCTTTACATGGAGACTTGGAAGCCAGCCCAGGCTACAGAAGACGCTATCATAAAAGAGAAAAACAACAACAAAAAACCAGCCAGATTTGGTGGCCACCCCTTTAATCCCACCCAGCACTTTGCAGGCAAAGGCAGGAGGACCTCTGAGTTCTTAGGCAGTCAATGCTACCTGGGACCCTATCTCAAAAGCTCTGAAATTCAGCAAGGGTGGCCCAGTAGCCAGGCTGGAAGGGAAACTGGCAATTCATTTCCTGGAATTTACGACCCAGCCAGCAGGTGTCTAAATCTACAGAACCCTCACAGAGAATGAGCTGGCAAGTTCTAGCAAGATTCCCGACAGCAACCGGGGAGACACCAGCTGTGTGGACAGTGTGCTTTGCAGGAGGACATGGAGCCCCGAGGCTCACCCCTGGCTGGTGAGTGGCAGGTCACAGAGGAAGTGGTTGCCAGGAAGTCGGGCCTCTGAGGTGGCTGGTGACCAGGGAAGTCTACCACCAGCATAGACGATTGTTTTCACACAGGGGCAGGGAGGAGGAGGAAGTTCGGTGAGCACCGACCTGGAATAATCTTTGAGGCAAACCTTTCCCACACAGAAAACCTTCCCCACTCCGAGGAGCAGGGAGAACAACAGAGGGGCTAAGGGGTACTGTGCGACCCGTGGGGCTGGCAAGATGGCTCCCTGGTTCCCACCCGGCACTGGTTGTCCATCCGAAGGATTCGTGTTTGATTCCCAGCACCCATATGCGGTTCATCCAAACATCTGCAATTGCAGTTCCAGGGGACCCGACGTCTTCTAACCGCCATAGGCATCAGGCATGCACATGGTGCCCAGACATACATGCAGGCAAAACACTCAGACACATACCTATACACGGAGAAACTCTGTCTCCAAAAATCTAAATAAATAAATAGACAAATACAGATTTTTAAAAAAGAAAGAAAGAAACCTGGAGGTGGCGGCACACGACTTTAATCCCAGCACTCAGGAGGTTAATCTCAGCACTCGGGAGGTTTCATCCCTCTACTTAGGAGGCAGAGACAGGCAGATCTCTGTGAGTTCGAGGCCTGCCTGGTCCACAGAGTGAATTCCAGGACAGCCAGTGCTGCTTAGTGAAACCCTGTCTCAAAAACAAAAGGAAAGAAATGTTGTCATGTAGCCCAGACAGGCCTCTAATTTGCTGAGGCTGACCTTGAACTCCTGATCCCCTTGCCTCCACCGCCTAGTACTGGGATGACAGACAGGTCTATGCCACCAGAATTGAATTCTGTGCTACTGAGGAAGAAACCCAGCCCTTCATGTGTGCTGGGCAAGCGCTGTTCCCCAGCAGGCCTCCTGGAGAGTGAACTCCCAGGCAGCCTTCACAGCCAAGCTGAACGGTCCTCACCTCCAAGAACCCTTTCTGGATCCTCTAAGAAACAGAATTCTTTCCCACTGCAGAAAATGCTCCACAGAGCTGGGACTGTGTGTGAGGAGCTGCCCACACTCCTGATCCTCCTCATAGGAAAGGTTTTGTCTGTAAATGTGTAAGTAGAGCTTAGTGATGCCCAGCAACTGGGGAGGTGGAGGCAGGAGGATTGCTTGAAGGCAGGAGTTCAGGACTATTTAGCACAATGAGTCTCAACCTTCCTGATGCTGTGACCCTTTAATACAGCTCCTCATGTTGTGGTGACCCCCCCGCCCCCCACACACACCATAGAATTATTTTCATTGCTGCTTCATAGCTGTAATTTTGCTACTGATATGAATCATAATGTAAATATCTGATATGCCACCCTCAAGGGGGTCGCGACCCACAAGTTGAGAACTGCTGATTTAGCAAGCACTGTGGGTGGGAGAGAGAACCAGACAGACAGACAGACATACTCTGGTGCTGTGACCCAGCTAAGCGTGGAAGGAGTCACTCTAGACTTCAGTTGTTTCAACTGTAACCAAGGACAGCAGGGACCAGCCAAGGTTCAGCATTTGGTCTTGACCCCAAGAGAAGCCTGAGCCAGACAGGTACTTCAGAGCTCTAGGGAAATGTGCTTCGGGTTACTCACCCCAAGACATGTTGGCCCCAGGCTTAGAAAAAGCTTAGGAAACTATGTTGCAAAATCTGGGGCAGTCCCTGGGTGCAGGAACAGGGAGGGCCCAGAGGAGGAGGTCCATATAAGAGGCAGCCTCCACAGCCTGGCTCACTCCTGCCCACCCCAGGCCCTCACTCCCTCACTCCCTCCACCCTTCTCCTTCACTATGGCACCAGCTTCAGGGCCCCAGCTGCTGCTGCTGCTGCTGGCCTGCTCTCCCCTGGCTCTGGGAAGCCCCTTGTAAGTAGTTACCTTCTTACAGGCAGGGTAAGAAGGGGTTCTTACATGCAGGGTAAGAAGGGGTTCTTACATGCAGGGTAAGAAGGGGTTCTTACATGCAGGGGTGCAGTTTCTTGTAGAATTTCTGAGGTATCTGGGTGAGTGTGGCTTTGTGGGGGGGAGGGTACGAGATAAGGGTGTTAGAATTTGCGCTGAGGGCTGGAAGACCACAGTGTGGGTAAGAACTCTTGCTATATGAACGTGACCCTTGTCCAAACTCCCAGCACCCACGGAAAAGCCAGGAGTGGCCTCAGTGCCTGTAACCCCACACTGTGGGGCCGCACGCAGGCAGGATAGCTGGGGCTTGCTGGCTGCCAGCCCAGCACCAGGTTCAGAGAGAGGACCTTGGCTTGATAGAATAACATGTGTGGGTGAGAAAACAGAATACCTGATATCCTCCTCTGGCCTACACACACACACACACACACACACACACACACACGCATGCACGCACGCACGCGCGCACACACACACGCACACACACGCACGCATGCACACACACACGCACACACACGCACACACGCATGCACACACATGCACACACACACGCATGCACACACGCACGCACACACACACACACAGTTAAGAGCATGTGAATGAGCGTGTGCACACAGAATTTGGCCTGCTTGTGTGTCAGGGTGTTTACAGTCTCGTGGTCATGGAACCTCCATATTGTAGCATTGGGGTGCCTAACTATAGAACAGAAAGTCTGTAGATTTGGGGTGTCTGTGATGTGTCACGGTTTAGGCAATGGTGAGTTTGAGGTTTGGGGGATTGTTGGGGTCTGCAGCCCTTGACTGTGTAGACTCAAAAGTCAAGCTCAGATTGGGCCTGGTGACTAAGGCCTGTCTTCCCAGCTACTCTGGAGGCCGAGGCAGAAGGCATGCACATTCTAGGCAAGCTTGGTCTACAGAATGAGTTCGGGGCTAGCCTGGTCAACTCAGCGAGCCGCTTTCTCCAAATAGAAGAAAAAGAGGTTAGGTGTAGTTTGGTGACAGAGCACTTGCTCAGCCTGAGTGGTTCCCAGTGCTGAAACCAGGGAAAACCAGCTTCCGGTGGTCTGGTCGAGGGAGAGTGGGCCATGGTTATGTACCTCCCACACGGAGAGGGATGTAATGGCACCGAGGCAGGAACGTGGATCCAGGCATCCGCTCTGGCAGCTAGCACCGGGAGCCCTCCAGAACCAGTGACTGGGCCGACCAGGCACTGACGGACTCGGGCTGAAGTCTCCGGCCTGGAGGTGACATCTGCTCCCATATTTCTTGGACAGTTATTCCATCATCACCCCCAATGTCCTGCGGCTGGAGAGTGAAGAGACCGTCGTGGTGGAGGCCCATGAGGCACAGGGTGTTATCCCAGTCACAGTCACCGTGCACGACTTCACGAAGAAGCAGGTGCTGACCAGCGAGAAGACAGTGCTGACAGACGCCACGGGACACCTGAGCAGCATCACCATCAAGGTGGGCAAGGGACCGCCTGCGGAGCTACAGACAGCCACAGCCCCTTTGGTCCAGCCTGAGTCCCCTCCCCTCGGAACCCTTCCCCTCTGAGTCCTTAGCTCCCAGAGCCCCTCCCCTCTGTGTCCCCGCCTCCCCGAGCCCCTCCCCTCTGAGTCCCCGCCCCTCTGAGCCCCTCCCTTCTGAGGCCCCGCCCCTCTGAGTCCCCGCCCCTTGAGTCCCCGCCCCTCTGAGTCCCCGCCCTTCCGAGGCCCCGCCCCTCCCAGTCCCCGCCCCTCCGAGGGAAGGGGCGCAGAGGAGGCCCGAAGGCACAGGGATTACTCTCCAGGCCCCACAACCTGCAGCCGACTCCTGACTGCCCCCCTGGCCCATGTGTAGATTCCAGCCAGTAAGGAGTTCCAGCCGAACAAGGGGCACAAGTATGTGACAGTGGTGGCGAGCTTCGGCGCAGTGATGGTGGAGAAGGCGGTGCTGGTGAGCTTCCAGAGCGGGTACCTCTTCATCCAGACAGACAAGACCATCTACACCCCGGGCTCCACGGGTAAGTGGTGTGGGTGAGTGCACACACCGGGGCTGGGAGGCCCTGCCAGAGCCTGAGGTCTAACTCTGCTCCCTCACATCCTCCAGTCCTGTACCGGATCTTCACTGTGGACAACAATCTGCTGCCTGTGGCCCGGACGGTCGTCGTCACCATTGAGGTACCAGCTACTGAGCTTCCCAGAGACCCACGGAAAGGGGCAAAAGGCTACACAGCACGGCCCGTGCAGAGAAACCAGAGACCTGGGAAGACCCCTAGGAGGTCAGAGACCCAGCAATCTGACTCCAAAGAAACTCGCTGGGCCTCAGTTTCCCCATCTGAAGATTGGGATGACCGTTAGTGGTAATCCCATGTAGTCTGTTCTGCCTGGTAGAGGCCGCTGTGAAAGCCTGAGTAAGGATCTCTTCTCTCCCACAACCCTCAGTAGCTCCCACTTCTTCTTTTTTTTTTTTTTTTTTTTTTTTTTTTTTTTTTTTTTTTGGTTTTTTCGAGACAGGGTTTCTCTGTGTAGCTTTGCGCCTTTCCTGGAACTCACTTGGTAGCCCAGGCTGGCCTCGAACTCACAGAGCTCCACCTGCCTCTGCCTCCCGAGTGCTGGGATTAAAGGCGTGCGCCACCACCGCCCGGCAATGTATAGCCCTTTTTTATTTTATTTTATTTTAATTTTATTTATTTATTTTTTTTATTTTTTTAAGATTTATTTATTTATTATGTACACAGAAGAGGGCGCCAGATCTCATTACAGATGGTTGTGAGCCACCATGTGGTTGCTGGGAATTGAACTCAGGACCTCTGGAAGAGCAGTCAGTGCTCTTAACCTCTGAGCCATCTCTCCAGCCCCAGCTCCCACTTCTTTAGGGTCAGGTCCAGGTCTTCCTTGCAGGGCACAAGGCCCAGCTCATTCTGCCCAGTGTCCTCCCTGCGTGTCTCCTCCCTCTCTGTCCCTCACTCCCTCTGCTAAACACACACACACACACACACACACACACACACACACACACACACACCACCCCTGATCTTCTAAATGTCCAGGCATTTGCTGTATGAACTATGTCCTAAGCCAGTGAGGTCAGGACCCTTTATCTAAACATACAGGGAATGCACAGCACAGAGAGGTTGAGCCATTTGCCTGAGATCACACAGCTTCTAAGTGGCACAGTAGGGATTTGAACCTAGGCCAAGTGACCAAGATCTGTGTTCTTAACTGCCGCCTCAGTAGACATAGGAGATGGTGTGGTTGGGCCTCTTAAGAGTGGCTATATCCATATGCCTTTCCTGACTCTTTACAGACCCCTGATGGCGTGCCCATCAAGAGAGACACTCTGTCTTCCCACAACCAGTATGGCATCTTACCTTTGTCTTGGACCATTCCAGAACTGGTCAAGTATGTCTGGGTCTCCGGGAACAGGACTCCCCTATCCCTGGAGAGGGATGGGGAGGTGCTTGGAGGCCTGGCCAAACTCCTCATCTTCCTGCAGCATCGGGCAGTGGAAGATCCGAGCCTTCTACGAACACTCACCACAGCAGAACTTCACCGCAGAGTTTGAGGTGAAGGAGTATGGTAAGTCCTGGGGGACCTGATGGAGTCGGGGTAAGGACGAGGCCACTGTCCCTGTGCCGCCCGGGCAGCCCTGCCCACACCATCTGTGCCATCATCCCACCCCACCCCAGTGCTGCCCAGTTTTGAGGTCCTGGTGAAGCCTGCAGAGAAATTTTATTACATCGATGACCCGAAGGGCCTGGAAGTTTCCATCACGGCCAGGTGAGGGTGGGTGTGATGTACGGAGGAGATGGGTCTTCAGCCACAGCCAGAGAGGTCTTCGGGACCCCACGTCTCCTTGCCTCGCAGGTTCCTGTACGGGAAGGATGTGGACGGGACGGCCTTCGTGATCTTTGGGGTCCAGGATGGCGATAAGAAGTTTTCTCTGGCCCAATCTCTCCAGCGCGTGGTGGTACTGTCCCAGCCCTGTGACAGCCTGGAACCTCCATCGCTCCCTCTGAGACCACGCCCCCTCCCCTTAGTCCCTCCCACCTCTTAGCCCCTCCCAGTCCCACACTTTGCTGAACCTAGCCACCCATTCTGAGCCCTTCCCCTTCCCAGCTGCTCTCTTGGGGACCTTCTCCCCTCCTTCCCGCTCCCCTATCCTCTGCAGATCCAGGACGGTTTGGGGGAGGCAGTGCTGGAGCGACAGGTGTTGTTGGATGGGGTACAGCCTTCCAACGCTGATGCCCTGGTGGGGAAGTCCCTGTACGCCTCTGTCACTGTCATCCTGCACTCAGGTGAGGTCTGCTCTGATGAAGGAGGCCAGGTAGCAAGGCCAGCCTAAGCGAGGAGGCCTGGCCCTGAAGGGCTGCTGGGGAGCCTGCCCTTACTGTTACCATCCATCCCCTCAGGCAGTGACATGGTAGAGGCAGAGTGCACTGGGATCCCAATTGTCACCTCGCCGTATGAGATCCACTTCACCAAGACGCCCAAATTCTTCAAGCCAGCCATGCCCTTCGACCTCATGGTAAGATCCACGGCCAGTCCCCACTTTCAGTTTCAGTCACTCCGACCACGCCACCTGACCCTTCTCCACCTGCCTGCATCCACAGGTGTTCGTGACCAACCCCGACGGCTCTCCAGCCCGCCGAGTGCCGGTAGTCACTCAGGAATCTGATGCGCAGGCTCTCACCCAGGATGATGGTGTAGCCAAGCTGAGCGTCAACACGCCCAACAATCGCAATGCCCTGACCATCACCGTGAGTGTCCAGAACTCAGGCCCTAGTCTCCACAGCCAGGGAAATACTTGAGGCGTTGATGGCTTCCTGATGGGTTCTGTGGGTCACCCAGAGGGTCCCACGTTGCTGTAACCAAAACCTGACAAAAGTCACTTCATGAAGGAAGGTGTACTGGCTCACAGCATGAGGCTAGAGTTTGTCATGGCTGGGCAGGCACCGAGGCAGGAGCTTGAAGCCGCTGTTCACATATCGGCAGAGGTGAACGCTGGCACTCGGCTCGCCTTCTCCTTTTTATTCAGTCCAGTCCTCTAGCTCAGGGGAGGACGGTGCCACCCACACATAAAGGGAGTCTTCCCATTCAACCTCACCTAGAAACCCCCTCACTGGCATGGTCAGAGCTCATCCCCTGGTTGATTCTAGATGCTGTCAAGCTGCAGTCAGTATTAACCATCACCTGGGCAGCTCTGGGAATCAGCATGCCTCCCTCTTTCCCGACTTAGGTGCGCACCAAGAAGGAAGGTATTCCGGAAGCACGACAGGCCAGCAACACCATGAAGGCGCAGCCCTACAGCACTATGTACAATTCCAACAACTATCTACACCTATCAGTGTCTCGTGTGGAGCTCAAGCCAGGGGACAACCTCAACGTCAACTTCCACCTTCGCACAGACCCCGGCCAAGAGGCCAAGATCCGCTACTACACCTACCTGGTCTGTGGTCACCAGAAGCCTCAGCTCCCCCACATGACTCGCCAGCATCCTAGGGATCCCTGCCCAGCCCTGGGGTCTCCCCTACCCATCCTAAGGATCTCTGCCCGGCCCTGGGGTCTCCCCTACCCATCCTAAGGATCCCTGCCCAACCCTGGGGTCTCCCCTACCCATCCTAAGGATCTCTGCCCAACCCTGGGGTCTCCCCTACCCATCCTAAGGATCCCTGCCCAACCCTGGGGTCTCCCCTACCCATCCTAAGGATCTCTACCCAGCCCTGGGGTCTCCCCTACCCATCCTAAGGATCTCTGCCCAGCCCTGGGGTCTCCCCTACCCATCCTAATGATCTCTGCCCAGCCCCGAGGTCTCCCCTACCCATCCTAATGATCTCTGCCCAGCCTTGGGGTCTCCCCTACCCATCCTAAGGATCTCTACCCAGCCCTGGGGTCTCCCCTACCCATCCTAAGGATCCCTGCCCAGCCCTGGGGTCTCCCCTACCCATCCTAAGGATCTCTGCCCAGCCCTGGGGCCTCCCCTAGCCATCCTAAGGATCCCTGCCCAGCCTTAGGGTCTACCCTGCCCATCCTAAGGATCCCTGCCCGGCCCTGGGGTCTCCCCTACCCATCCTAAGGATCTCTACCCAGCCCTGGGGTCTCCCCTACCCATCCTAAGGATCTCTGCCCAGCCCTGGGGCCTCCCCTACCCATCCTAAGGATCCCTGCCCAGCCTTAGGGTCTACCCTGCCCATCCTAAGGATCCCTGCCCGGCCCTGGGGTCTTCCTTACCCATTCCATGTAGCCTCCCCCTGATTCTCATGCCAGCCCATTGTCCCTCCAGGTTATGAACAAGGGGAAGCTACTGATGGCAGGCCGCCAGGTTCGGGAGCCTGGCCAGGACCTGGTGGTCTTGTCCCTGCCCATCACCCCAGATTTCATCCCTTCCTTCCGCCTGGTGGCTTACTACACCCTGGTTGGAGCCAGCGGCCAGAGGGAGGTGGTGGCCGACTCTGTGTGGGTGGATGTAAAGGATTCCTGTGTCGGCACGGTGAGTCGTGCCCCCACCCCCGTCTCTCTTCCCCTCTTTCCTTTCTTTGAGACATAGGCTCACTGTATAGCCCCGACTGTCCTGAAGCTCATTATGTGGACTAGGCTGGGCCTGGAGCTCTGAGCTCTGCCTGCTTTTGCTCCCCCCCCCCCATTTGCATCCCCTCTTCTCTCTCCTGTTTCTTGCTTATCTCCTCCCTCCACTCTGCCCCCCCTCACATCCCCCCCTCTCTCCTCCACCTTTTCTCTTTCCTCCCGTTCTCCCTGTCTCCTCTCCCCCTGTGGTCCTTCCAGGGTTGACCCATCCATCTTGCTTCCCCATCCTCCCTACAGCTGGTGGTGAAGGGTGATCACAGGGATAACCGACAGCCCGCACCTGGGCAGCAAACGACACTCAGGATCGAGGGAAACCAGGGGGCCCGAGTGGGACTGGTGGCCGTGGATAAGGGCGTGTTTGTGCTGAACAAGAAGAATAAACTCACCCAGGGCAAGGTGAGTCCCTGAGCCGAAGTGGAGCAGAGTCGGGGAAAATGAGGGTGTGGTGGGCGCGAGAGGCTGGGCTGGGCTTCTGTCGGGGGCTGGATGTGAGGGTAGGAGGGACGGGGACGGCCGGGTTGAGCTTCATCGTGGATTGGATGAGGCTCTGCTCACCTGGCCTCTCCCCGCAAACCCTGCCACCCACCCCATCTCACCCCACTTGCAGATCTGGGACGTGGTAGAGAAGGCAGACATAGGCTGCACCCCAGGCAGCGGGAAGGACTATGCGGGCGTCTTCATGGATGCAGGCCTGGCCTTCAAGACAAGCCAAGGCCTGCAGACCAATCAGAGAACAGGTGAGAAAAGGGACCAGGGGTGGACACAGGGAGGGACATGCCTCCATCCCCAGATGCCCATGTAAGAGCAGGACCCCGAGAGCAGGAAACTGAATCTCACCTTCCTCCACAGCAGCACCTGGCATCCCTGTTTTGTTTTAAATTAGTTTTTAATTGCATTTAATGGAAGTTGGTGTGTGTGTGTGTGTGTGTGTGTGTGTGTGTGTGTGTGTGTGTGCTTTTGTGCACGCACACATGTGCAGGGGTGTGCATGCTGATGTGCATATGTGTACACGAGTGTGTATGTGTGTGCGCAGGAGTGCGTGCGTGTGTGTGTGTGTGTGTGTGTGTGTGTGTGCACACTCACCCCACAGCATGCATGTGGAGGTCAGAAGACAGCTCACACCCGTCAGTTCTCACCTTCCACCATGCGGGTCCTGGGCATCAAACTCAGGTCATCGGGATTAGCCGCAAGCCCCTTTACCTACTGAGCCGTTTTGTCAGCCTCCACTGCTGCTCCTTGAGCCTCAGTCTCTTCTACTGCCAAAAAGGGTGCAATCACACCCCGACCTCACCCATCTCACACCTGTCCCTCCCTCAGATCTTGAGTGTGCCAAGCCAGCTGTCCACCGCCGCCGCCGCTCGGTACAGTTGATGGAAAGGAGGATGGACAAAGGTTAGATGGACACCATCTCCACGCATCACCCACTCCATCCTGTTAGAATCCCAAGGGAGGAAGGGAGGGTTGCCTCCCTTGTCCTACCCCAGGGAAGTTCTCCCTGGAGTTTGGTCTGATCCTCTCCTGATGGCCAAGGCTGACGCCGGGTCTGGGCCTCCCACAGCGGGTCAGTACACAGACAAGGGTCTGCGGAAGTGTTGTGAGGACGGCATGCGGGATATCCCTATGAGGTTCACCTGCCAGCGCCGGGCACGCTTCATCACCCAGGGGGAGAACTGCGTGAAGGCTTTCATAGACTGCTGCAACTACATCACCGAGCTTCGCCGGAAGCACCAGCGAGATCAAGTGCTGGGCCTGGCCAGGAGTGAGTGGCACCCCAAAGGGGAAGGGTTCAGCTGTCTAGCGATGGGGTGGCTGCACCTGTCTGCTGAGAGAGTGGCCCAAACCCTGTGGCCCCAGCCCTGAACCCTGGGAAGACAGAAGGAGGAGGGCAGAGGCCATCTGGGCTTCTTAGGAAGGAAGAGGAAGTAAGGGAAGGGGGTGAGGGAGCCCAGGGCAGTCCTCGTACTGGCCTTTGCCCCCATCCCACAAGCCAATGCATCTTCAGCAAAATGAAGATAAGTTCTACAATCACTCCACATCGCAACTAGGTATGGTGGCACATGCCTGTCATTGCACACTCGGGAGACTGAGGCAAGAGGATTACTGTAGGTCCCGGGCCAGCCTGGGCTACCTAGTGAGTTCCCAACCAGCTTGTATGATGCTCATCTTGATACCAACACATCTGTAGAACACGATTTTTAGTTTTTATTTCCTGGATGGAGAGAGGACTCCCCACAAATCCCCAGTGCATCTGGGGCTGGTGGGAAACCCTCACCCCAGGGTGAATGCATTTACATAACTTAGAAATGTATGCAAGGGCCCCACCCCAAAGTGGGTCTTTTTCCAAACCACATCTACCCATCCTCAGGTGACGTGGATGAAGACATAATTCCCGAAGAAGATATCATCTCTCGAAGCCAGTTTCCAGAGAGTTGGTTATGGACCATAGAGGAGCTGAAAGAACCGGAGAAAAATGGGTATGGCTCCATGGCCAGTGGGTAAAGGTGTTAGCCACAAGACTGACATGGTGGGAGGAGAGAACCAACTCCCACAAGTTGTCCCCGACCTCTACATGGGGTTAGGACAGGAGGCCACACACTCTCTCTCACACACACAGTAAATACATTTTTTAAAAGGCAGGTGAGTCTAGGACACCCCCAGTCCACATTCCTGCCTGAGGGCAGAGAGCATCCCTCCAACAAGCTCTTTTACATATGATTTGCATGCACCTGCCAACTTCCTGTCTCCTCTGGAGTCACCATGGAGGTCCACAGGTGCAAACCCAAAGCTCCTCTCCAACCTGTCCCCAGGGGTCCCCACCTCCACACCCTTCTCCATCCTGGTAGATCTTACGACTTAAAATTTAAATTTCTGCCCCACCCAGAATCTCCACGAAGGTCATGAACATTTTTCTCAAAGACTCCATCACCACCTGGGAGATTCTGGCAGTGAGCTTGTCAGACAAGAAAGGTAAGGGAGGGGCTGGGGAGGTGACTCAGAGGTGAAGAGCTTGCCCTGTGAACATAAGAACCCAAGCTCCGTCTGCAGATCCAACATAGGCAAGGCGTCCGGGTGCTGGGGAGGCAGGAACAGGAGGACCGCTGGGCTTCCTGGTCAGCCAGCCTAGCCAATCAATGAGCTCCAGGGTCAGTAAGAAACCCTGTGTTAAAAAATAAGGTAGAGGGCTGGGAGAGCTCAGTGGTTAAAAGCATTTGCTAGTCTTGCAGAGGACTAGAGTTTGGCTCCCAGCACTCATTTCAGGCAGCTTACAACTGCCCAAGGTTCCAGGGGATCGGACGCCCTCTTCTGGCCTCTATGGGTACTGCACTGAGATGCACACAAACAGATACATGTGCACCTACATAAAATTAATTAAAGTGGAGGAGCAATTGAAGACAACACCCAGTGTCGACCTCTGGCCTCCTCATGTGTGTGCACCCGTGCACACACGTGTACATGTAAACACATAGAGGCTGGACACAGCTGACTGTAATACACCACATCTGGGGTTTGTCATGTGTGAACATGTGTGTGTTCAGTCTCTACCTTTCTGTGAACGGGATCAGCCATGGCCAGCGAGGGAACTTGAACCAGGAGCCTGGCGAGGCCTCCCTGCACAGCCCTCCCACCTGGACCCTTCACACTGCTCTCTCTGCCCACAGGGATCTGTGTGGCGGACCCCTATGAGATCACAGTGATGCAGGACTTCTTCATTGACCTGAGGCTACCCTACTCTGTGGTGCGCAATGAGCAGGTGGAGATAAGAGCCGTGCTGTTCAACTACCGTGAGCGTGAGAAACTTAAGGTGGGAGCAAGCCAGAGCTGGGAGGTTCAACAGGACCCACGAACCCACCTTTGCCTGCCCTAACCCTCCCTCACTTACCCTGCACCGGCCCCACCCTCACCTGCCCTGGTCCTCCCTCACCTGCCCCGGCCCCCCCTCACCTGCCCCGCCCCCCTCACCTGCCCCGGCCCCCCCTCACCTGCCCCGGTCCTCCCTCTCCTGTCCTGGTCCTCCCTCTCCTGTCCTGGTCCTCCCTCACCTGTCCCGGTCCTCCCTCACCTGCCCCGGTCCTCCCTCACCTGTCCTGGTCCTCCCTCACCTGCCCTGGTCCTCCCTCTCCTTCCCTGGTCCTCCCTCACCTGCCCTGGTCCTCCCTCACCTGTCCTGGTCCTCCCTCACCTGCCCCAGCCCCCCCTCTCCTGCCCCGGTCCTCCCTCACCTGCCCTGGTCCTCCCTCCCTGTAGGTGAGGGTGGAGCTGCTGCACAACCCAGCCTTCTGCAGCCTGGCCACTGCCAAGAAGCGCTACTACCAGACCATCGAAATCCCTGCCAAGTCCTCCGTGGCCATTCCATATGTGCTTGTCCCCTTGAAGATCGGCCTCCAGGAGGTGGAGGTCAAGGCTGCTGTCTATGGCCACTTCATCAGCGATGGTGTCAAGAAGACACTGAAGGTCGTGGTGAGTCCTCGGGGGCATCTGCTGTCCCTGCCCTCAGCTCTCCCTGCTGTTGACCTGGGCTCGGAGACACCAGGGATCATCTTAGGGCCCAGGTGTCACAGAGATTAGAGCTGGCCGGGGCTGTGTGTAGAGCGCTAGCTACTTCATGCGAAGCTCTGGGCTCTGTCCTCAGTGGCGTACGACCTGTCGTCCGAGCACTGGGGAGGTCGGGGCAAGAGGATCATGAATTCGAGAGCAGCAGGGGTAACTTAATGAGACCTTGTCTCAGGTTTGAAAAAGTTAAAAGGTCCCAGGGAGAGGCTCCCCTGGCAAAGCGACTGCAGTATAGGCACGAGGACCTGAGTGCAGATCCTCAGCCCCCAGATAGATGCCAGAGGAAGTGGCTGACTCGTCGAGAGACTCCGTCTCAAAAGACAGGGATAGAAGAAGACATGTGGCATTGACACTTTCACATGCTTGCACACACTCAGCACACACATGCACACACATTTGCACACACTCACACATGCGTGCACACTCACACAATACATGCACATGTGTACACACACATGCACACACACTATACATACACACAGGCACACTTCAGTCACACACATGTACACACAGAGGCATGCACACACACACACACTCTCACACATACATGCACACTCCCAAACACATGCATATGTGTATATACACACTCCCACATATGCAAACAACATGTACACCTTACACTCACATACATGCACACTCATGCATCCACACTCTCACACACATGCACACAAGAGTGTAAGGTAGGTGTCTGTATCCCCTCCTCCTCAGAAGAAGTTGAGACATAGAGAGGTCACACAGGGAGAAGAGGCGAAGTCCTTCTGAGGGGGTCATTCTCGAACAGCGTCCTGTTCACCATCCATGTATCTCTTGTTGTTTTATCCACCCCCCTTCACAGCCAGAAGGTATGAGAGTCAACAAAACCGTGGCTGTCCGTACACTGGATCCAGAGCACCTAGGTCAAGGTGAGAGGCAGGCAGAGTGGGCAGGGTGGTGTAGGGCACCAGGAAAGGGGCAGGGGGAGCTGGTACTACCCAAGTCTCTTCCACACTCATCCTGCAGGGGGAGTGCAGAGGGAGGATGTGCCCGCCGCAGACCTCAGTGACCAAGTGCCAGACACAGACTCGGAGACCAGAATTCTCCTGCAAGGTACGATGGCCTCTTCCCTGGCATGAGGGTCTGGGCAGGGGTCAGAGTAGCTGGGAGCTACGAACGGAGCTCCATCTCTCGGAGGGGGGAGACCTTGGACCAGGATGCAGGATTTGGATCTCAATTCTGCCATTTCAAGTTGATTGACCTGGGACTCATTTCTTAACATAATGCCTCCTTGTGCCTCAGTTTCCCCCTGTGAAAAATGAGGGCAATGATACTGTCTTAGTCACTGTTCTATAGCTGTGAGGAGACACTGACCACGGCAATTCTTAGTCTGTGATCTTTACGGCAGGGAGCAGGCAGGCATGGTGCTGGAGCAGTAGCTGAGAGCTCCATCCTGATCCACAGGCAGAGGAAGGAGAGAGACTGGGCCTGCTCTGTGCTTTTGAAACCTCAAAGCCCACCCCAGGGACACACCTCCTCCAACAAGGCTACACCTCCTAATCCTTCCCAAACAGTTCCACTAACTGGGCACCAAACATTCAAATATATGAGCCCCTGGGGGCCATTCTCATTCAAACACCACAGACACTCTCTGCCTTGTTTGCTGTGAGGATTGACCCATAGCACTTCCAACCCCTACTTCATCTGGAACAGTGCAGCTTGGGTCGGCCTGCAGGAGCCTACTGCAAAAGTTAGTTTAGCAAATAGCATTTGCTGGTAAAGATATTTAATGAGAAGCCACACGGGCCAAGTGCAGAGGATCTGCCCTTCTTGCGTGGATCCAGGAAGAGCAAGAAGGGGGTGTTGCACCTCTCAGACAAGCTACCATACAGAGCAAGAGACAGTACCTAACTCTAAAGTGGTTGGGGCGTTAAATGAGATGCTATGTGGAGTTCTCCAAGAGACCGTAGCGATGAATTCTAAGCCACAGCTGTCCATGGCTACTGCCATTATTTTAACTAAAGGTGAAATTCAATGTCCAAGATGGGGTACAACCTCCCCCTAAACCTACATAGGACTCCCCCTCCTGCGGTCCCCAAGCTCTAGGCTTCCTCTGGTCAGAGACCGGCTTGAACAGAACTTTTTTCCTCCACCCTCGGCTGCAGGGACCCCAGTGGCACAGATGGCCGAGGACGCAGTGGATGCGGAGCGGCTGAAACACCTGATCGTGACCCCCTCAGGCTGTGGGGAGCAGAACATGATTGGCATGACACCCACAGTCATCGCGGTACACTACCTAGACCAGACAGAACAGTGGGAGAAGTTTGGCCTAGAGAAGAGGCAGCAGTCCGTGGAGCTCATCAGGAAAGGTGGGCCTGCTCTGGAAACCCCCAAACCAGCTCCTCCTCCAAAGGCTCCGCCCCTCCTCAGAAGCTCCGCCCCTCCTCCCGAGGCCCCCTCCTCAACCTCACAAGCCCCGCCCCTCCTCCAGAGGCCCCTCCTCCAGAGGCCCCTCCTCCAGAGGCCCCTCCTCAATCTCACGAACCCCACCCCCCTCCCGAGGCCCTACCTCTCCTCCAAACCCCTCCCCTCCCTGCATGTCCTACAGGGATGATTTGCCTCCTATCTGATCCTGGGACCCAGACTGAGTCCTCTTTCCAGAATCCATGCCCTGCTTGGCCGCTTCTTCCTCTCTCCACACTTGCCCATTCTATACAGCACCCCTGCTCCCACTCTCCTTAGTGAGACCCTCCCCCACCATGCTCCCACCCACCCACACCCCACGCTGTCCCCCCTCAGCTTCCTCTCCAAGCCCTCCTTTAAAGCCCACTCCCCCTCCCCAGGATCCCGGTCCCACACTCTTTGAACCCTCATCCCACCTCACATAAGTGGCATCCTTGTCCTGCCTTCGGGGCACCCACTGCCCACCTAGTCAGCCCAGCCCCAGCCCACCCCTCCCTTTGGTGATCCTGTCTATTCCGCACAGGGTACACTCAGCAGCTGGCCTTCAAACAGCCCAGCTTTGCCTATGCTGCCTTCAACAACCGGCCACCCAGCACCTGGTAAGGACAGATGCTCAGCGTGGCACCCACGACACCCCGACACCCACCTGAGCAAAGCCTGAGTCCCCACCAAGAGTGGTCTGGTCCCTCCCTGTCCACAGTCAAGGCTGCGGAACTGACTGAGCCTTAGACGCCTTTATGCGCCAGCTTCATGGGCTTTGAGATGAAAAACCCAGAGGGGCTCGCTCGCCCCTCTGCTCATTGGTGGGTGTGGATGTCATTCTCTGTTTCCAAAAGCCGATTGGTTCACATCTGGTGTCCACCTAACCCCCGCCCTCAGGCTGACCGCCTACGTGGTCAAGGTCTTTGCTCTGGCGGCCAACCTCATCGCCATCGACTCTCAAGTCCTGTGTGGGGCTGTTAAATGGCTAATTTTGGAGAAACAGAAACCAGACGGTGTCTTTCAGGAGGACGGACCCGTGATTCACCAAGAAATGATTGTAAGAGGCGGGGGGGGGGGGGGGGGGGGGGGGGATTCCAGACCGGGTAGAGGGTCCCGGGATGGAGAGGAAAGAGCACCACTCCATCTGCCTGATCACTTAGTGGAGGTGGGGGCCGGCGAATGAAGTTATAAAACACCAAAGTGTTGCAAGAATCAGAGGCTGACAGAGCCCGCCACGGGAGGGACATGTATGGTATTGTGCTTGGGACCAGAGGTCAGCCTTGGGTGTCTGTCTTCAAGGGCCGTCCACCTTTTTTTTTTTTTTTTTTTTTTTTTTTTTTTTTTTTTTTTTTTTTGGTTTTTTCGAGACAGGGTTTCTCTGTGTAGCTTTGCGCCTTTCCTGGAACTCGCTTTGGAGACCAGGCTAGCCTCGAACTCACAGAGATCCGCCTGGCTCTGCCTCCCGAGTGCTGGGATTAAAGGCGTGCGCCACCACCGCCCGGCCGTCCACCTTTTTTTTAAAGACGGGGTCTCACTCTCCCAAGGCTCACCAAGTAGGCTAGGCTAGCCGGTCCCTGAGCTCTAGAGGTTTGGCTGTCTCTGCCTACACAAGCACATGCCACCACACCCAGATGTGGTGAACACCCATATTAATGTGAGTTCTGGGACATCAAACTCTGTTGCTCAGGCTTGGACCATCCATCTCTCCAGCTCCTACTAAGTGTTTTGACTCATGATCGTTTGCATTTACTGTGGTCGTGTTGGGGGGTGGCCCCACCACACATCAAGGAGCACTTGTCCGACTGTGGCGCCGCTGCCTGGTTCATGTCCATCCTCCCTGTTGGACAAGAAACCCTGTGAGGGATAGCCATGTGTGCTTTTCCTCAGCCGTTACACCGGGAGCGGCAGTACGGGGGACCCCGGTGACACACAGAACGAACAAACAATTCAACTGATTCACCCTAGAGCGGGGAGCCAAGCCCAGACTCCTCAAGTCTTCAGGGTACACGGTAGCCAGGTAGGGACACAAAAAGACCCACTTCTCCTCATCACAGGGTGGATTAAAGAACGCCAAGGAGGCCGATGTGTCCCTCACAGCCTTCGTTCTCATCGCACTGCAGGAAGCCAGAGAAATCTGCGAGGGGCAGATCAACGTGAGTATCCTGTCAGCAGCCCTCCATCCCGCCACCCACCCAAGCTGTGGGGAGGGGTGCTCTTACTTCTTCCCTGTCGCCATGCTCAAACACTCTGACAGAAAGCAGCCTGAGGGAGAGAAGGGTTTCTTTCCGCTTACAGCTCCACAGTGTAGACATCCCTGGGGGAAGTCGAGGCAGGGACTCAAAGGCAGGCGTGTTTGCTGCTCCACACAACATTACCTCGGGCCAGCGAACTCATCCCCCTCACGGCCGAGGAAACGATGTTGCTCGCTGCCTCAGTGGAAGGCTCGTACCTTGGCTAGCTTGCTGGGGCACTCAGGACCACCTGCCTAGGGATGGTGTTGCCCACAATGGCGCTCCCACATCTATTTACAGTGAAGAGAATCCCCCGCCCCAGACATGAGCAGAGGTCGATCTGACCTAGGCAGTTCACCCTCTGAGGTTCCCCTCTTAGGCTCCCCTGAAGCTAACCAGGGGAGCAGTTGTTGCCTTGAGCTGGGAGGTTTGGTCCTCTTGGCTCCTATCTAGATGATCTTGTGAAAAACCATGACACCTGTTGTGTATCATTGTGACCTCAGAGCTTTCCATGAAGTCTGGCATGTGACTTTTCCTGGGGAGACCCAAATAAATGTCTATGGCCCTAGACAGTGGCCAATAACAGACCAAGGAAACGAGCCCCAGTTCAGCTTGTTGAACATCAATTTATTGGGTCACTTATGGGGGCATGGGGAGCTGAATTGCCAAAAGGACCACCTCTCCGTGGGTAATGAGTCACAAAAGCTGCATGCCTAGAGTCCCCTGCGGAATCGTGGGCAGGTCCACCAAAGAGACTCCCTACCCCAGCGACTGCTGACTGCATCTGTAGCCATCGGGAGGGACATGGTGTGCCTCGTGCCTCTCATGAGAGTCTTGAGCACTTGCGCGTTTTGGGAACCTTCTGAGCCTCTGAGTCTCTCCATGTCTTTTGGAGTTTTATGAGCCATCCCCACCCTCTTGGAAGGAATGTTTCAGATCAGAGCAAATAGCTGCACATCCAAGTTCAATAAATGAATAAATGACGAGCCCCTGAGGGTGTGATGATGGCGATGGCGATGGAGGAGGCCATGATGATGGCGATGGTGATGGAGGAGGCCATGATGATGGCGATGGTGATGGAGGAGGCCATGATGATGGCGATGGTGATGGAGGAGGCCATGATGATGGCAATAGTGATGGAGGAGGCCATGATGATGGCAATAGTGATGGAGGAGGCCATGCTGATGGCGATGGCGATGGAGGAGGCCATGCTGATGGCGATGGCGATGGAGGAGGCCATGCTGATGGCAATAGTGATGGAGGAGGCCATGATGATGGCGATGGTGATGGAGGAGGCCATGATGATGGCGATGGTGATGGAGGAGGCCATGATGATGGAGATAGTGATGGAGGAGGCCATGATGATGGCGATGGTGATGGAGGAGGCCATGCTGATGGCGATGGTGATGGAGGAGGCCATGATGATGGCGATGGTGATGGAGGAGGCCATGATGATGGCAATAGTGATGGAGGAGGCCATGCTGATGGCGATGGTGATGGAGGAGGCCATGATGATGGCGATGGTGATGGAGGAGGCCATGATGATGGCGATGGTGATGGAGGAGGCCATGCTGATGGCGATGGTGATGGAGGAGGCCATGATGATGGCGATGGTGATGGAGGAGGCCATGATGATGGCGATGGTGATGGAGGAGGCCATGCTGATGGCGATGGTGATGGAGGAGGCCATGATGATGGCGATGGTGATGGAGGAGGCCATGATGATGGCGATGGTGATGGAGGAGGCCATGATGATGGCAATAGTGATGGAGGAGGCCATGCTGATGGCGATGGTGATGGAGGAGGCCATGATGATGGCAATAGTGATGGAGGAGGCCATGATGATGGCGATGGTGATGGAGGAGGCCATGATGATGGCGATGGTGATGGAGGAGGCCATGCTGATGGTGATGGTGATGGAGGAGGCCATGATGATGGCGATGGTGATGGAGGAGGCCATGATGATGGAGATAGTGATGGAGGAGGCCATGATGATGGCGATGGTGATGGAGGAGGCCATGCTGATGGCGATGGTGATGGAGGAGGCCATGATGATGGAGATAGTGATGGAGGAGGCCATGATGATGGCGATGGTGATGGAGGAGGCCATGATGATGGCGATAGTGATGGAGGAGGCCATGATGATGGAGATAGTGATGGAGGAGGCCATGATGATGGAGATAGTGATGGAGGAGGCCATGATGATGGCGATGGTGATGGAGGAGGCCATGATGATGGCGATGGTGATGGAGGAGGCCATGATGATGGAGATAGTGATGGAGGAGGCCATGCTGATGGCGATGGTGATGGAGGAGGCCATCTGGCATAGGCTTAGACTGACTGCTGAATCTGGTTTCTAGCTTATGCCAATTTGGGACATTTTATTTATTTATTTTAGTGATAAGCCCTAGGGGAGTATTTACAGGACCATAATCCACCATTGTGATGAAGCAGGGATCACCCACTCAAGAACCCGCAGTCCCACACTCCTGCACACCCCTAATGTACAGATGGATTCAGTACAGAGGTGCCACACAGTGGCCCCAACAACCTGGGAACTCTTAAAGCCAAACACATCAAATACAGGGGAGCCCCACAAGGCAGATCCTATCCTGGTGGCCCAGAAGTCGTGCTAGTGAGATCCCAATTGTTGTCCCTCACAGAGCCTTCCCGGGAGCATTAACAAGGCTGGAGAGTACATCGAAGCCAGTTACCTGAACCTGCAGAGACCATACACAGTGGCCATTGCTGCGTATGCCCTGGCCCTGATGGGAAAACTGGAGGAACCTTACATCACCAAGTTTCTGAACACAGCCAAAGGTAAGGGGACACCTCAAGGGGAAGGGGTGTGTGGGTGGGGTGAGGGTCACGTCAAGGAGAAGGGGTGTATGGGTGGGGGTGAGGGTCACCTCAAGGAGAAGGGGTGTATGGGTGGGGGTGAGGGTCACCTCAAGGGAAGGGGTGTGGGGGTGAGGGTCACCTCAAGGGGAAGGGTGCATGGCTGAAGGTTGAGGAAGTATCCTGGACACACACACTGAGCCCGGATGCATGGTTCTTAGCTGAGGGATGGGGTGGATGGCCCCACACTGAGCTGCACTCAGTCCATCAGTCTGTTGATTCTTCAATGTAAATCACACAAGAGGCCTGGGGCATCTTTCATTCAACCTTACACTGGGCATCCAAGTCCAAAGGAGCATCGGGAGCTGGTGGCTGGAGACGGCCTTCATTTCTTTTCCTGTTTCTGTTATAAAATACCCCAATGACAGCAACTCCAGGGAGGAAGGTTTCAGTTCAGCTCCCAGGTCAAGAGGGCAGTGCGTCCCAGCTGGGAAGTCAAGGCAGTGAGAGCTAATCAGGAAGCATGGTGGATGTAAGCCTGCTAGTGCTGGGTTCATGTCTCCATCTTACACAGTCCTCTAATATTCCTACCCACAGTCACGATGGGTCCTCCCACCTCAGTTCACACAGTCAGGATGAGCCCCCGCTGACAAGGCCAGGGGATTGTCTCTCAGGTCACTCAAATTGACAATCCACACCGAGCACAAGGATGCTGACCATAAACATGGCCACCCGGGCATGGGGAAAGCTAGCTCCTGGACCACCCTCAGACTGCACAGGCAGTGGATGAGGGGCTGGGGTGTCCCCTGTGCAGATCGGAACCGCTGGGAGGAGCCTGGCCAGCAGCTCTACAATGTGGAGGCCACATCCTATGCCCTCCTGGCCCTGCTGATACTGAAGGACTTCGACTCGGTGCCTCCTGTGGTCCGCTGGCTCAACGAGCAGAGATACTACGGGGGTGGCTACGGCTCCACACAGGCAAGTGGCCTCCAGCGCCAGCGCTTGCCTCCCAGGCGTGCATCTCCCCTGTCCGAGCAGTGTGGGAGACTGCAGGCAAGCAGAGAAACTACATCACGTGCCTTGTTCCACCAGGCTTCCAATGGTGCCCTTGCTTGCTGGAGGGTTCTACATTATATTCTTCATTCTGCAAGGCTCCCAATATCCCCCATTCTCATCAAAATGTTCTAGATCATGTTCCTAGGCTCCTCCAATGTCACCCTAATTGGAGGGTTCTGGGTCATGTTTCTAGTTCCATCAGGATCTTAATGCCCCCCCATCACTGGAAGGTTCTAGAATATGGTCTCAATTTGACTAGGTTCCCAGTGTCCCCCTCTCTCGTGTGGGTTCATGACTCCCAGTGTCCCCTTATCACTGCAGGGTTCTAGATTATTTCCTTCACTCCAGGGGACTCCCAGTGTCCCTCTCTTTCACATGTGGGTTCCAGATCACATTCTATATTCCACTGTGTTCTCAAATGGCACACTTTCATATCTGTGAGTTCTAGACCAAGATTCCAATTCCACCCAGACTCTTACTATCACCTTTTTGTCGTTGGTATATTCTATATCAGTTCTCATCTACACAAGGGTACTGCCTGGTGCATCTTCCTCTAGAGCTTTCCAGATGATGACTTTGGCAACTAGGGCAAGCTCAGGCTCAAGCTTGATCTTTCTTTCTTATGGGCTGTCAATCACTTCTCAATGTTCCATCCTCAGTATCACTTTAGAGTTTGGTGCCTCCACACTCCAGTTCATGAGATGGTTCTAGACTAATTCCTGGCCTCCTAAGCCCAAGTCTAAGACGCCTTCCTCTTGATGGGTCTAGAGGTTCTAGACTTTCAGTCTTACACTTGGATTTTCTGATAGATCCTGACATGTTTTCAGCATTGGTAACTTCTGAACAAAATCTTGCTTCCTTAGAGAATTCTAGACAGGCCTTCAGTATCCAGTGACCTCCACTGTTCTCTTCACACTCTGGTGGGTTCTAGGCCACAGACTGACTGATGACCAGCCCTGGCCTGACCTTCTCACACACAGAGCTCTGGGACATCCACCCGTTTCTAACTTTATCTTTGCAGGTTCTTGTGTGTGGTGCTGATGCCATAATTCTGATCCATACATCATTATCTCTCCCCAGCATGTCCTAACCACCAATTAGAATGCAAAGCTAACCATCTTTCTATCCCATGGGCTCTAGGCCACCTTCATGGTATTCCAAGCCTTGGCCCAATACCAGACAGACGTCCCCAACCACCAGGACTTGAACATGGATGTGTCCTTCCACCTCCCCAGCCGCAGCACCCCAACCAAGTTTCGCCTGCTCTGGGAAACTGGCGGCCTCCTACGATCAGAAGAGGTACAGCCTCACCCCTCACCTCCCTCGCTTCCACCTTCTGTACAGCCAGGGCTGCAGGAGAGAGGTCAGATGCCTGCCAGAGCCATCAGAGCCAGGGGCAGCTGGCCTTGTATGTGCACTCACGTGTGTGCATGCCTGTGTACAGGTGTGGGACCATTTGTGCGTGCGTGTGTGTGTGTGTGTGTGTGTGTGTGTGTGTGTGTGTGTAGGCCAGAGGACAACCTTCGATGTCATTCCTCACAATGCTGTTCACCTTGTGTGTCAAGACAGAGTCTCTCGCTGGGCTAACACTCACCAAATAGACTAGGCTGGCTGGTCCGCAGGCCCCAAGGATCCCCCTCTCTCTGCCTCCCCTGTGCTGGGGTCTCAAGCCCATGCCTGGCTTGTTTTACATGGATTCTTGGGATGAAACCCAGGTTCTCACGTTTATAAGGCAAGCACCTTGCCTACTGAGCCATCTCTGTGGTCCTGAAGCTGGCTGTTAACACCCCTCTTCTCTTCCCCAACTCCATGTAGACTAAGCAAAATGAAGCCTTCTCTCTAACAGCCAAAGGAAAAGGCCAGGGCACGCTGTCGGTAAGGAAGGGGAACCCACACCTGCTGGGCCCACCGCTCTCTCCTGTCCCCCTCTCCCTGTCCTCGGTCATCCTAGGCTCCTATGGGACTCTGTCTCCTCTTACCAGGTGGTGACAGTGTATCATGCCAAAGTCAAAGGTAAAGTCACCTGCAAGAAGTTTGACCTTAGGGTGACCACAGCACCAGCCCCTGATACAGGTGAGAGGAGTAAAGACCCTTCCATCACCTCCTGGCCCCACCCCTTCCCATCCCTGCCCTCCTCCTGAACCAGGATCCAAAGATACCTTCTCCCATCTTTCTGTTTCTGATTGTAGCCAAGAAGCCCCAGGGTGCCGAGAATACTATGGTCCTTAACATCTGCACCAGGTGAGGATGGGAGTCCTTGGGACTCATCCTGGTCAATCCCTCCCTGAACTGCATCCTCGGTCCGTCTCCGTCTCCTCTGTTAACAGCACTTCTTCGTTCATGCCGGCAAGCTGGCCATCCCTCCGGCCACACAGCATATCTCTCACATAACCCCAAGGTTCACATTCCCTCCGTCTTCTCTCCTAGAGCGCCATTGATGTGACATTCAAACTTGACTGCCAGGGCAATGTTTACTTTTCTTATTATGTGATCATCTCTGCCAGCCAGTTTCCTCTTTCCGTGACGTGTGTGTGTGTGTGTGTGTGTGTGTGTGTGTGTGTGTGTGTACACGTGTGTGTGTGAGAGTGTGTGTGCATTTTTTCATGCCACAGCTTACATTCAGAGGTCAGAAGAAACTGCAGGAGTTGGTTTTCTCTTTTTACCATGTGGGGTTTTTACCATGTGGGGTCTGGGGATTGAATTCAAGTTGGAGCTCACTGCCACACGAGCCCTCCACACTGCCACACCAGCCCTCCACACTGCCACACCAGCCCTCCACACTGCCACACCAGCCCTCCACACTGATACACCAGCATCCACACTGACACACCAGCCCTCCACACTGACACACCAGCCCTCCACACTGCCACACCAGCCCTCCACACTGCCACACCAGCCCTCCACACTGCCACACCAGCCCTCCACACTGATACACCAGCATCCACACTGACACACCAGCCCTCCACACTGACACACCAGCTCTCCACACTGCCACACCAGCCCTCCACACTGACACACCAGCCCTCCACACTGCCACACCAGCATCCACACTGACACACCAGCCCTCCACACTGCCACACCAGCCCTCCACACTGCCACACCAGCCCTCCACACTGCCACACCAGCCCTCCACACTGATACACCAGCATCCACACTGACACACCAGCCCTCCACACTGACACACCAGCATCCACACTGACACACCAGCATCCACACTGACACACCAGCCCTCCACACTGACACACCAGCTCTCCACACTGCCACACCAGCCCTCCACACTGACACACCAGCCCTCCACACTGACACACCAGCCCTCCACACTGACACACCAGCCCTCCACACCGACACACCAGCCCTCCACACCGACACACCAGCATCCACACTGACACACCAGCCCTCCACACTGACACACCAGCCCTCCACACTGACACACCAGCCCTCCACACTGACACACCAGCCCTCCACACTGCCACACCAGCCCTCCACACTGACACACCAGCCCTCCACACCGACACACCAGCATCCACACTGACACACCAGCCCTCCACACTGACACACCAGCCCTCCACACCGACACACCAGCCCTCCACACTGCACACATATCCTCCACACTGCCACATCATCCCTTTCTTCTGCCACACCAGCCCTGGGATAACTCACTAAGTAGCCCAGGCTAGCCTCAGCTAGCCTCCCACCTCAGCCTCCCAAGTGCTGAGGCAGCATGGACCGCCACACCTGGCTGTATCCACTTACATTACCCTCAGACAAGTGTTTCCCAAACCAAACCCCTCTTCAGTGCTGGGTGGAAAGCAAGAGCCTGGGTCCCAGTGAGACCCCTCATCCAGACACTGGCCCTGGGTGCTGGCCCCATCCCGAAAGCTGACAGCCTTCTTTTTCTGCCCCGTGCAGGTACCTGGGAGATGTGGATGCAACCATGTCCATCCTGGACATCTCCATGATGACTGGATTTATGCCGGACACAGACGACCTGCAACTGGTAGGGAGGCTTGGGTCTGGGGTGCAGGGAGTCTGAGGTCCAGAGAGGCTGTGGGGGGACGAGGAGTGATTCTCACCAGCTCTGATCTTCCCCAGCTGAGCCAAGGAGTGGACAGGTACATCTCCAAGTACGAACTGAACAAAGAGTTCTCCACCAAGAACACCCTCATCATCTACCTAGAAAAGGTACTGCTGTCCCAGGGAGGCTTCCATGTCTCCCTTCCTGTCCCTTCCCAGCTGAGTTTCTCCCTCCGTCATGACGGGTAGCTCAGGCTAGCCGCAGGCTTGGGAATACAGGAGCCGTGCTATGAGGTGATCTGAGAAAGAGTTTGTAAAATGAGGTGACCGACTCCGAGTTGCCCCTGCTCTCCCCACAGTCTAACTGGTGTGGGAGATGAGAGAGTCCTCTGCTCCATGACCAGGGACCCGAACTCCTTCCACGAGTGGGTCTACCACCCCTGGGATGACCTTTGAGTTTGCAGCAGCCACGTCAGGAAAGTGAACTGTGCATGAGTTTGATTGTGAATGGCAGGGTCTCTCCATGTAGCCTGAACTGGCCCCAAACTCACAATCGTCCTGCTTCCTCCTCCTGAGGGTGGAATTATAGAGGTATGTCACCAGACCTGGCTATCGGCGATGTTTTCCCGAGCACTGTCAGAGCGTCCCTCATATCGCTCTAACAAAATACCTGAGGTGGCGTGATAGAGAGAGAGATGTTAAGCACAAATTGTCGGAAAATAACAGCCCAGGACTGGTCGATCCCAACTGTGTAGCCTCTAACAAAAGCCTCGGGCAGATGGCTAGAGAGCGTGCAAGAGAAAGGCCACAGAGCGCAGGCAGGGCCAAGAGAAGTCCAGGAATCGTGCTCCTTTTTATAATGACCTACATGACGGTAACAAATTTGCTCCACTGAGAGCTGGCCCGCTCCTCCCAGACAGGCACTAATCCCCTCCGGAGGTGATCCCCTATGGCCCAGTTATCTCCCTTAAAGGTTCGGTCTGCTTAATGCCACTGTATTGTGGTCTGAATGAGGAGAAGTCAGAACAAACAGCAGCAGGTAGACAGTGGCCAGCGGCCAGAGCTCCGTCACCTGGGTACCTCTAACGCAGAGGGAGGCTGCAAGCGGTCTGGCTCCAAGCGTGATAGAAAAGGAAGTCAGAGTCGATGACTGCTCCTCCCTCCCTGCTGGTCCACCCCACACCTTCTAGAGCAGTGGTTCTCAACCTTCCTGACACCACACCCTAATGCACGTCCTCGTGTTATAGTGACCTCCAACGATAACATCTCCTTCATTGCTACTTCATAACTGTTATTTATTAGTGTTGTGGGTCATAATGTAAATATCGGCACTTTCTGATGGTCTTAGGTGACCCCTGGGAAAAGGTTGTTCAACCCCTAAAGGGGTTGCAACCCTCAGGTTGAGATCCACTGTTCTTAGAACATGCCTGGTCCCTCAGTTTCTTCACAATGGACAATGCCAGGACTGTGTCCTGGGCTTCCTCTGTGACACTCACCGACCAGCTCCACCCTTCCCCTCAGATCTCACACTCCGAAGAAGAATGTCTGTCCTTCAAAGTTCACCAGTTCTTTAACGTGGGACTTATCCAGCCCGGCTCGGTCAAGGTCTACTCCTATTACAACCTGGGTGAGCAGCCAGCGCAGGGCTGGATGTCGAGTGTTCCGCGTGTTCAAGGAACCCGGAGATCTGAGTATCAGTTCTGGCAGCACCAAAGATGAAAACATTGGGGGTTCTGGGGGTCCCTATGCTGAGAGGCTCTTTGAGTCCTAGGAATTGAAGAATTGGGAGACGCAGGGTCCAAGGATTTGCAGGTTGGGGTTTGAGGGTCCCAGACACCTAGAGGCTGGAAGGCCCTGAGAATTCCAGGGACCTACAGTTTTGACGTCTGAGCATCTCAGGGCTCTAGATGGAGGTCTCAAGACACTACAGTCTGAAGGGCCAAAAGAACAGAAAACCTGGGGTCTGAGTGTCACAGGGGTCCGGGGTTGGGGACCTAGCATCTCAGGGCTGAGGGGACTCACTCACTGGGCATTTCCCCGCAGGAGTGGTCTCTGGGGTGGAGTCCCTGGCCCTCTGACCTCTTCCCATCACTTCTCCCCACAGAGGAATCCTGCACCCGGTTTTACCATCTGGATAAGGAGGATGGAATGCTGAGCAAGCTCTGCCACAATGAAATGTGCCGCTGTGCTGAGGGTGGGTACCAGGAGGGCGTGAAGGGTGGACCGGGCCAAGACACGTCGACACAAACTCTCCACTCCCGTGGGGGGGGCGCGCTTGGCTGAAAGCCTCACTCAGGGGACATGGAGTAGGATCGGTGTTCCCTCTGGGGCCAGGCCCAACGCAGACAGAGGGACTCGAGCCTGTGTTACCCCACCCCACAGAAAACTGCTTCATGCACCAGGCACAGGAGAAGGTCAGCGAGAAGGAACGGCTGGAAAAGGCTTGCGAGCCTGGCGTAGACTACGGTGAGTGTGGCTTCTGGCGGCTCTGTCACACCGTGGGGAGGGAGCCACGGGGTGGCGTGACGGTGTGTGACTAGCAGGGAGCAGCAGGTGCCTGTGCTCCGTCGGGCTCTGGCTGTGTGTGACTGTTGCGTTTGGAACACGTGTAGATGTGCAGTGAAGGGCCGTGTGTGATCTGTGTTGTGTGATGTTTCCTGGGGAGACATTCACCCCAGATAGGGCACAGACCCCCCAAGTCCAGCTTGCTAAACCAGTGAGTTACTGGGGTTACTCATTAAAGCTGGAGTGAGGGGTTCCTCACAGGAGCATGAATGACTTTTATAACCTCTGGGAGGGGCCCTGTGGACCTTGTAAGTTTCATTTATTTCCTGAGACTTAAGGGCCCTTCTTCCAGAACCTGAGGTTTCAATGACAAGGGCGTAGCTAAATAGTAGGGTGTCAGTGGCCTGAGTAGGTGCTAGCAAGTGAGAGAAGGTGGGTGTGGCTATGGGTGGGGTTGGCCAGGAGGCTGTAATACATAACCATGGTTATGTGGAGCTGTGGATGGGATAGCTCAGTCAGTATGGCTCTGCGTGCCCAAGCGGGAGGTCCTGGATTTGATCCCCAGCACCTGGGTAAAAATCTCAGCACGGTGGCACATGTCCCTAACGTGAGCACTGGGGAGGCAGAGCCAGGAGGTTCTCAGGGCCAGCCTAGCCGTACCAATGAGTTCAAGGTTTCAGTAAGGTCCTGTCTCAAAAAACAGGAGGAATGGGGCTGGCTGGAGAGCTGGCTCCATGTGTTAGAACACTCCACATCAGATGCTTGTGATCTCAGCTCCGGGAGATCCGACACCCTCTTCTGGCTTCTGAGGATGCTGCACTCACACGCACAAACGTGTGCAACCAACATGTGCATCAAATGGACCTCTGACCTACACACACACACACACACACACACACACACACACGAGCATGTACATGTGTGATGCCCGTGGCTGCAAGAGAGGCCTCTATTTACACTGGAATTACACTATCAGAATATTTCCGTGACATGGGCTACCACGTCAGTATGATGGCTGACTCTACCTCGAGATGGGCTGAGGCCCTCCGAGAAATCTCTGGTCGCTTAGCAGAAATGCCTGCAGATAGTGGCTATCCTGCCTATCTTGGTGCCCGGCTGGCCTCTTTCTATGAACGAGCAGGCAGAGTGAAATGTCTCGGGAACCCTGAAAGAGAAGGAAGTGTCAGCATCGTAGGAGCAGTTTCTCCACCTGGTGGTGATTTTTCTGATCCAGTCACATCTGCTACTCTGGGTATTGTTCAGGTGTTCTGGGGCTTGGATAAAAAGCTAGCTCAACGCAAGCACTTCCGCTCTGTCAACTGGCTCATCAGCTACAGCAAGTACATGCGTGCCTTGGATGAGTACTATGACAAACACTTCACAGAGTTTGTTCCTCTGAGGACCAAAGCTAAGGATGTGTTCCAATTGGCCTCTCAGTGATAAACGCTGACCTAAAGCGACCTGGGGAGGGAAGGGTTTATTTCATTTTACAGCTCACAGTCAGTCATCAAGGGAGGAACTGAAATGGAGACCGCAGAGGAATGCTGCGTCCTAATGTCCCTCCCCCCTGGCCTGCTTAGCTGCCTTTCTACACAGCCCGGGCCCACCTGCCTAGAGATGGCACTGCCCACAGTGGGTTGGACACTCCTTATCAGTTAGCAATCAAGAAAATGCCCCAGAGACACGGCCACAGGCCAAGCTGACGGAGACAGCTCCTCAGCCGAGGTTCCCTCTTCCCAGGTTTGTCAAGCTGACAACTGATGCTATGACAACATGTGAACATGTTCACAGACACACACACACACACACACATGCCTGTAGCTGTGGGTGACAGTAACTGCACATGGCTGAGTGTGAGCTGGACGTGTGTTATGGTGACAATTGTGACTTTGCATGGCTGTGTGTTTGCAGTGCTCAAGAGTGGCTTTGGATAGCAGTTACATCCATCATGAAAATGACTGTCCTTACACCTGGCTCTAATCATGTGTGTGGTGTGATTTTGCAGGTTGCCACGGTTGCATGGCGCTGTCATTGGGGGCGACTGTGCCGAACACAGCTGCCTCTGTGTATATGACTCCTTGCCTATAATGCTAATCGTGTGCATGGTATGTGTGGCTATGAATGTGCACGTGCTTCTGTGGCCTGGAGTAGCCGGTACCCTCAGTCATAGGAAACTTTACCATGGATGGCTGTGCCTGTAGGCAGCTGTAACACTCACAGGTAGCTGTGACTGAGTACATGAGTGAGTCTGGGCATGGCTGCTGGTTGTGTGTGTTCCTGGGACGGGACAGACTGAAGTGTCAATGGCTCTGACTCAGCCTGTCTCTGCTTGTAGGTGGGGGAGTCACATGGTCAGGGGCATGTGCTGGTGAGAGCCCCATGGCCAACCCTGCTCATGACTCTCACTGCCCCTCCCCCACACAGTGTACAAGACCAAGCTAGTCACGACGGAGCTGTCGGATGATTTTGACGAGTACATCATGACCATCCAGCAGGTCATCAAGTCAGGTACCTAGCCTTCCGTCTTCCCACCTCCCCAATCCCTCTCCCTCTGCGGGGGCTCAGCTTCCCCTTCCCTGCTCCACAGGCTCAGATGAGGTGCAGGCAGGGCAGGAACGCAGGTTCATCAGCCACATCAAGTGCAGACAAGCCCTGAAGCTGCAGAAAGGGAAGCAGTACCTTTTGTGGGGCCAGTCCTCGGACCTCTGGGGAGAAAAGCCTAAGTAAGTGCCCATTGTGCGCATGTGCATGCGTGTGGCTGCCCCCTCTAGCCCCACCCACTGCCGCAGGAGCCCGCCCTCACCTGCTCTCCCTTCCCCAGCACCAGCTACATCATCGGGAAGGACACGTGGGTGGAGCTCTGGCCCGAGGCTGATGAATGCCAGGATGAGGAAAACCAGAAACAGTGTGAGAATCTGGGGTCGTTCACAGAGAACATGGTGGTCTATGGCTGCCCCAACTGACCACAGCCCCGCCCTCCAATAAATCTTCAGTTGTATTTCACCCTCCTCCTAGTGTCTGGAGTCGTGGTGTGTGTGTGTGCGCGCGCATGTAAACATGTTTCTGTGTAAGGTGCATGTGTGCACATACGTGTGGACACCAAAATTCTTTCCTTTTTTTCGTTTTTTTTTCTTTTCTTTCTTTCTTTTGTTTGTTTGTTTTTCAAGACAGAGTTTTTCTATGTAGTCCTGGCTATCCTGAAACTCACTACATAGACCAGGCTGGCCTCGAACTCACAGAGATCTGCCTGGCTCTGCCTCCCAAGTGCTGGAATTAAAGGCGTGTGCCACTACAACTGACACCTTGTATTTTTTATTTATTTGATTTTCAAAATATGTATTAATTTAATGTCTTTATATGAGCCACATGACTGCCGGTGCCCTTGGAGGCCCGGAAAGGGGGCTGCAGCTACAGGTGATTGTGAGCTCCCTGATGTGGGTGCTGAGAACCAAATCCAGGTCCTCTGCAAGTGTTCTTTACTGCGGAGGCACCAATCCATCCCCATAACTTTTTTTTTTCTTTTTTTTTTTTTTTTTTTTGGTTTTTCGAGACAGGGTTTCTCTGTGTAGCATTGCGCCTTTCCTGGAACTCGCTTTGGAGACCAGGCTGGCCTCGAACTCACAGAGATCCGCCTGGCTCTGCCTCCCGAGTGCTGGGATTAAAGGTGTTCGCCACCACCGCCCGGCCTATCCCCATAACTTTTAAAGTAGGTGTGTCTGTGTGTCTGTGTGCAGTACCCACCAAGGCCAGGGGAGGACCCTAGATCTCCTGGAGCTACAGGTGGCTGTGAGCTGCAAAGTATGGATGCTGAGAACCGAGCTGGGGTTCTCTGCAAGAGCTCTTAACCACTGCACTTTTTTTCCAGCTGTGTGCACCTTGTTTACCTGGGGCTCACTGATCAGCTAGGCTGTCTCTCTGTCTCTGTGCTGGGATTATGTGCGCCCTGAGGACGGACATCTAGTCCTCACACCTACACAGCAAGAATTTCACCAACAGTTATCTTCTATCCAACGCTGGAGTTTCTAGAGCATCAGTGACACTCCAACACACCTGCTGACTCACCTGGAGCTCAGACACACCCACACACCTGCTGACTCACCTGGAGATCAGACACACACACACACACCTGCTGACTCACCTGGAGCTCAGACACCCCACACACACACCTGCTGACTCACCTGGAGCTCAGACACACCCACACACACCTGCTGACTCACCTGGAGCTCAGACACACCCACACACCTGCTGACTCACCTGGAGATCAGACACACCCACACACCTGCTGACTCACCTGGAGATCAGACACACCCACACACCTGCTGACTCACCTGGAGATCAGACACACCCACACACCTGCTGACTCACCTGGAGATCAGACACACCCACACACCTGCTGACTCACCTGGAGATCAGACACACCCACACACCTGCTGACTCACCTGGAGATCAGACACACCCACACACCTGCTGACTCACCTGGAACTCAGACACCCCCACACACACCTGCTGACTCACCTGGAACTCAGACACACCCACACACACACACCTGCTGACTCACCTGGAACTCAGACACACCCCACACTCACCTGACTCACCCGGAGCTCAGCCTCATCCTATCTGTTCCCATTTAATGGGCTGCAGTGGTTCACACGGTTTGTGATAGATACTGTTTCCTCCAGAAGTAGACTGTTCCTTGTGGAGGGAGGGGTGAGGTTCACCTCTCTGACAGGGTTCAGGAAACATAAATCTCAAGGTTCCTGCCTTGTTACCTTCCTGTCCGGACTTTCTCTGATGATGAACTGTGTGATCTGTGATCTGTGATGTGGAAGTATAAGCCAAATAAGCCCTTTCCTCCCCCACTTGCTTAGGTCATGGTCTCATTGCAGCAATAGGAACCCTGACTAGAACACAGTCTCCTTGTAGTTATCCACCACTTCTGGCTCTTACAGTCTTTCTGCTCCCTCTTCTGCAACAATCCCTAAGCTTTGGAAAGAAGGGGTGCAGAATATATGTTCCACTTAGGGATGAAATTGTTCAGTCTCTTATTCTCTGCACCTTGGCCAGTGTGCTCTCTGTGTTAATCATCAACTAACGCAAATAGAAACTTCTCAGATGGCGGTTGAGAGCTGTGTTGATCTGAGGGTATAATAATGAGTCAATAGGGGTCAGCTCAACACTGTGTCCGAGTAGCAGAGTAACAGTAGTAGGTTCTCCCATCGGTCCCATGACGTGTCTAGCCACAGATTTTTGGCCTGGTAACCGTGCTAGGTATAGTCTTCATCTCGTGGAGTTGGGCTTCAGTCCAGTCAGAAGATGGGTTGGTTACGCTGTGGTGTTTGTACCACTGTTGCTCAGTGGGCATGTCCTGCCAGGCAGCTGTTACTGAAGCTCTCAAGGTTCACAGCTGGGAAAGCCTGGAGGTTACTCTCCTCTGGTGGAGTGCATAGAACCTTCCAGCACTGTGAAAGCTAGCCAAAAGGAATGAAGCTTCCAGGACACATCACCTTGACTTCTGCACGCTCTGTGATTCTGGTATGCAGTGTCTTCAACAACGGGGTCTGACCATAAAGTCCTGGGGTTAACCGAGAGCATTGACACTAGCATGTAATGTTTGGGGGGTCTATGGGACCTCACTAGCCAGCAACCCCCAAAGAAGTAATGTAGCTAGAGTTTTCCTGCTTGGCCCACAGTCAGGACAAATCTCTGTCACCTGCCAGTGTAGCTTGAGTTTTCCTGCCTGGCCCACAGTCAGGACAAATCTCTCTCACCCGCCAGTCCCACAGCCGCTCAGACCCGACCAAGTAAACACAGAGACTTATATTGCTTACAAACTGTATGGCCGTGGCAGGCTTCTTGCTAACTGTTCTTACAGCTTAAATTAATCCATTTCTATTAATCTATACCTTGCCACGTGGCTTGTGGCTTACCGGTACTTTACATCTTCCTTGTCCTGATGGCGGCTGGCAGTGTCTCCCTCACCCAGCTTCCTGTTCTCTCAATTCTCCTCCCTGTTAGTCCCGCCTATACCTCCTGCCTGGCCACTGACCAATCAGTGATTTATTCATTGACCAATCAGCAACACATTTGACATACAGACCATCCCACAGCATGCCAGTCCCACAGCCGCTCAGACCCAACCAAGGAAACACAGAGACTTACATTGCTTACAAACTGTATGGCCATGGCAGGCTTCTTGCTAACTGTTCTTATATCTTAAATTAATCCATTTCTATAAATCTATACCTTGCCACGTGGCTCGTGGCTTACCGGCATCTTCACATGCGGCATGTCATGGCGGCAGCTGGCAGTGTCTCCCTCACTCAGCCTTCTACTTCCCAGAATTCTCCTCTCTCCTTGTCCCGCCTACTTCCTGCCTGGCCACTGGCCAATCAGTGTTTTATTTATTGACCAATCAGAGCAATTTGACATGCAGACCATCCCACAGCAAAGTAAGCCATTCCTGGTATTGAACTTTCTATTTATTAGTCAATGGTGTCTAAGAGGACCAATGTCACCCCATTCAATATAGGGTAACGTGCACAAAACATACATATGCACATGAAGCATGGACAGTGGTACACAGGTTTCCACATCACTGCTTTGATTATCTTTAATGTTATCTATCCCTCCCATATTTTCCTCCGTTACCATGACCTCCCCAATTTACCTCTCCCTATTCCACTAACCCCTTTAAGTCTGTACCATGGTTTCCACATCCCCATTCCTTGGTTCCTGGAAAGCCCCCCATTGCCTGTGGCCCCTCACTAATTTCCTGACCTCCATGAGTGTTTCAAATGAAACATGTATATGAAGACTCAAAGCTAACATCTACAAAGGAAAGAAAATGTGTCGGTCTTTCTGTATTTTACTATAGAAACAAAAAGTAATTAAAACACACTGAGAAATAAATAAATGGATAATTGTAGAACATTTTAAATTACCGGGGGTGAGGCTGGGAAGAGGGTGCAGTTCGTAAAGCACTTGCTGGGCATGCATGAAGGCCAGAGTTCGATCCCCAGAACCCACAGTCAGACTGGGCAGGGAGGCATTTGTCTGCCATCCCACAGGCTTAGTAGAGACAGGATTATCCAAGGATCTTACTGGCCAGCCAGCCTAGAGAATTAGTATGTTTGGTGAGAGACTATATTAGTTGGAGTTCTCAACCGAGATTAAGCATTACAGAGATAACTATGTCAAAAAATGAGGAGGCTGGAGAGATGTAAGGAGGCTGGAGAGATGTAAGGAGGATGATGGAGAGATGTAAGGAGGATGATGGAGAGATGTAAGGAGGATGATGGAGAGATGTAAGGAGGATGATGGAGAGATGTAAGGAGGATGATGGAGAGATGTAAGGAGGCTGGAGAGATGTAAGGAGGATGATGGAGAGATGTAAGGAGGATGATGGAGAGATGTAAGGAGGAGGCTGGAGAGATGTAAGGAGGATGATGGAGAGATGTAAGGAGGATGGAGAGATGTAAGGAGGTTGGAGAGATGTAAGGAGGATGATGGAGAGATGTAAGGAGGCTGGAGAGATGTAAGGAGGATGATGGAGAGATGTAAGGAGGATGGAGAGATGTAAGGAGGTTGGAGAGATGTAAGGAGGATGATAGAGAGATGTAAGAAGGATGGAGAGATGTAAGGAGGTTGGAGAGATGTAAGGAGGATGATGGAGAGATGTAAGGAGGATGATGGAGAGATGTAAGGAGGCTGGAGAGATGTAAGGAGGCTGGAGAGATGTAAGGAGGATGATGGAGAGATGTAAGGAGGATGACAGAGAGATGTAAGGAGGCTGGAGAGATGTAAGGAGGATGATGGAGAGATGTAAGGAGGCTGGAGAGATGTAAGGAGGCTGGAGAGATGTAAGGAGGATGATGGAGAGATGTAAGGAGGCTGGAGAGATGTAAGGAGGATGATGGAGAGATGTAAGGAGGCTGGAGAGATGTAAGGAGGCTGGAGAGATGTAAGGAGGATGATGGAGAGATGTAAGGAGGATGATAGAGAGATGTAAGGAGGATGATGGAGAGATGTAAGGAGGATGATGGAGAGATGTAAGGAGGCTGGAGAGATGTAAGGAGGATGGTGGAGAGATGTAAGGAGGATGATAGAGAGATGTAAGGAGGTTGGAGAGATGTAAGGAGGATGATGGAGAGATGTAAGGAGGATGATGGAGAGATGTAAGGAGGCTGGAGAGATGTAAGGAGGATGATGGAGAGATGTAAGGAGGATGATAGAGAGATGTAAGGAGGTTGGAGAGATGTAAGGAGGCTGGAGAGATGTAAGGAGCATGATGGAGAGATGTAAGGAGGTTGGAGAGATGTAAGGAGGCTGGAGAGATGTAAGGAGGATGATGGAGAGATGTAAGGAGGCTGGAGAGATGTAAGGAGGATGATGGAGAGATGTAAGGAGGCTGGAGAGATGTAAGGAGGCTGGAGAGATGTAAGGAGTATGATGGAGAGATGTAAGGAGGCTGGAGAGATGTAAGGAGGATGATGGAGAGATGTAAGGAGGCTGGAGAGATGTAAGGAGGATGATGGAGAGATGTAAGGAGGCTGGAGAGTTGTAAGGAGGCTGGAGAGATGTAAGGAGGATGATGGAGAGATGTAAGGAGGATGATAGAGAGATGTAAGGAGGATGATGGAGAGATGTAAGGAGGATGATGGAGAGATGTAAGGAGGATGGAGTTAGGATTCATTGGTTCAAAGTTCATAAAGCTGTTGCAAAGGACCCACATTTTGTTTCCAGAGGCCAAGTCTGGAAGCTTACACCTAGCTGTAACTCCACCTTCAGGGGAGTCAGTGTCCTCTTCTGACTTCTGCAGACCCCAACCCACACACACATACACTCACAAGGACACACATAAGTAAAAATAAATATTAAAAACAATAATATGGTGAGCCATTGAGGAAGCTAGCTAATGTGGGCCTCTGTCCTCCACACACATGTATACATGGACACATATATGCAATATGTACACACACACACACACACACACACACACACACACACACACACACACCCTGAGTGAGTCACTGGGGAAGCAAAGACTCTTCACTGGAGCTGCCTACAAGTTGTACAGGAAAGTCCAAGAGTGCCAGCCTTCACTGGTCATCACCCATGCTCAGTTGGGACTTTTGGTGATGCGCGTCTTTGAGTCACTTTGGTTTCAGTAAGGAACCCTCACCCATGCTTCTGTCACTGGATAAACTCACTGGTTCACCGAGCTGGACTCAGGTGGGACCTCTCCTTTTGTCCTTCTTTCTCCCCATTATCTGCAGGAAGATGTAGAAATAGTCTCCCCCAGGAAAAGCAAAACCATCCAAGACCTGCAAGCTGACAGGGTCCGTCCTGGGCAGCATGTCCTCCTCGTCCCCCCGCACCTGCCTGTAGCAGCCCGGCTCCTCACCGCCCCCACACACACACTTGCGGGTCCACTCTCAGTTCACTTTAGTCTCACCGCTCTCCTCGGCAACAGCTTGCTGCCCCTTTGCTCGTGAGAGCTGAGCCTCGTGGCGTTCTTGGTTCCTAGTGGACTCCCCTGCACCTCCCCATCTCCCCTGAACCCTGCCCGGCACCCTCACCCCTGCACTTGTCGTCCTGTGGGTTAATCTAGATTGTCAGTTTGGCAGGAGGTAGAGTCGCCATGGAAACAATCTTCTGCTCACCGCAGCCACGGATTATCTAGATTGGGTTAACTGAGGGAGAGGACCCGCCCTGAATGTGAGAGTTGCACCATCCCCTGGGCTGGGGTCCTGGGCTGACCGGAAAGGAGAAGGTGAGCCGGAAACCAGAGTTCGTTCACCTGCGTCTGCGGCTTCACCGTGAGCCTGTCGCGAGCAGCTGCCTCAGGCTCCTGTCTTGACTTCCCCACCGTGACAGGCTCTTCCCACTAACTGTGAGCAAGATAAACCCTTCCTCCTTGTCTTAGTTAGGGTTTCTGAGGCCTCGATGAACCACCGTGACCAAGAGCAACCCTGGGGAGGAAAGGGTTAATTCAGCTTACACTTCCAGATCATCATCCATCGTCTAAGGAAGTCAGGACAGGAACTCACACAGAGCAGGAACCTAGAGGCAGGAGCTGATGCAGAGGCCATGGAGGGTGCTGCTTACCGGCTTGCTCCCCATGGCTTATTCAGCCTGCTTTCTTGTAGAACCCAGGGCCAGCAGCCCAGGGATGGCACCACCCACAATGGGCAGGGCCTCCTTCATTAATCACTAATTAGCAAAATGCCTTTCAGGCTTGCCTATGACCCATCTTCTAGAGGCATTTCCTTAACTGACGTGCCCTCCTCTCAGATGACTGTAGGTTGGGTCAAGTTGACATCAAACTATCCAGCACGTTTGTCTTTCTGGGTTTGGGTTACCTCACTCAGGATGATTTTTTCTAGATCCATCCATTTGCCTGCAAATATCATGCTGTCATTGTTTTTCTCTGCTGAGTAGTACTCCATTGTATATATGTACCACATTTTCATTATCCATTCTTCAGTTGACAGGCATCTAGGTTGTTTCCAGGTTCTGGCTATTACAAATAACACTGCTATGAACATAGTTGGGAGGAGGGAAGACAGGGGAATCCATGGCTGATATGCAAAATTAAATTAATTATAAAATAAAAATATTTTAAAAAAAACTATGCAGCACAACTTGTCAACTTGACACACAAACACATCACGGTGAAACCACAACCTTTCCTTTCTTGTTCATCACCAAGATCACACGTTAATATCAATATCACAATATAAAGCATTTTGCAAACTTAAAAAGTCCCACAGCCTTACAAATGCAAACACTTTCCAATTTAGTCCCTTTAAAACTCCGAAGTCTCGCCGGGCGGTGGTGGCGCACGCCTTTAATCCCAGCACTCGGGAGGCAGAGCCAGGCAGATCTCTGTGAGTTCGAGGCCAGCCTGGTCTCCAAAGCGAGTTCCAGGAAAGGCTCAAAGCTACACAGAGAAACCCTGTCTCGAAAAACAAAAAACAAAAAAATCTCCGAAGTCTCTTTTAAAATCTAAAATCTTTAGCCTCTCAACTGTTGGTGCCTGTAAAATTGAAAACAAACTAAACACTTCCTTATTTCAAGAAGGAAGAACCAGGGCACAGTCAACAACCTGGACAAAACCAAACCAAACTCCAATTGTGTAGATAACTCAACGTCCAATGTCTGGAATTCACACAAGACTTCTGGGCTCCTCCAAGGGGCTTGGGCCACTTCTCCAGCTACGCGCTCTGCAGCACACACAGCTCATCTTCTAAGCTGGGGCAGGCTTTGCTCCTCTGCTGCTGCTGTTTTTTGGTGGTCATCCCATGGGATTGACATCTCAAATGCCAGGATCTTCTGCTGACATTGAGTCTGCACCCTCACCAGTGGCCTCTCCCGGCCTCTCCCGGCCTCAGCTGCTCTCCGTGACCGCCTCATGCCTTCAAAACCAGTACCACCAGTACCAGTGACTCTTACACTACCCGATTTGGCTGCCAGCACTAGGTACAACCTTGGGCACCTCCACAGCACAGCTTCTGTGTGCTGACTCTCAGGAAACACTTCCCAGAAGATTTCACCTCAGTGATGCTGGTCTCTTCTTCATCATGGCTGATTCTGCAGCCCCAGCTGAGCAGAACCATGAAATCTTACTTCAAATATCAAACATCCCCCATAGTCTTATTGTTTTGTTTGGTTGAAAGGGTCTCTCCATAGTCCTTGCCTTTTTGGAACTCACTCTGTAGACCAGGCTGGCCTTGAACTCACAGAAAATCCACCTGTCTCTGCCTCCCAAGTGTTGGGACTAAACATGTGTATCACCACACTCAGGAAGCTCTGGTTGTCTTTAAGGAGCTCTCGAACTTCCCTCGGTAACGTCACAAGCCAGGCCTCCATGGTTCTCAGCAGTCTGACCTCGCAGGCTCCTACAGAACAGCCACTGAGCTCTGCATACTCCAAGTTCAGGTGCCACCACAATAGTCCCCAAAACACGGCCATGTCTGTCACCTTAGGATCCCTATTGCTGTGATAAATCACCATGACCAAAAGCAACTTGGAGAGAAAAAGGATTTATTTTAGCTTATACTTCCAGGTCACGGTCCGTCAATGAAGGAAGTCAGGGCAGGAACCTGGAGGCAGGAGCTGATGCAGAGGCCATGGAGCGGAGCTGCTTACTGGCTTGCTCCCCATAGCTTGCTCAGCCTGCTTTCTTGTAGGACCCAGGAATGCCCCCACAGGGATGGAGCAGTCTGTAGTGACCTGGGCCCTCCCACAGGCCAATCTGTCGGGGGCATTTTCTCCATTGAGGTTCCCTCTTCCAAAATGACTCTAGCTTGTGTCCAGTTGACATAAGACTGTCCAGCACAGACCATAAGAGACTAGAGAATGCTTCCAGGCAGGTCCTCTATGGGGGATCCTCTAGGCTGCTGAGTCGTTTACGTGGTCCCAGGAATAGACCTGAGTGGGCAACAGCGACGAAGTGAAGGAAAGATGAACATCGACACAGGGATACCTGGGGTCAGGCGGTCTGGGCCTTTGCCACCCGGGTAGTTCAGCACGTTTGTGGTACAGAGCTGAACAGAGAGGCAGGGTTATTGCATATGGCTGAAGGAGGCAGTTTATCTCAGACACATAAACCAGGAGGCGGGGCCTATGTACACAGAGGGATCTGGAAGGCGGGTTTATTTAATCTCTGTAAGAGCAGTCTCTGCAGGGGAGTGGTCTTCAGACTTCCAGCACCCAGGGGGAGAATGGAGGATGCTTTCCACACACCCTGACAGCATCACACATGGAACGGAAGATAAGCCTTCATCCTTTGCCTCAGAACCTGAGGCTCTGGAGTCCTCGGCATGCCCATGACCATGCCAACAACATGCATCCCCTCAGCACCTCACACACTCGGGCTTCCTCTGGGGTGGGGGCCATTCCTGAGGCAGGTGGATGGGTGGGCCCAGGGTCAGGGGTGAGCGTCTCCCAGGGAACCCTGCTTAGGGAAGCAATGTGGCAGAGAACTGGGGTTCTGTGGTCACAGAACTGCCAGCTCTGTGTGAGGCCAAACACTACAGTGTGGGGGCCATTGAGTTGAGAAGGGGGGCTGGTGCCTCCTGAGCACCCCTGAACCCTTATAATATGGGAGGGTGTGTGATGGGGCTTAGGTCCAGGCTGAAGACTTGGGGACAAGGTGGTTGTATCTGGAAATCTGCCCCAACCCACTTCCTGAGATGGACACATACATGAGCACACCCATACACACTGAGGTACATACACGCATGTGCTAATGGATGATACACACTGTAGCACATGTGGGCATATATGGGCCTGCGTACACATCAGGAAATGCATGTGTGCATGTACCTGCATGCACACAGTCACATATCAGAACATCTACACCTGTATGCACATATGCAGGAACCTGTGCCTTGCAAGCCCACAGCCATGCATCTGCACATGCATTTGTACCCATATGCATGGATTAAAGCTTGCACACAGAGCTGTGTGCTTGCATGTGTGTCTGCATATGCACGTGTTGGAAGCTTGCATGGAACCCACAGAAGCGCTTCTGAGGGAAACAGAGCCACCAAGCTGGGTGAGCAGGGGCTGCCCCGTCCATCTCCACCTGAGTCACATTTTCTGGAAAGTGTGAGCGATGGTGTGAGTGAGAGTGAGCTGGGGGCTGGGCCTTCTGGGGGCACAGGAAGGAGAGGAGGGTGCGTGGGGGAAGCGGAGGCACCAAGCCTCAGCTTTAAAGTGAGCTCCAGGGGCCGCAGGAGCCTTTAGCAGTTTGCAAAGCCCAAGCATTGGGCAATTGTGGTTTCCTCCGGAGGGGAGGAACTCAGGCTTGCCAGCCCCGTCCCTGGGCTTCTGGGCCTCAGCTGCTCTGGCATGGAGAGTGTGGTACAGCCTTCAGTGTTTGTAGTGGATGGACAGACAGACATCCCGTTCAGACGGCTGGGACAGAACCACAGGAGACAGCGCTGTGGCATTGCCCAAGTCAGCCTGGCCCTGATATTGCTGCTGGGCGCCGGGCTGGCTACTCAGGGCTGGTTCCTACTGAAACTGCATCAACGTCTTGGGGACATAGTGGCTCGTCTGCCGGTAAGTGGGGCTCGAGGGGACCAGGGGACCCTCTCTGGTGTTTGTCTCTTTATGGCTGTGTATGCGTGACAGGCAGACCCCAGGGGTTCTGATCCTATCTTTTCATCTATACATGGGGATCGGTGGAGGGATATGAGTGTGTGGTGCCGGGCGGCTTCCCTGGAGCACACCTACATGGCTGGTGTTGCTAGCCGGACCCTCGTCCCCATCACTGCCATCAGGGCGGTCATCCTGGTTCGCTCTCAGATGGCGGGCGGTATGCTTGCTCTCCGTCGTGGCTGTGTCTGTCTGTGTGCCACACCTGGTCACTCGTGCAAACAATATGCTCCCGTAGTCTTCATCTTTGTTTTCCTGTTAATTTTTTAAAATTGCATTTACTTATTTAGTGTGTGGATGTGAGCGAGTGTGTGCATGCTGCAGCATATATCTGAGACGACTTTACGGGGTCAGCTCTGTGTCTCCCTTTTTGTGGGTTCTGGGGATTGAACTCTGATCACCAGGCTTGGTGGCAAGCGCTTTTACCCCCTGAGCCCTCTCACTGGCCCTCAAATAATTTTTTTAAAGATGTATGAATATTTCAAAAACTCTAAAAACAATTCTGAAACGCTTCTTCTGGTCTCAAGCATTTCAGACACTCAACTTTCATCAGATCTTAGATGGATTCCATGGCACACACCTATCGTCCCGGCTCTTGGGCGGGAGAGGCAGAAGGCTCAAGGGTTTCAAGGCCATCCTAGGCTACTTAGCAAGTTTGAGGCCAGCCTGGGCTACTTGAGAGCCAATCTCAGAAAAAAAACAGATCTGATGTGTGTGTGTGTGGTGTGTGTGTGTGTGTGTGTGTGTGTGTGTGTGTGTTGTGTGCACATGTGGCCCTGTGTATGTGTCCGTGGGTGGTGTCCGCGGCCACAGCCAGACAGTCTCATCACCATGTGCCTGTGTGACTCTGGGTGTGGCCTGTCCTCACCAGCACCCTATCTGCATTTCAGGATGGAGACACAGGCTCCTGGGAGAAACTAATACAAGGTGAGTTTGGGCCCCAGGCCCTGAGAAGCAGGTGGAATGCTCTGCCTCTCCCCACACCCTAGGATCACCCAATGTGATTTTGCAGAGCCCCACAGGTGCCCCTCCCCCAAGACTGGAGAAGCAGAAGTCTGGGTCACTCCGGAAGGGGCTGAACCTGACACCTACGGCGGGCGGGCGGCCTCAGTGACCCCTGCTTCTCTCTGCCTCTCTAACTTCTGGCTGTCTTCCTCAGAGCGGCGGCGGTCTCAGCAGGCCAACCCAGCAGCACATCTCACAGGTGAGGGGACCCTGGGTCTTCACATGGGCTGGGGCTTGGGGTGTCCTGGGAGACCCAGGTCTTCGAAAGTTAGAGCAACCATGTATACATTCATCCAGTGTGTTTTTAATTTTTTTTACATTTGCTATTTATTTTTTTATTGTTGCTCACACACATACACATGCCACAGTGTGGGGGTCAGATGACAGCTCTCAGGAGACAATTCTTTTTTTCCACCTTGTGGCCTCCAGGGATTGAATTTAAGACATCAGGCTTGGCTCCAAGTACCTTTACCCTCTGAGCCATTTTGCTGGCCTCATTCATCAATGCTCACTGACAAGTGGCCCAGAAATCACAGCCACTGAGGGCCATGTAAAGTCATCCCTTCCCCCTTCTAGTCATGGGGACACATCCCAAGGTCGTCAGAGGCCTCGGAGGATGCTGGGACACAGACCTATCACGCCCAGAGTCTCTCTATGTAGCCTGGGCTGCCTTGGGACTTGCTATGTAAATCAGGCTGGCTTCACACTCCCAGAAATCCAGCTGCCCCTGCCTCCCGAGTGCTGGGACTAAATGTGTGGGTACCACGCCCAGCCATATGTACCGTATTTTTTTCTTCCATGCCACAGACAGTTTGATTCCTAACCTAACACAGTAAGAAATTAATCAGAATAGACATAAAATATGCTATATAAAAATATGCTATATAAAGCCGGGCGGTGGTGGCGCACGCCTTTAATCCCAGCACTCGGGAGGCAGAGCCAGGCGGATCTCTGTGAGTTTGAGGCCAGCCTGGACTACCAAGTGAGTTCCAGGAAAGGCGCAAAGCTACACAGAGAAACCCTGTCTCGAAAAACCAAAAAAAAAAAATATATATATATATATGCTATATAAAAAAACTATTTGAAACATGAAGGGGGAGAGGGAAGACGGCTCAGTGCACAACGTGTGTCAGCCCACAGACAGAGGCAGAGACAGGAAGATCCCTGGGACTCGCTGGCCAGCGGCCTCGACAAACAGGGGACTTCCAGGTTCAGTGAGAGCCGTCTTCTGCCTCAAAGATAAGGTGGCCGGAAACTGAAACTGAGAAAGTTGCTTGGTGTTGATTTCTGGCCACACGCGCGTGTGTGCACGCGCACACACATACACACACGCGCACACACACTTTTTGAGACAGGATCTCTTGGAGCAGAGCAGAGCATGACCTTGAACTGGTGGTCCTCCTGTCTCCACCTCCCTGGGTGACAGGCGTGTGTGCCACCACATCTGGTTTAGTCTGTGCTGGGGATGGAGCCCAAGGCTTCCTGCATGCTGGGCAAGGGCTCTGTCTCCTCAACCCCAACCCCGTTTTAAGTGTTGACACTTCACTAGGAAACTTAAGTACCCTGTGCCTCAACTTCCTCTTTGGTTATAGGTTTTTTTGTTTGTTTGGTTGGTTGGTTGGTTTTTCGAGGCAGGGTTTCTCTGTGTAGCTTTGTGCCTTTCCTGGATCTCGCTTTGTAGACCAGACTGGCCTCGAAATCACAGAGATCCACCTGGCTCTGCTGGGATTAAAGGCGTGCACCACCACCGCCTAGCCAACTTCCTCTTTGGTATTCAAATGGCTTTGCTCCTTTCTGCCTCAGTTTCTCCCCCTGCACAATGCTAACTGTGCTGACCAATTCTCTCTCTCTCACTCTCCCTCCCTCCCAGGGGCCAATGCCAGCTTGATAGGCAAGGGTGGACCTCTGCTATGGGAGACTCGACTCGGCCTGGCCTTCTTGAGGGGCCTGGAATATCACAATGGGGCCCTGGTGACCACAGAAGCCGGCTACTACTACGTATACTCGAAAGTGCAGATGAGTGGCGTGGGCTGCCCCCAGGGCCTGGCCAGTGGCCTCCCCATCACCCACGGGCTGTATAAGCGCACATCCCGCTACCCCAAGGAGCTAGAACTGCTGGTCAGCCGGCGGTCCCCCTGCGGCCGAGCCAACAGCTCCCGAGTCTGGTGGGACAGTAGCTTCCTGGGCGGCGTGGTACACCTGGAGGCCGGGGAGGAGGTTGTGGTCCGTGTGCCTGGGGACCGCCTGGTCAGACCCCGAGACGGCACGAGGTCCTATTTCGGAGCATTCATGGTCTGAAGGCTGCGGTGATGATGGATTGCAAGGAGGAACCTCTCCAGGACAGACCTCAAGCCCAGCAAGCAGGGATCTTGGAGTTCCCCCTTAAGGATCCCCAAATTCTGCAGTTGGAGTGCTCAGGGACCATGTAGACTACCGACCTGCCTTGGGAAATCTTCAAATTGAAGACTTAGGGTGCGGAGCCCAGGAGTGTGGGGTCAGCCCATTTGCCTGATATTCAGGAAGAAAGAATAAAGCTTGGGTATTTATGGGTCTGATGCAGATATCATGGACTTGGCATTTCTGGGCTAATGGGTTGAAGACAAGAAACCTCTCCGAGGTGTTGGGGGGAGTTATATCCCCAGAACCCTGTGGGGAGCATGCTGGGCTCCACACACTGGCCTCTCCCATCGATCTGCTGTATTGGCTTCCAGCCACCAAGGCGGCATCGGCCAGCTGGCTGTGACTGGCCTGGGGCCAGCTCCTGAGCACACAAATTCTTCAGAGTCACTCTGATGGGACCTCCGTGCTCAGCCCAAGGCACAGCTGCGACACAGTCCAGAAATGATGAAAGGGAAAGGAAGGGAGAGAAGGAGGGAATGCCGAAGAGAAGGAAAGAAAAGAGGGAGAAGGGGGAGAAGAAAGAGGAGAGACGGGAGGCAACACCCTCTGGGGCACTTTATTGAACACGCTTAGAGCAGATGTACCAGGCCCGCAGGACGCCTGGAGCTGGGGGGCGTGGGAGGCGGCTCAGAGGGTAGAGAGCTTGTGGCCCGATCACGAGGATCAGAGTTCAAATCCCCAGAGACGGGTGTGGTGGCGGGTGCCTGCAATCCTTCCAGTGGGAAAGGGGGACAGGAGGACCTGTGGGCTCGCTGGCCATGCAGTCTAGCCGAAGCGGTGAGCTCCAGGTTCAGTGAGAGCCCCCCTCAAAGAAGGTGGTCAGCTCCTGAAGATGACATCTGAGGCTGTCCTCTGGACCCCACAGGCAGGACACATGCAGAATAAAATAAAATAAAGAATCTTAAATAATAGTATTTGAGAGGCTCTTTATATGTTCTAATCATTTGCCTTGTTCTGTTTGCCTGTTTGTTTCAAACCAGGTCTCAAGTAGCCCAGGCTGGCCTTGAACTTGCTATGTAGCCCAGGCTGGCCTTGAGCTCTTGATCCTCCTGCCTCCATCTCCTGAGTGCTGGGTGGACAGGTGTATGTCACCATGCCTAGATAAGCACCTTGTGTAGATTATGCCTTCTTTATTTTTTTCATATTTTTTTGAGGCGGAGTCTTGAGCAAGCCTTCTGCCTCAGTTTCCCCAGCATCTAGAATTACAGCTGTGTATTATCCCAGATGAACATCTGTACAGAGGAACCTAAGCCCCAGGCAGAATGTGGTGCCCCACATCTTCTCGATGCAGAGGCCACACCAGTGATGGACAGGGCATCCTCCCTCTGCTCAGGAGTTACGGCCAGTCCGAGCCGACCTTCTGCCTCCTGTCCTTGCCACACCGCCACCGCTGGTGGGAGGCGGAAACATCCCAATACCCCGTCACCCCCCACTGAGTTTCCTTTATGCTCATCGTGGCCTGTTTCCGTGGCTTTGATGAGACCAAGGTGTGGGGACAGTGTATTTATAAAAAGCTGCAGCACCCAGCAGTTTCCGTCTTAAGAAGAAAAAGAAAAAAAAAATCATTCTTGAAGATTTTTCTCAGCCTTGAGGAGACTAGAGGGAGACGGCTGTAGGTGAGGAAGGGGGTGTGAAGACACTAGGAGAGAGGGGGAAGGGTGAGGAGGGGGCCGAGGATCACCCTGGGAAGCACTGGTGACTTCAGATAAGGCAGGAAGCTCCGGCCCAGTCACTGACCTACTGCTGTGTTTCTTCCACCCCCTGGGGCTCCACCACCCTGTTTCCTGGGACCCCATTCTCCCCCTAGGCGGTCACCTACCACTCTTCCCCTCACCTTTTACCAAGACCCAAAATTAATGACCGTGTAGCAACGTCTTAGGATGGCCGTCCAACACCACTGTGTTCAAACAGGAGACGTCGTTGCAGAGAAATCAGATGGTTCTTACGCTCTGGAGCTGATGTTCTGTGTTCAGATCCCTGCTCTGCCCCTTCCCAGCTGGGTGACTTTGAGATCCGTCCTTGGCATCTCTGGGCCTCAGTTTCCCCGTCTATATAGCTTGGGCTGCAGTGAGCTCGTTTATCTTTAGTAACTATTCTTTGCATAAGTTGGTTGTCACTGTGCTGTGTGTGTCTCCCCAGAGGTGGTGCTTTGGTGCCGGGTATGGGGTACCTCCCTCCAAATTGTTGGTCAGAGGTCTCCCAGAGACCACCAAAACAGTGCCAACTATTGCCATTGCTCTTCGTTGCACACCCAAACTTGATAAGATCCTGTCTTGCCCAGCTTGAACTTGTGAACTGCAGTAATAACTGGCTTGGCAGGATGTGCCCGCTGGTGCATGTGGCACAGATGTCATGGGGGTAACTAACTGGTTGGAGTTAAGGCCCATTCCACAGGGGAAAACTCACACCTGGTGCTGTGAACCGCCCAATGACCCACGTTTTGGAGTCTACTACTACTATTTTGCTAAATGGACATAGTGTGAAGCTGCTCTCTAAATCAATATCTCGATATGTGAAGATCATACAGCTCTCAGACCTCATCGGAGAAGCTTCTCGGTGCAGTGGACAATAGTCAGACCCACAGTGGGTCACATAGGACAGAGAATAAAAGACGAAGGGATACTCGGTCGCAAATGGGAAGTCTGTGTCACATCCCAAGGCTCAGGGACCATCATGGAAGAGGAAGTAGAAAGACTGTGAGAGCCCGAGGTCAGGCAGGACCAGATCAAACCAGTGTCTTCTGGACAGGACAGGACCCCAGCACTCAGGACCACACAGCTGCTGTGGTGGCCTCCCCGGATCAGGACAGACAGCCTTGCACGGAGTGGGAGGGGCTCGTGGCCACACCCCTGACTGAGGAGCTACAGAGGGACGACAGTTGATGGCCTTGATGACCGCTGGGGGAGCGAGAGAAGCAGTTTTCTTCAAGGGTGTGGCTCCTGTAGTCCACAGTGCTCCTGTGGATGGCCCTCACCCGTGTGGTGTTTGAATGAGCATGGCCCCCAGAGGCTCATATGTCTGAATGTTTGGTGCCCACTTAGTGGAACTCTTTGGGAAGGATTAGGAGGTGTGGCCTTGATGGAGGAGGTGTGTCCCTGGGGTGGGCTTGGGGGCGTTCAAAAGTCCACAGCAGGCCCAATTTCTCTTCTTCACTCAGCCTGTGGATCAGGATGTAGCTCTCAGCTACTGCTCCAGCACCATGCCTGTCTGCTCCCAGCCATGATGATCACGGACTGACCCTCTAAAACTGTAAGCAAGCCCTCAGTTAAATGTTTCCTTTTGTAAGAGCTGCTGTGGTCACGGTGTGATAGAACAGTGACTAAGACACTCATGCAGGCAGTTCCTGCTGGGACCAGTGAGTTATAAAGAGAAAAAGGACATGAAAGTTGGAGTATGGGGGTCCTAAAGGAGTTGGAGGGGGAGGGGGTGAATATGATGAAAATGCATTATACACCTGTAGGAATTCTCAAAGAACAAATTCAAAATACTTTAAAAAAAAATATGAGTCTTACTGGGAGACCATTGGGCAACTGGGAGCAGACCCTCAACGAAGAGAATGAAAATGTGGTCCCTTCTTTTTTCCTTTCCCACTTCCCAGCCACGGGGTGATTGCCCCCCTCGTAAGGTATTCCCACCATGACACACCCCCACCGGCTCAAAACAACAGATGCTACCAACCACAGGCTGAAACTGTCCAACACGAAAACTAAATAAACCTTTTCCTCTCTGTGTACTGTCTCAGAAAACTGACCCAGCTATGCCAACATGCACATCTGAATCTCTGATTGTCTCGACTCCTGTGTCAAAGGCAGCCTTGCATTGTCCACAGTGCATCTAGTCAGAGAGCGTTTGCCAAGGGGAACTTGGTAGCCGATATTTGTGTGCGTGCGTGCGTGCGTGCGTGTGTGTGTGCGTGTGTGTGTGCATGTGTGTGTGTGTGTGTGCGTGTGTATGTGCGTGTGTATGTGCGTGTGTGTGTGCATGTGTATGTGCGTGTGTGTGCATGTGTACGTATGTGTGCGTGTGTGTGTGTGCGTGTGTGTATGTGTGTGTGTGTGTTTGTGTATGTACTCATGCACGTGGAAGGCCACGGTCAACCTTGGTGTCCTTCTCCAGGCACCGTCCACTTTGATTTTTAGGCAGTGTCTCTCACTGACCCTAGCTTGTTGACTCAGGATGGTGGCCAGCGTGCCACAGTGACCCTCCTGTCCCCTCCGCTCCAGTGCTGGGAAGACAAGCACATGATTGTAGGGATTATCTCGAGGCAGAATGACCCCCACACACTGTGGGCAGCACTATCCGCTGGGCTTGGATCCTGTACTGTATAAAAGCAAGTTGAGTCACAGAGGCATTCATCGCCGCGTCCAGGATGCAGAGTTTCCAGCTGCTTCAAGCCCCTGGGGCTGGGGCTTCTCCACCACAGGGGATCACACCCTTGAACCATGAGCTGGAATCCTTCCTCTCCTGGGTTGCTCTGGTCAAGGTATGTTACCATAGTCACCAGAAAAGGAACTAAGACACCCAGGAAGGTGGGGACTGGGACGAGCCGACTGGGTAGTGACTGTTCTCTTTGGAAAGGACACTGCATGGACATCTCGCCACACTGACTCTACACCTCACCTGAGCGTCTTTCACTCTCACGTCGGGCTGATGATTTTATAAAGGAAGAGCAATCAAAGCTGACATGAGCAACAGCTAGCTGGTACAGCCTCCACCTCAATCCTTCTCTCGGTGGCTGCTCCCTAAGGAACCCAAGTTAAGGCTGGCCTGTGGCATACCTGAACCTCCAGGAGGGGTGCAAAAAGTTTTCATGTTCTTTTCTCATTAATAATCCAGCTCTGTTTGTATTTGAAAATCTGGCTGCACCAGGGCTGTGGAGCACCCACTGTCCTCCGGGCACACCCTCACGAACTCTTGGTATTTCTGTCATGTGGGGAAGAGGCTCACAGACCCTGCCTCTCCCTGAGTATTGGTCCCTGGTTAACTGTTGCTGGAACAGGTCTTTTTGTCAGTGGTATGGCTGCCCGTAAGTCATACATGTTCCTGTAAGCAACCCCAGTTAAATCCCGTGGTTCATCAAGCCACCGTTGGCTCCATCTCTTCCTTGATTCTGTCATTTCCCTTTGTGGGTTGAGTAGGTGTCTGTTCGTATCTCCTCAGAAAAGTTCCCTCAACAACCAGGATGCTGGGGGTGGATACCCAGCTGGGAACCATCCCTTCAAGCATGCTCCTTTCCCTGGACTGTCGAAGTCTCAGACCGCTTAGGAAGCTCTGAACTATAAAGGGTAGGAGAAAGAGTTGCCTGGTTCGCAGGTGTCTAAGCACAGGTCTCCAGGTGCAAGTGTCCAGGTGCAGGTGTCTAAGCACAGGTGTGCAGGTGTCTAATTACAGGTGTCCAAGTGCAGGTATCCAAGCACATGCGTCCAGCTGCAGGTGTCTAAGCACAGGTCTCCAGGTGCAGGTATCCAAGCACATGCGTCCAGCTGCAGGTGTCTAAGCACAGGTCTCCAGGTGCAGGTGTCCAGGCACATGTGTGCAGCTGCAGGTGTCTAAGCACAGGTCTCCAGGTGCAGGTGTCTAAGCACAGGTCTCCAGGTGCAGGTGTCCAGGCACAGGTGTCCAGCTGCAGGTGTCTAAGAACAGGTATCCAAGTGCAGGTGTCCAAGCACAGGCGTCCAGGTGCAGATGTCTAATCACAAATGTCCAAGTACAGGTATCCAGGCATGTGTGTCCAGGTTCAGGTGTCCAGGCATGTGAATCTAGGTGCAGGTGTCCAAGCATAGGCATCCAGGTGCATGTGTCCAGGTGCACTATCCACACATGCTCCAGCTGTCAATCATCTCCTCTCTGGCACCTGTCACTAATTGTCACTACTGAGCCTTGCTGGGGAGATTTTTTTTTTTTTTTGGTTGAGCTGGGATACAGGAAGCTCTTTGAGGCTGCCCAGAGATGCTACTGAGTCACTTCCTGTGGGGAAGCTGCACAGATGCCTTATGGGGAGCAAGATTTAAGATACTTCCATCTTTGAGATTCCCCTCAAACTCTTCTGAGAGGATTTTCATGTTCTCAGGGCTTTCTCCAAAAAGCAAAATGTAAGTGACTTTGCACTGTCACAGACTGAACTGTGTGTGGCACCCCAGACGCATGTGCTAAAGGCCTGACGTGCACCCCACACTCTTCAGGTTTTGCTCTGATTTGCTTTCTTTTGCTGTAATAAGTGCTGTGACCATAGGTAGCGTGGGGAGGAAAGGGCTGATTTGGCTTACATTCCCAGGTCACAGTCCATCTCGGCGGGAAGTCGAGGCAGAAACCATAGAGGAAGGCTGCTGCCTGGCTGGCCCGTGCCAGCTCATGCCAGGTGAGCTTCCTTACACATCCCAGGCACACCTGCCTAGGGGTGGTGCTGTCCACAGGGGCCGGGCCCTCCTACATCAGTCACTAGTCCAAACGACCTCTCACACACGTGGCCTCAGGCCAATCTGATCTGGTAATTCCTTCTTCGAGGTTCCCTGTCTGATGACACCACACTGAGTCAAGCTGACAGCGCTGAGTGGGACAACTTCCCAAGGAGCCTCTGCGAAGACTCTCCTTCATAGACGCCTCGGCTGTAAGGAGGTCAGCAGACAGCAGCAATCCTGTGTGAGTGGAGATTGGAAGGCGGCTCGGTGGGAACTGGCCCAGGTCGGTCAGAGGCCAGCACAGAGAACCGAGATGACTGCTCAGAGTTGGAAGACTGGAAAAGTAGTCTATTGTCTGCTGCTGCAACGAAATACCTGAGCTGAATACTGTACAGAGAAGAAGAGGTGTGTTGATCTCACAGCTCGGGAAGTTCAAGAGCCTGTGCCAACATCATGACATAATGATTGACACCATGGCAAGGTCCCTAAAGTTTGTAGAGACCTTGACTCTGAAAAACCTAAGATTAGTAGCTTCAACTGCAGGAAAAAAAATTCAGTGCGAGCAGGGTTGGGGTTTCAGTCAATAGAAGAGTGATCAAGGATAAAGGTCGGGACGCAGTGGGTACAACCCTCGCCCACTCCCCTCCTGTCCCTTCCCTTCTATCCCTTCTGTCTCCTTTCCATTGAGTATTTATCTTTGAGACGGAGTCTCACTCTGTAACCCAGATTGGCCTGGAACTCATAGAAATCCTCCTGCCTCCGCCTCCCAAGTGCTGGAAGGACCAGTGTGAGCCACTCTGCCCAGCCTGCTTGGTGTGCTCAATCCATTTGTTGCAGAAACCTTTAAACTGAGACATCTGTCTCACGGATAAATGGTAAAATTCAGGCCAGATATGAGGTGCAAAGTTGTCACCTCAGCACACAGGAGGCTGAAACAAGCAGACTGAGAATTTGTGACCAACTTGGGCTACCTGGTGAGGCCATGTCTGAACGTCAACTAATGAATAAGATGTAGAATGTCATGAGGTTTAGGTTCTCTCAGCACCTCGATGATCTCACTCTGTGGTGGGCAGGCTGTGCATCACAGGGTATGGAGAAACCTCTCTGGTTTCCACCCACTCCCCTGCCAACCACAAACACCCCAGATGTTACCAAGAGTCTCCTGGAGGAACCACTGAGTGACATGACCAAGTCTGGAAGTTTCCTTCTCCATGGAGCAGTCTGAAGGCTGATGGCCAGCCTCTGGTGGCTTCCTCATGACACTTAGGTTCCTTTCTTGGTCTTCCATGAGCAACGCAGAGGTCACATCATCACCCGCTCAGCAGTGTGATTTATTACACAGCGTGACAGGCTTTTAAGTGTTCGTGGGCACTTATTACTGATGTATTTTATATTATATCCACATAGACATTAGTTTCTCATTGTAAACGCTTTGTGTGTGGTCTGTGTGTGCATGTGTGGCTGACACAGAGACCTCCTGTGCCGGAATCATTCCAGACTCTTCCATTGTGACTGACTTATTTCAGTCAGCAAAATGTGCAGGACAGTGGTCTCCCCACCTCTATCTCCTCCATCTCCTCCTCCTCCTACATCTTTTCCTCCTCCATCTCCTCCATCTCCTTCTTTTCCACCTTTTCCTCCTCCATCTACTCCTCCCTCTCCTCCCCTCCATCTTTTCCTCCTCCATCTCCTCCTCCTCCATCTTCATCTCCTCCTCAATCTTCTCTTCTTCCGTCTCCTCCTCCTCCATCTCCTCCTCCCCCATCTCCTCCTCCTCCATCTTCTCTTCCTCCATCTCCTCCTCCATCCGCTCCTCCCTCTCCTCCCCTCCATCTTTTCCTCCTCCATCTTCATCTCCTCCTCCTCCATCTCCTCTGCCTACATTCAGTTTTCCATGGTTCTGGTGATCCAAACTCAGCTCCTCTCCTTGAATGGCAAGCACTTTACCCCTGAGCTATCACATCAGCCCATGTTACCTTTTATTATGCAGTCTAGTAGTGTTTGTCTTGTGACTACGGTCAACTGCTCAAGACCAACCAGCATGGATGAGGGAGGGGCTTACCAGCCCCATCTCTACCCCAGTTAAAGGCTGCTGGAGAGAGGCCAGGCGCCAGATTTCCTCAGGGTAATCTGTGGCCCCTGGATAGCCACACACCCGTGGTCAGCACTAAGTGAGCTCAATATGCTATCAAAAGAAAGAAAGGACATGAAATTGAGCAGGGGCTGCGTTGGGGATTCCAGAAGGAGTTGTAGGAGAGAAATAGAGACGGGACGTGATAGTAATGTGTTGTACACGTGTGTAAAATTCTCAAAGTAAAAGTATATTTTTAAAATTAATAAATACTAAAAAAGTTATAATAATGAAAAATTGATACTTTTATGTTTTACTTTAAAATGGTAAAAACAATTTTTTTTTTTTTTTTTGAGACAGGGTGTCTTTGTGTAGCGCTGGCTGTCCTGGAACCCGATCTGTAGACCAGGCTGACTTCCAACTCACAGAGGTCCACCTGCCTCTGCTTCCCAAGTACTGGGTTTATAGGCATGTGCCACCACACCCAGAATTTTTTAAAAAATGGTAAAACAGCTGGACAGTGGCACACACCTTTAGTCCCATCACTCAGAAGCCAGAGGCAGGCGGATCTCTGTGAATCTGAGGTCAGTCTGGTCTAAAGAACGAGTTCCAGGCTGCACAGTGAGACTCAGAGTAAAATAAAAATAAAATAAAATGGCAAAACAAATTTTAGGGGGTTTTGTTGTTGTTGTTGTTTTGTTATTGGAGAAAGAGTTTCTCTGTGTGTTGTTTTGGTGCCTGTCCTGGATCTCGCTCTGTAGACCAGGCTGGCCTCGAACTCACAGAGATCCTCCTGGCTCTGTCTCCCAGTGCTGAGATTAAAGGCGTGGGCCACTGCTGACCGGCAATTTTAGTGTTTTTAAAGTTATAATATTTTATCTTTGAAATGGGAGAGCAGATTTTACTCTGGGTTGTGTGTGCTCATGCGCATATGCATGACTATGGAGGCCATGAAGGTCGGTGTTGCCACATGCCGGACCTCGAGTAGCCCAGGCTAGCCTGTAACTCCCTATGCAACCAAAGATGACCTTGAACCCCTGACCATCCTGAATCCGGGATGCGGTGTGAGCAGAGGGTGGAAGTGAGGACTCTGCGCATGCGTGGCCAGCTCTGCTCATCCTGGGACCTTTCCTAGCTCTCTTTCTCTCTTTGCTGTTTTGTTTGGATTCCTGCCCCTCAGTCCGTTTTTTCTTCTTCTACATAGTTCAGAAATGGCGCCGACTACTCCTATTTTTTAATTCCTTTATTAATTGTAATGTATGTATTTACTCTCTCAGGATCGCCGCCATCCCCTGAGAGCCCTAAGCCTCACTAGGCCGTGAGCGCTCTCTCTCGCCCCCTGCAGGCCGTCCTGCACACGGCGGGCACAGGCTGCTCTTCCCTCAGGAGCGGGTTCCCGTGGCCGCGCTCCCGCGCACCGCGCTCCCGCGCACCGCGCTCCCGCGCACCGCGCTCCCGCGCACCGCGCTCCCTGCACCGTGCACGCGCTCCCTGCGCCGCGTGAGTCCTGCTTGAGTCCTGGCTTCTTCAGTGATGGACTACAACGTGGAAATGTAAGCTATATGAAGCCTTTCCTCCCCACATTGCTTTGGCCGTGGCGTTTCATCACAGCAGTAGGAACCCTGACTAGGACACCTACCGGGCTGTGAACAGCAGCAATGGGCAGCGCGGCAAGATAAACCCGAGGGTGCAATAATGGCACTTACATGTTGGAGGCAACCAGCAGCTGATTGTACTTAAGCCCCACTCAGTAGGAGAGAATGCACGCCCGGTGCTCTAACCTAAGCACCTGTGGTTGGAGAGGTTGAAGGCCCTAGAGGAGAGTCTACTATGGCCATTTTCTAAAACAATGTACTGTATTCTGATCGCCTGGAGATGTTTTTAGGATTAATTTTTATTATTTTTAATTCTGTGTGCGTGTCTGCGTTTGTGGACATGACTGCAGTTGTCTGCAAAGGCCAGAAGTAGGTGCCTGGTCCCTGGAGCTGGAGCTTCCCCTCTACCCGACCCCCTCCTCTCTTCCCTCCATCCCACCCCACTCTTGTTCCCTTCTGTTCAGGCAGGGAGGTACTTACATGTAGTTGGTTTAACAAGTGACATTTTATTATGCTGAAGGTCACACAAGGGTCTCAAAGTTCCTAACTATGGTCCTAAGCCTGTGTCCCCATTGTTCACCTGTGCAACATCCCTTAGCGGAAGGTTGGGTCCAGTCTCTCACGGCAGGTGAAGGGTCAGGATTCCGTGGCAGACTCTCCAGCCACAGCGCAGGTCAAGGTGGCATCCCTCCAGATGTCCTGAAGATCTGCGGAACACTGCGCTGCTCTTGAACCTCTGCTTATGTGCTGTCCAGTGGGCGTCGTGGAGTTCTAGGACTGTGTTCGGTTATCTGGAGCGAGTGATGTCACTGGGTTCTGGTTATCAGGTACAGCCGTGGGGATAGTGGGGTCCCCGACTAAGCTATTTTTGCATGTCTAAAGGACATTTTTTTACTATGCTCATCACATTCCATCCCCTGGTCCTTCAGGCATACACAGTGCCGACGAGGACCACACATAAGAATTTTTTTAACTTAATGTTTTCGTTGATTATTTGGAAATTTCACATAATGCACGCTGATTCCATTCACTTCTCAGTCCTCCCATACACACCCACCCCCCACTATTATGACCTCTCCCAAAACAAAAGAAGAAGAAAACACCAAGTCCTGTTTGTGTTGTCGGAGCATGGTCAAACTCCGCATGGCCAGCCCCTCAGAGAGAACTGAGTCCTTCCCCACCCGCACCCCCGCCAGAAGCCATCAGTTGTGGAGAGCTACACTTCAGCATCCTTATCACAGTTTTAAAGAGTTCTCTTCAGTGGCTCCCAGTCTAGACTGTTTCCTTCGGGGGTGGGGGTAGGGTCTGTCACAGAAGCCTTCTATGACCCTTTCTCAGCTCTGGGTTTGCAGTCATCCATACCGCTGCGAAAGAAGCTTCCTTGTCCTTTACAGTCAGCAGCGGCATGGATCATGGTCTTACACGTGGCTTCTGGCTACAGCATGGACCACAACATTCTCCCCTGTGCATCCAGCTCTGTTCTGACATCATTCCTTCCAATTTCCTGAGTCCACTTTTTAAAAGCATCTTCCTACAAACCTGCTCTTCTCTACTTCTCCCGGGGACAGTGTGGGCTCTGAAGACTCCTCTGCCTCCTCATCACCCCTGGGAGCCTCCATGGGTCTCTCAGGCTCCCCAGAACTGCTCTGTAGTGGTGGGTGCTGGCTTCCATCATAGTCATGCTTCAGGTTTTCATCCTTGATGGCGAAGACTTATTCCTGGATCTGGTTCCTACAACCTCCACCTGCTCCAGCAGCTTGTAGATGGAGTAGATGTTGGGGGTGGATGACTTGAAGTTCTGGATCTGGGCCTGGAAGGCAGGCCCAGCACACAGTGGGTCTTCCAAGTGGCCACCCATGTGCACACATCAGAATTCTTAACATCATAGTTTCACTACAAGTTGCAAATCCTGGCCACAACAAGAGAAGAATATAGTAACCATTCAGTCACTGTTAGACAAATAAATGCAGGAAGATAAATCTGAAGCAGCAAAGCATAGAATTGTTGAGCAAAATGGTCATAACAAGATGGAGTGTCTGGTGGTCCCTATGGCATATGTGTATGGACCTGGCTAGTTTTATGTCAGCTTGACACAAGCTAGAGTCATCAGAGAGGAAGGAGCCTCAATTAAGAAAGTGCACCCATAAGACAGGGCTGTGGACCAGCCTGTAGGGCATTTTCTTAAGTAGTGATCAACGTAGGAGGGTCCAGCCCAGTGTGGGTGGTGCCCTCCCTGGGCTGGTGGTCCTGGGTTCTATAAGAAAGCAGGCTGAGCCAGCCATGGGGAGCAAGCCAGTAAGCGGCACCCCTCCGTGGCCTCTGCGTTCCCAATAGCTTCACAATGAGCATGTTGAGCATAGAATGATTCCTGGCATCTGTGACACTTAGGATGAAGTATTCATGGCCCCAGTATTCTGATAGGAATCCGTTCAAGATGTAGTAGGGTAAGTCACCAATATCATACTTTGCCCTTGGTTTACTTGCTATCATTTCTGTGTTAAGTCTCAAGTATTTCTGTCCCTGTAACACATTTTATAGGGGGGTGGTATTCTACGTGGTCCAGAAATAGCTGATGGTTGTCCTAGCTCTAAGTCTGATTTAACAGCTTCTTCTAAGGGAGAAGCTCTATTCAGTCTTTGTCTAGTGTTTAACTCACAGCATGCGATTCCAATAGTAGCATCTTTGAGTTTAAACAGTCTATTCCATCTTCCTGTATTGTCAGCTGCAGTTGGGTTATATGCTAGATGGAAGTCCCACTGTCTGCCCATGGTCTCGGACCACCTCTGGACTTTAGAACCTGTCAAGGGTGTTCCCTGATCTGACTCAGTAATTATTGGGTAGCTGTATCTGGCTGTCCAACACCAGAGTACATTGTCTATGCTTCTCTCTCTCTCTCTCTCTCTCTCTCTCTCTCTCTCTCTCTCTCTCTCTCTCTTTCTTTTTCTTTCTTTCTTTCTTTTTTTTCTTTTTTTCTTTTTTTTTTTTTGAGATGGGGTTTCTCTGTGTAGTGTTGGTGCCTGTCCTGGATCTCGCTCTGTAGACCAGGCTGGCCTCAAACTCACAGAGATCCACCTGGCTCTGCCTCCCTAGTGCTGGGATTAAAGGCGTGTGCCACCACCAGCAGCTATAAATTTTTATGTTTTTGTTCAGTTTTGCATTTCCATCCATGCCTCCCATGACCCACTATCTTTGCCATTTATCTGCCAGTGAGTGCTTTTCCGTTTTGATTGCCGTATAGCTATGCCACTGCACAGGCCTCATGAACTGGAGAAGATGGATGTTCCTTTGGCCTTCCTTAGCTGTTTGTCTCGTAGCCAGTAGTGCTGCTATTACTTCAGCATCTTGTGCTGATTTGTGGCTCCTTCCTGGGTAAGTGGCCATTCCATTCCTTAGTCTGATAGACTGTCACTTCCCACTTAGTTCTGGTTCCATCAGGGGTTAATGAGCCATCAGTGAGCCACACATTAGCCAAATGCTGTGACCATTCCATCAGTTCCCACAGTCCAATAGGTGCCTCTTTTGGGGAAGGGGTGAGTGGTTTAGGGATGGGGATTTGGGGCAACGGAGCTATTTCCTCAGTGCATGAAGGCATAGACCCCTTTGCTACCACATCCAGGTTATGAAGGAATTTAGATAGGTACCATTTCCACTGTAATACCTTTCCTCCCATAGCTAAGCCTGTGAAGGACTCTGCCTGTGAGTAGATCCAGTCCATCTTTGTAAGAGGCACCCTTATGACCATAAGATTGGCAATGACTGAGTGTGGGGTTCTGCATACCTCAGAAAATGTCCAGATTTGTTTCTCAAAGAGAGAGTATTTATTCTCCACATATGGGAAGTGTTTGCAATAGAAGCCACAGGGAAATACTGGTGGACTCCCTTTCACTTTTGGAAGGGTCCCCAGTTGCCATATTCACCAGTAAATATGATATCCATAATTAGGGTATCATCTGGTTCAATATCAGCCAGGTTTGCATTCATGGAGATGAGCCAACAGACTGTCTCAAAAGCTTCTCTTTATTCCTGTCTCCAGTGGAGATCATTGCCTTTTTAGTAACCCTATAGAGGGGTTTCATAATCTGTAAATATGGTATATGGTTCCTCCAGTATGCAAACATACCAACAACACATTAGGTGTTATATCTGGGTTTTGTACCTGGGTGGGGGGATATTTAAAATCTTGTGCAATAAGCCATATAGGATCTTGGTTCCTTTAGATGTCCATAAAATGTCCCTTTCATGTCTTTATTAATGGTCCAACCATCATATACCAGGGTATCAATTATTGTCTCCATATAGTTTTGAGCAGTATTCTTTATTGTATCCTGCAATCAAAATATCATCTGCATACCTTAAAAGTAAGCAATCTGATTTGGGTAGCTTTTCCAGTGACCATCTTATTGTCATATGGCCAATGATTGGGCTATTCTTACAGCCTTGAGGCACTCTTTTGAATCTGTACTGTTTATTATTCCAGGTAAAAGTAGTAGTGTCTCAGAGTCCACATGAAGTGGTATGCTAAAGGACATGTCTGATAAGTCTATGGTGCCAAAGAATTTGGGGTTGTAATTCCTAAGCTTTAGAATATATCTTCTACATCAGGTAAATTTGTGGAGAAAGCTGATTGATGTTCCTGTAGTCTGCTGTGACTCTCCATTGACTGTTCAGCCTCTTGATTAGCCAGATAGGACTATTGAAATTGTGTGGGCCCAACATCATTGTGATGGCTATTCCTGGCTGTCAACTTGACTACATCTGGAATTAACCAACACCCAAAAGTAAAGGGCACACCTGTGAGGGACTTCTGCTTAATTTGAAGTGGGAAGATCCACTTCTAATCCAGATCTTTTGTGGAAAGAAGATATGCCTCCAATCCAGATCTTTAATCTGGATCTAATCTGGACTGCGCCTTCCACTGGAACCTATGTAGCGACATGGAAGAAGGAAGCTCGCTCTCTTTGTCTGCTTTCTCTCCTCTTGCTGGCAAGTCCATTCCTTTACTGGCATTAGAGCCAACTTCCTCGGGAATCCAGTGTACTACTGAAGACCAGATGAGACACCCAGCCTGGTGGCCTGAGCAACTACTGGATTCTTGGAGTTTCTATTCACAGACATAGTTGGATTAGCTGGATCCAGCCTGTAAGCCATTCTAATAAATCCCCTTTATATATAGATTTATTCTGTAAGTTCCATTGCTCTAGAGAACCCTGACTACCACAAGCATCTTCCTTCAGTAAATTGCTTAGAGTGTCGGCGATGGTCTCATCACCTCCTTGATGGGGGTTGCTTGGTAAATGCTCTCTTAATTTGGGGGGCTCTAGAGGAGGACTTTAGACCTGGGTGATGTCATGTGACGCCACTGGGGAAATGACTTGGGTATGACATACATCACAAGCACATAGTAGGTGCTGGTGTACACATTGTGAGACTCTTCAGAGATGAGTTATAGCTAAATATAGACTTATTAGATAAATATAGATATTTATTCGATAAACAGAATTATTGAATTCTACATTTCACATTCCTGCTTTGGAGGGTTTTCCTGCTACTGTCGTGGGTATTCACCAGAGAAGACTGCTGGGACATGGGTTTAAGCCAATGAAAAGTCTTTCTTAGCTGGCCTGTGACTACCCTGGGTGTATGGAATCTAAGTGTAGCATCAAGCCTCTCTCAGGATGAGCTTTTAAGCACAAAAAAATGTGTTCTGGGTTGACATACTTCAGTTAACAAGAACAGTTAGCCAGATGCATAACTACAGAAGCTAAAAATCAAGGTTAGTATATTTAGAGACATTCCCAGAACTGTGGATTTGATGGATTAGGCCTTTGTTTTTGTTTTTGGCTGGTGGTGCTGTCTATGTGCTGGGTTTTACGGCCTGAATGGCACTTCCATCATGGAGTTGGTTGTGCTAAGGTCTGGGTGCCAGTTAGATTCCCCACTGGTCTCAGCATGAGTCAGATCATGGCTGCACCCTGCTCTGAGGGGTGTAGTTAATCCTAAGGACCATTAATGTGACTCTGCTGTGTAGTTAATCACATCGTTTAAGATGCAGAGCCCCGCTGTTCTGATCAGAGTGAGAAGTAGCAGCCCAGTCAGTGCTGACAGCAGAGTCATTCGCCTGGAGAACCAAGAGAATGGAGGCTGGTGTTAGTGATCTAATCTAGGCTTTTCTGTTCTTAAGATTTTCCCAACCATAACAAGATTTTCCTCTGATTGCCCCTGATCGATTAGCATAGAAACAACATGTGCAGTCCGTATTTAGTCCCACTTACCTCAGGAGAAGAAAGTCTAGGCCTCTTTACTTTTGTAGGACATTTATTCAGGGAGTCTTGCTGTTGTTATAATTCAGAAATAGAAGCTTTTAATGGCTCTAGGTCCTGGTCAACCTATCTAGTTCCTTTAAGCTCTCATCAACCATGATAAAGGCTGGTGTGCCTATGTCTGCTGAGCAGCTGTCCTTGTGCTGACCAGAGTAGAAGACTGGTGCAGCTCTTTTTTTTTTTTTTTTTAGCCCAGGGTCCATATTAAAATTTATTTTCCCTTCTCTCCCAATATAAAGGTATACCTAGGGCAGATTACATACAAAAAACTCATAAAAGGGGTTTCTCAACTTGGAATGCATCAGAAGAGGCACATTTAGTCAATCCATTAGTACCTGCCCACCAAGTAGTCTCAGGGGCTCAGTAATATTGCTCTTATCCAGATGAATTAACCCACAAGGCAGAATAGCGGGCATCAGAATAAGGGACCTGGACAGGATAGATCCTCTAAAGTTAATTTAGGCTGTCCTCAGTTCCAATCAATGGGCTGATAATCTGGTTAGTTCCTAATCCTATATAGTATGACAGAGGCCAGGTGTCTAAACATAACCAGCAATCCTGTCCAATTTCTGGCTGAGAATGATTAACTCCATCCCCAGGGTCCCTTTCTGTGGCAGAGAATCCGATTCTGGAGGTTTTTTCTGTTTCCCATAGGTTGGAATTTTTTTTAATGAATTTTCCAGGAAGCCTCAGTTTCACAAACCCAGTTTTTGTAATGGAAACTCCCTGGTTTCTGGCAACCGGGGCAGGGGGTTGGGGGGCGGGGGTAGCCACGGGGCATGCATAGAATTGAAAACTCTGTATTTCTATCTCAAAATACAAACCCCAACATCTTTCCTTTCTCTAATACAACCAGACAGACATTTAACATGGGAATCAGTGAGCAGAGGCCAAAACGAATATGGGTTGCTGGTCTGTAGTTACCTTAAGTAATACCTTCCCTATATCTGTCCTTCCTAGTTCCCAGGTCCAGGCCTAAGGGTCCTGGGGGTTGGAGCATGACCCTGTGTTCATACCCAAAGTGAGATTCTGGAGGAGGTAGAGGGATGGGGAGCAGAGGGGCTTGGGACTTGTGGTAGTTTGAATGTAATTGGCCCCCATAAGCGTGTCGAGTGTCACTATTAGGAGGTGTGGTCTTGTTGGAGGAAGTGTGTCACTGTCTCCTTTGTTCAAGCTACTCCCCATGTCACAGTGCACTTCCTGTTGTGTTCTGATCCTGATGCAGCCAGCGCCATGTCTGCCTGCTTGCAGCCATGCTCCATGCCATGATGATAATGGACTGAACCTCTGGACCATAAGCGAGCCACCATAATGAAATGTTCTCCTTTATAAGAATTACTGTGGTCATGGTGTCTCTTCACAGTAATGGTAAACTAAGATATAAGTTGGTACCAGGGACTGGGGTATTTCTGTGATGGACCTGACCATGTTTTTGTTTGGAGGAATCTGGACTCTGGTACTTTGGGTTAGGAAAGCAGCGGGATGCTTTAAGCACTGCTTAATGGGCCATAGTAGTAGGGGCATGGAAGACAGTGGTGTAGTCGGAAGTTTTCCTGTGTCCTTCCTGTTCCCACAGCTGCTCGGACCCAAGTAAACACACAGAGGCTTGTATTACTTACAAACTGTGTGGCCTATGGCTCAGGCTTCTCGCTAGCTAGCTCTTACAACTTAACTCAGCCCATTTCTATTAATCTATGCATTGCCACGTGGCTTTGTGGCTTACTGGTACCTTCACATCTTGCTTCTCCTGGTGGCGGCTCAAAGCGTCTCCTCACTCTCCTTTCTTCTCCTCTCTCCCCAGTTGGAATGTACCGCCTCACCTTATTCTGCCTCACCATTGGCTAAAAAGCCTTATTTATCAACCAAGCAGAGCAACACATATTCACAGTGTACAGAAAGACATCCCACAGCACAGTGGTTCTAAGAGTTGTTTGAACTATGGAGTGCTAGCTCAAGAGGTTTCAGAGGAGAAGAATTTTAACATTGTTGCCTAGAGATTGTTCTTGTGATATTTTGGTGAAGAATGTGGTTGCTTTTGGCCCTTATCCAAAGAGCCTGCCTGAGACTAAAGTGAAGAGTTTGGGATTAATTCTGTTGGCAGTGGAAATCTCTAAACAGCATAATATAGACTCTGTCACATGGTTATTAGTGGTAACTCTAATGAAGATTTATAATGAAAAGAAGCAAGCTGATCAGGGTAAATTACAAAATGTAAAATTTTAAAGAGAAAAGGAATACCAAAAGGTGGAATGGAACTATGTCGCGTATTCAAATGATAAACAGAGTAAGAAATGGAATAAAGGGAGTGGTGACCTCAGAGCAAGATCTCACCCAGCTAAATTTCCAACTTGTGAAAGGGAACTAAAGAAAATTTAGAGCTGAGTGTGGTGGCACATGCCTTTACTCCCAGCACCGGGAAGGCAGAGGCTGGCAGATCTCTGAATTTGAGGCCAGCCTGCTCAGGACAGCCAAGCTTAGGCAGTAAAGGTAACAATCAAAAACAGAAATCTGGTGAAGAGATAATTGAATGATGGGGCCATGTTCTAGCCCCAGCAAGCAGCAGAACTTGGCAGCTTTGGCCATGTGGTTCTGGAGTTAAGGATAGAAGAAACAGGTTATGGAATTTGTCCCCATGCTAAGTAAAGCCTCTGAGGCCAGGCATGTGTCAGGGGTGTCCCTAAATGGAGGCCACTTTGTGAAGTTGTGAAGTTGAAGCCTGGATTGCCTTGCAGACCACAAAATGTTAGATGTCAGAGCCATGGGATACCTGCTGAGGAGAGCTGCTAACGTGGAGGAGAACCAGTCCAAGAGAAAGAAGTGTGTTGCAGTCAACAAAGCTGAAAGAAATTGGAGATTTGAAAGGCATTTTGACATCAGACATGGAGGTGCAGAGTTTGGAATTTGCCCAGCTGGTTTTCGGTCTTGCTTTGGTCCAGTATTTCCTCACTATGCTCCCTTCCCCATGTTTAGGAATGGTAATGTATATCCTGTGCCATTATGTGTTGGAAGTATGTGATCTGCTTTTTTATTTTGCTTTTACATAGGATTACAGTTAACAGATTGCATGAATCTCAGAAGAGACTTTGAATTTTGGACTTTTTTTTTTTCTTTTTGAGACAGGGTATCTCTGTATAGCCCAGGCTGTCCTGGAACTCGGTAGAGTAGGCTAGCCTTGAACTCAGAGAGATCTGCCTGCCTCTGCCTCCCAAGTTCTGGGATTAAAAGTGTGTGCCACTACCACCTTGCTGAATTTTTGACTTTTAAACACAGTTGAGACTGCAATAGACTACGGGGACTTTTGAAGTTGGACTGAATGCATTTTGCATTATGATATTGTTACAAGCCTATGGGAACCAGGGAGTGGAATGTGGTAGTTTGAACGTAATTGGCCCCCATAAGCTCATAGGGAGTGGCATTGTTAGGGGGTGTGGCCTTGTTGGAGGGAGTATGTCACTGTGGGGGCGGGTTTTGAGGTCTCCTTTGCTCAAGATGCTCCCAGTGTCACAGTGCACTTCCTGTTGTCTTCCAATCATGATGCAGCCAGCACCATGTCTGCCTACATGCTGCCATGCTCCCCACCATGATGGTAATGGACTGAACCTCTGAACAGTAAGTGAGCCACCATAATTAAATGTTTTCCTTGATAAGAGTTGCCATGGTGTCTCTTCACAGCAATAGAAACCCTAACTAAGACAGGACCCAATGAAACCTAATTTTAATGGGTCCATAGTCCAGGTACAGTCCATGTGGCAGCCTCAGTGGCTTCTGCTTTCTTGATCTGGGGTGTGGTGGGTCCATGGTGTAATGCCAGCTTTCTTCACTGCTTTAGGAGTGGAGAGAATCGCCATTTAGGGTCCTTTCCAGGTTAGTGCCACTGTCCCTTTGGCTACTCACTTGACGCAGACAGTATCATTGGACTGGAACAAGGGGAAGCTGGTGGTGGGCTCAGAGGCCAGCTGGGTCTCTAGGATAGTCTAATGAACAGCCATTTGGAGGACTGGAGTGTCTGTAGTGACTTGAGAAAGTAATGATTAGATTTCTTCAAAGTAATGTGAACCATTGGCCTCTGAGCCTGGGAAGCAGTGGGGAGGGTTTATCAAGCAATCTCATAGGGGGTGAATCTCTCCTTACGTGGGGTGCAGCTGGTTGAAGGGAAGCAGAGGAAGGAAGCCTGTCCATCCTTCGTTCCAAGTCTTGTTTTTTCTTTTCACTTGTCTAGAACTCTGAGGTCTGTATGCATAGTGAAGTTTTCAGTCTATGTCTAAAGCCTTAGCTATTCATTGAGAGATTTTGGCTATGAAAGCCAGGGCATTGTTGGACCCCATTGCTAGGGGGAGCCCAAATCAGGGGACCAGTTCCTGGAGGAGATTTTAAAGCTACTATTTGAGCAGTTTCAGTCTGGGTGTGGAACACTTTACACACCTAGAAACGATATCTATAAAAACCATCAAGGACTTGTATCCTCCGCCAGCAAGCTGGATCTTGAAGTCATTTTCCCAGAGTTCTTGGGGGTCTTGCTCTGTCATTTGGATGCTTTCCTGGGTAAGGGCTCTCTGCTTTGGATTCACTTGAGCACAAACCTGGCATCTGGCTGAGACATCCCTTGTTAGGCTGTCTGGTCTAGCTATAATATACCTTGGTCTGATTCAACTCTGAAAGTTTTGTGAACCCCACGAGTAGACCAGTTAAGGTTAGTTACCAGCATTCCTGTCAGTTGTATTGGGGGAAATCTTCCCTCTGGTGTCCTCTATTATCGGGGACTATGGGGGTCCAGCCCTTCGATAGTCCCCTCCCAGGGTCCGGGAAGAATCTACAATCAGCTGATAATTAATCTTTGATGAGAAGAAATGAATCTATGTACACGAAACTCCTTAGTCCGTATACTTTATTATTCTGTGTCAGTTACAAGCCTATATTCTGCTCTCATATTTAGGTCTTTTCTTGCCTGATTTCTCTCTACACTTGTCTGCGGTCCCCTCTGGGTTCTATCTTAATTCCTTCATCTTGTTCTGCCCCTTCTAGGTTCTCATCCATCTTGTTCCTTCCCATATCATCTTTTCTCCCATCTCCTTCTCTCTCCTCATCTCGTTCTTCCCCATCTTGCTGTTCCCCATCTGGCTCATCCTCATCTTCCATCTTGTTCCTCTGGTACTCTCTTCTAGCCCTTCAATCTAGTTCTTCCCCATCTCAGTTTGTTCCTCTCAAGTTCTTACCCGTCTAGTTCTTCCATTCTCTTTTCTCTTCTCTGACCCTCTGCCCTGGAGGTCCCGGTATATAAAAGGAGGGTCCGAGCTAAATTGTGTAAAGCTATTACTTAACGTCCACCTGACCTAGGTGGTGTCTCCTTGTCGAATTTACCTTAAGTCAGGAGACTTGTATGTGGGCTGTTATCACTGTTAGTCCTCGGAAATTGGGCGACCACCTGGGCGGTGTCTCCTTGTGGAATTTACCTTAAGTCAGGAGACTCGCCTGTGGGTGGTTATCACTGTTAGTCCTCGGAAGTTGGGCAACCACCTGGGTGGTGTCTCCTTTAGCCCTTGAAAGTGGCTAGGGGAGTTATCTGATTCCAGAGAAAGCCTTTCCTGAGGCTGTTCTCCAAATGCCTGGAATGTGTATGTCTAGAGAGTGATCAGTCCACATTGTTAGCCGTTCTTAGGGAAAAGTCAATTGGGAAAACTATGAAGGCACACATGATTTTCATAACAGAAGACAGCTGATATATAACAAGCCAAGTAACACCAAAAACTCCTTGGGATTTGGCTTCCTCTGGAGGAATTCCCTGATCCCTCCAGGTAGTGACTTTGTCATAACCAGCTGAGTTCTTATGATATATTCCTGCGGCCCGCAGCAGTTCCCCTTTTTTCATTTAGTTAAAAAAAAATTTTTTTTTTTTTTTAGGACAGTCAATATGTAGATAATCTTAAGTTTGGAGATTTCTGAAAAATGATAAGTAATGATTAACATTGATTTTTAATCAATATTGTACCTATAATATATATTTATAATCAATACTATATAGAGATGGCAGGCTGAGGATTAGTTTAACCATCTAATAGGTATAGCTGTATGTAGTTAGACTATCTCTGTCTCCAAAAGGGAGCAGATGAGTAATCATAAAAATCTATCCTTAGCTAGTATGGCATAATATGGTCCAAAGTGTCTGAATACTGTGATTGTGACTTATCAAAAAGAAATGGTTAGTTTGGAACATTAACTCTATCTATTAATATTTGGTTAGTGGTATTAATTTGGTTAACCTGTCTTTTAAGGAGGCATAGTTAAAGAGTTACCTGAGTAAGTCATGACACCTGTGGGACCAAGGCTGCAGCTGAAGCTTACCTAGTTTAAATTTGTAATCAATGTAATATTAAACCACTAGCTATGAGAAAACAGTAATAACCTGTGTCAGGGTATACATAGCAAGACTTACATACATGTCATAAGTGCATGAGGAGAACATCTGATAGTACATACATTTCAGGATCATGGGCAGGACTTATACAATTGATAATAGAGCATTTTTTTTTTAAGGGCAGTCCAGCCCCTGGGCTGGAGAGTTCAGTTCAGAAAGAGGGGTACGTGACAAAGGGGCTGTAGAATTCTCTCATGGTCACTTCCTGCGAATATGGGGGTGAAGCTGGGGGTCTTGAGGCCTGGAATGCAGTGGAAACCCAGGAAGCACAGGCTGTTTCAGGCTCTGTGAGACATGTGCAGCAGACTTTCTTGTCTTGTGGGCTGGAGGGTGGGATGTAAGGCTGAGCCGGACAGCACATCCACGTGGGCTGGAGGGTAGGATGTAGACCTGCAGCTAGACAGCATGTCTATGTTCCAGAGGATGAAAACCTGTAACTCTTTAAATGGTTAGAATTTCTGCTGGAAACAAATATGTGTATTAATGGTAGAACATGCAGCCGAGGAGTTTTAAAGAGGAAACTTGTCTCTTAGGTGTACCTATGGGATATTAAATGCATAGTTAATAGATGAGAGAAGGGGATGCCAGGTCAGGAAGAGGGAAGGCTCCTCCCCACCCAGAGGAGAAAAAGAAATTTTGTAATTTTGATAAGAACTGTAGTTAGGTTGCATTCCTCCAAGTCCTTCTTGGTTTGTGAGCGTTGGCAAATTTTGATCTCCTGAAGCTTATAAGAACCTTCTTAATGGACAAAAGCTTAGATATGTTGGCAATATAACAGTGGTAAATTTTGTCAGACAAAAATATGAATCCTTGGAGTCTCAACAGAATCAGGATAGCCAGAGAATGAAATCTGAAATGTGTCATTTATATATCTCTCAAGTCTCATTATCTTTTGACAAAAGTTAATAAAATACATTTAGAAGAGAATTATTATTTCTAATCATATTTCTATAAGTTTTATATCATTGATGAACAGTTTATCAAAAGGATCTGGAATTGTATCAATTTATTTATATTCAACGCTCAATATTTAAGAATCTAGAGGTAAATAACAGCCTGTATTCAGTCTGGCAGCTTTAGGGTGTCTTTGTCCTGCAGCTGCCTAGTATATGGTGTGACCAGGCGATCCAGGGTTCATAAAGGTAGGTCAATGTCCTGTGAAGACATGTAGGCATATCCTCTTCCTGACAGTATGAAAATATCAGGACCTTTTCAGATACCAGTGAGGAGATCATAGAGGCTTAGGTGTAACTTTGTGGCTTGGCCTGGGGGTAATAAGGAATGCCTGTAGTGGGAGATATGAAAAATCTAAGCGCCAATTCTTAAGAGCTCTTGGAGTATATGTAAAGCCTTGGTCCATATATGAGCTCTAGGCATTCCCAAAACTGAAAAGGAGTGGAAAAAATGGTGTATTAAGCCTCATGAGTGAGCTTCCACAGGGAGAGAATTTGTAATTGTTGGACAGACATAAGAAAAGGTGCCAGTATATCCTGTAGAGTTATTTGCCATTCTATAGACTCATAAGTTTCATAGTTTGACATAAATATAATATCATCTATGCAATAAAATTATTGTAAATATGTACATACATATATATTATTATTAGGTTGGGGGGCTGTGAGGAAGCTATAACTGACAGTTAGTTCTGAAAGTTAATCTGTATGGATAAAATGAGGAACTCTGTTCAAAGAATGAGTCCTGGATAAACAGAACTCGCATTTTCTGCTCTGTATGTCGGCTTTGGCCTCCATCATGGCAGGGCGAGTAGGCAAGCTAAAAGTATTTGAAATGCTGACAATTTTTAGGGTGAGGAGGCATGGTAAAGAAGCAATCTTGTACATCTATGGCAATTATTTTTTGGTTTCTGGGGATGGCCGTGGGAGATGGGAAGCCAGGCTGTGATGTTCCCCTTGGCTTTAATAAATTGTATTTAATTTCTTAAGGTCTTGTAACAGTGTATAAGTCTGATTTTCCTAAATAAAAAGATATTGGAGTGGTTTAAAGGCTGGTGGGGGCCTTATATGTCCAAAATTTAAGTTTTTCCTCCACCAGACAGGTAGCAATTACAATTCTCTCAGCATTTAAAGGTCATTGCTTAACCCAGATAGGAGCATCAGATTTACAAGTAATGGGGTCAACAGTGGACAGTGGCCCCTAGGATAAGTTTAAAACCCATCTAATGTATTTGAGATGATATTAGTTCATAGCAGAGATTAATGGTACATCCATTTTTTACAGTATGCCTCTTTCCCATAGTGTGTTAGGTATGGAGGATGACATATGGGCAGAATATGTCATAATTTTATCTATCTGACCATCTTAATATTTGAGCTGCTAGCAATAATATTGGGTTGACCTAGGCCTATAAGAGATGAGGGAGTAAGAGTCGTCTTAAGTACTTGGCAAATCTTTTCCTGAAATATAAGAAACAACCGTGCTTATGTCTAGCAATCCAATTATTTTTCCCCTGTATTTTAAGTGTTTAGTTGGTTTGGAATATTTAATTTCCTGAACCCAGAAGGTCATATCACTGGAATCCACACCAGCAGCTCCCTTAGGCGCTGCTCTGCATGAATCTGAATTGTTTTATAGAGGGTTGTACAATAATCTTAATTTCTTTAGTAAAGTCAGGATCAACCTTTACTGGGACAATTTTTATATCTTGTATGGCAGAGGAGCTACAGCCTATATTTAGCCCCAGTGTCCCTTCTGGGGAGGTCCACAGACTCTTGTGTTAAGGCATATAAGCCCATTCCTTAAGCTTATATAGCTCAGGCCTCAATAAAAACTTTATCCATAGATCTAACTTAGGCATACATCCTCAGTATCTCTAGGTTATTACTGAGATTCATGTATCATTAATAACATATCTAGATGTTTATGTGTTACATTAGAGAATTTGATCATTTATGATGATCAAGTTTTAATTTGTATCCTGATAATTATCTCTAATAGCTTATAGCTTAAATATAACTTATCCTTAACAGTTTACAGTTTAGGTCGGCCAATCAATCAACAAGTTTTATTTCTTAATTATCTTTAATTAAAGTAAACTTATTTTTAACAATTTATAAATTAGTTGTCTTTATAAATGAGATAATCACAGTAAAAGGCCAAACTAAAACAGAGGAAGAGGTGTTTTTTTTTTTTTTTTTTTTTTTTTTTAAAGCAGTTGCAGCCGGTTAGTCCAGTCCCTATCAAGCCAGATAGCCACCGGAAATGGCAAGGTGAGAAGGGTGGAGACGACTCACAGGCAGAAGTGAGCTGAGATGCAGATAGCAGATAGTTAGGTTCAGAGAGAAGAAGGCAGATGTTTAGGATTCCAACCCCCAAACGTCTTCGGGGGTCTGATGAATCCATACAGGTCGTAGTAGGGCGTCCCCTCACCAGGACCTGTTCTTTTGAAATGGGTTAACTGAAGTTCTTGTACTTGGCCAAGATTTTTGTAAATTACCAAGAACTTAAAAGTCAACCCAGAAAGAGGAAAGAGAGAGAAAAGGACACTTTTTTAGGAGAGCTGGGAGTTGCCATTAGTTTTTAAATCGGCACTGGCTGTGAGACTTGCATTATTATTTAAATAAAGGCCACTGGAATGAGCTCCTAGTTGACTGCTGGAGTGAGAAGTTTAGGGCTCAAGTTAGCCTTTAGATTCCAATAGTTTTAGCAAAAAAGACTGTAACAGGCTGCTGCTGTTACTATGGAGAACATAGTGAACTTCATTAGTTCTAGTTTACACCCTCAGAAGGTCTTGTACTGTGAATATTGTGTTACCTCCTTGTAAGACCCTGAATGAAGTAATGGCAGGTTTCTCTCTATAAGGGAGGGTTTAGAATCTCTGCCGCTTATCATAGTCTGATGGTAAATCAATTTCATAAAGTTGGCCGCTTTTAGGGGGTCTCCTAAATTTTTCTTTACATTTTTTTCAGAGGCACTATGGGGTTAAGATAGACTGTTGTTTCCTTATCTAAGCTTGTAAACTGACTGGAGCTGACTGAAGTGCCTTTCGTCTTAAGCCTGTGTCCTGTAACTTCTATCAGAAGCTGTTTCTCTTCAGACTCTTTCTGACTATTTGGGGGGGGGGGGTGTATTCATAGCTACTCACTGCTCCAAACGGGGGGTCGGTGTCCCCGGGATCTGCAGCATCCTTCGGTGAGGACTGATTGTAGCTGATACTCCAGAGGTCTCCAAAAATCGTACCTCTCGAAGAGTTGAGCCTCTAACTGGGCAACCCTCTGTGAAGCGATACCTCTCTCCCTGGATATGCTCCAAAACTTACTTCCTATCAGTCCCCTGAGTACCTAAACAGTTAAATCTGTTCGGGCGCCAGGTATCGGGGACTATGGGGGTCCAGCCCTTCGATAGTCCCCTCCCAGGGTCCGGGAAGAATCTACAATCAGCTGATAATTAATCTTTGATGAGAAGAAATGAATCTATGTACACGAAACTCCTTAGTCCGTATACTTTATTATTCTGTGTCAGTTACAAGCTTATATTCTGCTCTCATGTTTAGGTCTTTTCTTGCCTGATTTCTCTCTACACTTGTCCGCGGTCCCCTCTGGGTTCTATCTTAATTCCTTCATCTTGTTCTGCCCCTTCTAGGTTCTCATCCATCTTGTTCCTTCCCATATCATCTTTTCTCCCATCTCCTTCTCTCTCCTCATCTCGTTCTTCCCCATCTTGCTGTTCCCCATCTGGCTCATCCTCATCTTCCATCTCGTTCCTCTAGTACTCTCTTCTAGCCCTTCAATCTAGTTCTTCCCCATCTCAGTTTGTTCCTCTCAAGTTCTTACCCGTCTAGTTCTTCCATTCTCTTTTCTCTTCTCTGACCCTCTGCCCTGGAGGTCCCGGTATATAAAAGGAGGGTCCGAGCTAAATTGTGTAAAGCTATTACTTAACGTCCACCTGACCTAGGTGGTGTCTCCTTGTCGAATTTACCTTAAATCAGGAGACTAGCATGTGGACTGTTATCACTGTTAGTCCTCGGAAATTGGGCGACCACCTGGGCGGTGTCTCCTTGTGGAATTTACCTTAAGTCAGGAGACTCGCCTGTGGGTGGTTATCACTGTTAGTCCTCGGAAGTTGGGCAACCACCTGGGTGGTGTCTCCTTTAGCCCTTGAAAGTGGCTAGGGGAGTTATCTGATTCCAGAGAAAGCCTTTCCTGAGGCTGTTCTCCAAATGCCTGGAATGTGTATGTCTAGAGAGTGATCAGTCCACATTGTTAGCCGTTCTTAGGGAAAAGTCAATTGGGAAAACTATGAAGGCACACATGATTTTCATAACAGAAGACAACTGATATATAACAAGCCAAGTAACACCAAAAACTCCTTGGGATTTGGCTTCCTCTGGAGGAATTCCCTGATCCCTCCAGGTAGTGACTTTGTCATAACCAGCTGAGTTCTTATGATATATTCCTGCGGCCCGCAGCACTCTATCATCCTGTGGTTCTGAGCTGTTCATTTTTCATTTTTCATTCCCTCTTCATGGAGTCTCAGTAAACACGGGGTGAGGGTATATCCTCAGAATATCAATAGGCCCACTGGTCTTAGGGCCATTTGTTGGGCAGCCAGGTCAGCAGCCCAGTTACCTCTTGCCTCAGCAGAATCTCTATTTTTTTTAACATAATTTCTTTATTGGTTCTTTGGGAATTTCACACCATGCACACCAATTCCACTCACCCCCAGTCCCCCATTTCCACACCTAACCCTGCTGCATGCCCTCAAAAGAAAAACAACCTTCCTCACTCCTCCATCTTTCCCACATCTCCAACACCTCTTACACCTCTTCATTCATCTTAGTTGCCTTGGGAGCTAAGGTGTCACACAGTAGACCATTTTGTCTGATCAGCTTTACTAGCCAATGTTCATTGCAATGATTTATTGGTCTGGTTCGAGGCCTCTGGTGTCTGGTTCACCATCATCACTGGATCCTCACTGAAACTCCTCTCGGATATCCCATGACCACCTTAAGTAATGGAGATCCTGCAAGTATCATTCCACAGGATCATCCCTTCATGAACTCCAGCCAGTCCTAGAGAGGGTAGATGTTAGGGTGGACCAAACCAAGGCCCAGCTGTGGGCCTGGGTGGTAGCTGAGCTGATCAGTTTGGGTCACTGGGACTGCCCCACTCAGCTGGCTCTTCTACACCCATGCCAGCAGTGCCCATTCACCCTCACCCATGGTGCAAAGTGGGGCCAGCTCTCTTGCTGCAGTGTCCAGTGAGGGGCAGGGCCAGATTTCCCAAGGCCAGTGAAGGGTGGGGTCAGCTCAGCATGGCCCTCAGATTTTATCACTCACTGCTCCTAAGGCCCCCTGTGGTAGCACAGGTCACAGGCATCAACACAGACCCCAGCTACAGCAGGACCATGGACCCAGACATGGCCCTCGGCAGCAGCTCAACCAGACAACATCATGGCTCCGAGTAGCAGCACAGGCCACCCAGATCAGCATGGCCCTGGTGGCAGTGTGGCCCTCAGATACCAACGTGGTCTCAGGTGGCTGACCAGACCCTGGGCATTCACACAACCCTTGGTGGCAACAGGAGCCATAGATATCATATCAGTCCCTGACTGCTATAAGGCTACGGACCTAGACATGGCTCCTGGTGGCAGCACAGGCCACCTAGATCAGCATGGCCCTGGCGGCATTGTGGCCCTCGGATACCAACATGGTCTCAGGTGGCTAACCAGACCCTGGGCATTGGTGACAACAGGAGCCACAGACATCATCTCAGTCCCTGGCTGCTATAAGACTACGGACCTAGACATGGCTCCTGGTGGCAGCACAGGCCACCTAGATCAGCATGGCTCCAGCAGTGGCATGTCCCTAAGACACCAACAAGGCCACAGGCTGTGGCCCAGACCCTGGGCTTCCATGTGGCCTTTGGTGGCAACATGGGTCACAGACATCAACACAGACCCTGGCTGCTGTAGGGCCAAGGACCCAGACATGGCCCTCGGCAGCAGCTCAGGACTGGACAACACTACAGCCCCAGGTGGCAGCACAAGCCACCCATGTCAGCGTGGCGTTGGCAGTGGCATGACTCTCAGACAACTACATGGGCAGAGATGGCAGCCCAGACACTGAGCATCCTTGTGGCTGTAGCAGGAATCTTAGAAGGTCTTATTAATAAAAACAAACCTGGAGCCTGGTATTGGGGTGAACGCTGGAAGATCAGAGAAGCAGAACAAGCCCTAGCCACCTCACCTTGCCAATTCCTCAGCTGATCCTGTTTCCTCAGACTGGAAACCTCTGAGTCCTCATCCAGAATGAATCTCAGCTGAACTGCTGCTCCAAAGCCTGAAAGCTTAACCAGCCAAAAGCTTCTAGTTTCTGGTCTTCACGCCTAATATATCTTTCTGTTTTTGCCATCACTCCCTGAGATTAAAGGTGTGAGTCACCATGCCTGGCTGTTTCCTATGTGGCCTTGAACTCACAGAGATCCAGAGGGATTTCTACCTCTGGAATGCTAGGATTAAAGGTGTGAGTGCCACCATTTTCTAGACTTTGTATCTAGTGGCTGTTCTCTGACCCCAGATGAGTTTATTAGGGTGTACAGTATTTTGGGGAACACAATACCACCACATTGTGGCCTTTGGTGGCAACATGGGTCATGGATGTCTGCAGAGACCCTGGCTGTGGTAGGACCATGGATAGCCCTGGGCAGCAGCCCAGGCCCTGCAGACATCACCATGGCCCCAGGTGGCAAGCAGGCCTCCCACACCAGGCTGTTCCTCAGTCTTTACTTCTGTTCTACCTATATCAAAAGCACATGAACCTTCCAATTACCTTCTCTCCCATGTCTCCACCACACATTTGCTCATCATAGTGAGAGCCAGTTCCACAAGGCACCAGACAGGCCCATGGATGTCTTCATGGCAGCCGGGGACTTGAGGGCCCAGGCTGGCCTTTGGGTGGCTAGCAGCCACCTGAGCAGAATGGGTTCAGGTAGGTCACTGAATGTCTTCCAGGTAGCCCAGGCCTCAAGGGCCCAAGAGGCTTGTGGGTGGCTAGCACCTGCCTGGGCTGAATGGGATCAGGCAGGCCATAGATGTCTGTAGTGGGACTTTTTTTTTTCAAACTTTCTTTTGAGACCATTGGCCCCCAAACAATGACATGGAGACTTATCATTAACTATGATGGCTTGGCCTTTAGCTTAGGCTTGTTCCCAACTAGCTCTTACAACTTAACCTGTTTCTATTGATCAATATTATGCCACATGGCTTTTTACCTCTCCTCCATTCTGTACACTTGACTTGCTCCATCTCTTGCTGGCATCTCTCACGAGCCTAGATTCATCCCCCTGAGTTCCCCTCTTTGCCCAGAAATCTGGCCTAACCTCTTCTGCTTAGCTATTGGCCATTCAGCTTTTTATTAAACCAACCACAGCAATACATCTTCACACAGTGTACAAACATCCCACAACATTTCCCCCTCCCCTTTTTTTTTGGTTTTTCGAGTCAGGGTTTCTCTGTGCAGCTTTGTGCCTTTCCTAGAACTCACTCTGTAGTCCAGGCTGGCCTCGAACTCACAGAGATCCACCTGCCTCTGCCTCTGCCTTTAATCCCGAGTGCTGGGATTAAAGGCGTGCACCACCATGGCCCAGTTATTTCTCCCTTTTTATCTAAATTAAAAGGAAAGGGTTTAACTTTAACACAATAAAACTATATACAATAAGAAGAATTATCAAGTAAGGATTACAATCACTATATCCAGTCCATTTGTATTTGGCAAATTTGGAGAAACTATTATCTACCCAATCTTGGTGAGTCCTAAGTTTTATACCAAACTACTTTTTATCATAACTTGTATTACTAACCTAAAAATATCTTCTTAAACCTTAAAATGTTTTCTTAGATAAACAACTTAAGCTTTTATGTCTCTCTACCTTATAAACTTTACATGTCTTTTGTAAGTTTCTTTTCTGAATTTGATAACAAAGAAAATGGTATAACTCTAACTATCTAGTCTTCAATCTTTTCAGAAAACTGAGAAGGAAAATATATTACCTAAGTAAACAGGACGTGCAGAGCAAGTAACTTCTAAAACTATAGAAATAACAGAAACAGGGTAAAGATGGAGATTTTCTTCTTTCCGAGAGGTAGGACCACCACAGGAGGAAGGGTAAGGTTTTAGCTCTTAGCTCTGACCTCTTGGCTTTCTTCTTTGCATTGGTTCTGTGTTTCTTATTTAATAAGATGGTTGGTTACATCTACAACAGGGGTTGGGGATTTAGCTCAGTGGTAGAGTGCTTGCCTAGCAAGCACAAGGCCCTGGGTTCGATCCTCAGCTCCAGAAAAAAATAAAAAGGTGTGATCCACACCACCGCCTGGCTAAACTTATTTTGGCCAGGCAGTAGTGGCGCACGCCTTTAATCCAGCACTCAGGAGGCAGAGCCAGGTGGATCTCTGTGAGTTCGAGGCCAACCTGGGCTACCAAGTGAGTTTTAGGAAAAGGCGCAAAGCTACACAGAGAAACCCTGTCTCGAAAAACCAAAAAAAAGAAAAAAAAAAAAGAAAGAAAAGAAAAGAGAAAGAAAAATAAAAAAGAGAAATAACAGAAACAGCTGGCTGCCTGGACAGTCACCCAAGTTTCTTCTGTAACATTGGGGCATCTATCTTCAGCCTACAGGCCTAGAATATCTGAAAGACTTTTCTGTGAAACAGGAATTTTGAAGGACTCTCCTACCCTGTTTTGGAAAAGTTTGGCAGTCACCTTCTTTTGTGTCTGGCTTATCCAGTTTGGACAGCATACTGTCAGCAGTCAAGGCAAAGGCAGTTTCTTGCCCAAGTGGCTAAATTTGCCACAATGAAAGCAAACTCCATGTAGAGGTTCTTCAATGCCCATCATCCTTTCTTTAAGTAAATTGGTGCTGCCAGGAGCAGATGTGTCTCACTGTCATGAAAAGCCTTATGTTATTAAAACATCTTAAATGTCATATTCCATTGATCTCTGAAGTGTTTGAAGACCACCTATCTATCTAAAATATATCTGTTTGACCTTGAAAACACAGCTAACATGACTATAAGTTTGAGTGTTATAGATGACTACTAACTTGCATTTCGTAATTATCTTAAATAGTTTGTAACAATAGCATTCAAGGACTACAACTTTATATTACATTTTCAAATGAGCTGCATAGGTACAATACCTTAAACAAGAGTAGAAACATATATACAATTTCTTGTGACAAAAATAACCTTAAATTTGTATCAATATACAAAAATACCTTAAATGAGAGTAGAAACATATATATGGTATATTCTAATAAAAATTACCTTGAATTTGTATCAATATACAAACATCTATACCAATGTAAAATGTTTGAGATTAATAGTTGCTTTTGAGTCTAAAAGTAGATTCAATAATCTACCTTTTATCCTATTATTTCTATATTCCTCTCCCCCTGTTCAGGAAGAGATTCCCTTAATCTCCTTTGTTCAGTTTCCTCCCTGATCATGACCAATAGCAACGTGCAACCAAACCTCCTAAACAATGATAAACATCCAAAACCCATTGAATGACCAGAAGCCACCCATCCTACCTCTTAGGAATGTGGATGTTGTGTTCTTAAAGTTACTTCCTGTTGTCTGGAGGTGATGGCATCTTCAGGGAACCCAGAGAAAATTAAGATAATAGTCAAGTCCTAGGAGGGCTAGCTAGATCATTTGCTCTCCAGACTCTATGTGATGGGAAAGTGCAGGGCTTATCTGAAGTCCTGGCTGGAGAAGTCTGTGAGGCTGGACCATCTCAGGTAGCAGCATTGAAGTTGTTCTTGATAAAGAGTGTGGAGGAAACTGCAACAGAGGCATTCTGAGAGGCTGCATCACCTGGACTGTTTGTCTTTGTTGATGTCTGTCCTTTTTTTTTTTTTTTCTGAAAACACACAAACTTTTAAAGATAACATACATATCTGCATTAACATGCATATAGACTATGCAGTGTGCACAAGTCAACTAAAGATGACTTTCTGTTTTATGTTTGAGCAGGTAAAAGGCATCTGTCAACTTTATAAGTCAATTTGGACTGCATAACCAAACTGTAATACAAATCTCCATCCATGCCATATGAAAGGATGGTATGTAATATCAAATCATGAGGACTCTGTAGCTAACAAGATTTATCATGTCTCATCCAGTCTTAGAGCTGTTCCCATAGTAGAGAGATCAGCTTATACATCACATCACCTGTCCTGTAGCCTTTCTTGGTGTCTTTCTTTAAGTCTTTTGCCAAGATTTTTGAAGAGGTCTCATCCTATCAAAACTGAGTCTTTATTAATTTTAAAGGAATCCTTAGCTTTTTGTTTCCTGTGGAAACAGAGGCATAACCTCTCTCCCAATAATCAGTCAGGCTGTGGATGTCTTCCTGGCATCCCAGGCCTTGAGGACCCAGACAAGCCTGTGGGTGGCTAGCACCCACCTGAGCAGAATGTGGCTAGCATCCACCTGAGTGGAATTACAACATCAAGCAGGAGGGGATGTCTTCCTGGCCACCCAAGACTTGAGGACCCAGGCTGCCCTGTGGATGACTGGCACCCAGCTGAGTGGAATTGTATCAGTCAGGCCATGGATATCTTCCTGGCAGCCCAGGCAGGCCCTGAGGACCCAGACTGGCCTGTGGGTGGCTTCCACCCACCTGAGAGCAATTGTAGCAGATGGACTGTGGATGTCTTCCCAGCAGCTTAGGCCTTGAGGACCCAGGCTGGTCTGTGGGTGGCTAGCACCCTCCTGAGCTAAATGTGGCTTCCACCCACCTGAGCACCAATGCATCAGGCAGGCTGTGGATGTCTTCCTGGCAGCCCAGGCCTTGAGCACCCAGTCTGGAGTGTGAGTGGCTTCCACCCACATGACAGGAATCTCCTTTTGATTTCTGAGAAGGTCAGGGAAGTACCATGACAGGCTTCTAATAACTCAGTTAAGAACTAGGCCTCAGTTCCTGCCTCTTGAAACTGAACAGGCAGTTTCTGAGGAAGCCACAAACAAAGGGCAATCGCTCTCCAATGCCCCCAAGAGGAAGGGCGAGGGGAACTGCACACACCAGGCCTGAGGCAGCCCCCACAGTACCTCAAGGTAATACCCAAATAAGGACAGCCTGGGACTTGTCCAGGCTTGCCAAAAACTAGGAAAACTGTAGCCTTAACTAGCCCCTGCTAGCCCTAGCCAATTAGAACATACTAATATGATTGCCACTCACGTAAGCTAGTCCTCAATAGGATGACCTCACTGCCCTTAGAATTCCTTTAACTGTGTATAAAGGAGCCTGTGAGCTTCTCTCGGGGTCACTGTGTTGCCTTTGTGTTGGATGTGTGGCCCCAGTATGCTGGTACCTTACTCTCGAGATAATAAATGCTCTTGTTGATTGCATACATGGGATGGTGGTCTTTTGTGGGACTTCTCCAGGACCCTAACAATTCATTGGCAGTGGAGGATAGAAACTCATAATGGAAGCCACATAGCCTCTAGGACGGCCAAGATTTTTTTAATGCCTTTTTTCCCCCAGTGGTGAGAAGCCCTCTTTCTCTGTAGATCATACTGTGGACATGCCCAACAATAAAATGTGTATGGTGGAGGTCTTTCCTTTTCCCCACCTGAGACCCTAGGTCAGATCACTCAGTTCTGCTCTCTGGGCTGAGGTACCTGGTGCGGGTCCTAATTTTTTCAGTTAATGAAAATGCTGCAGCTCCAAGGTACCTGGTTTCATCTTTCATCTCCTGAGCATCACGGACGAGCACCTGGTCATCACACAAGAGGGTAGCTGAATTGATGGTGGTGAGTTTCTTAACACTCAAGCGTGGGCCAGGAGTCGGGCCTGGGACTGGGTCACACAGCATTATACAGCCAGTGTTTGGTGCTCGTCAGAGTCGGGCCTCAACCATGTTGTGTTGTGCTGTGAGTATAAGATCGTGTGGTAGAGTTAACCTGTTTGTTTTCTCTCATTAAATTAGCAGTAGCTGCCTTTGCTCTTAGACAGAAGGGCCAGCCTGTGACTGTTGGGTCCAATCATTTGCACAGGTATGTCAAAAGGAAATTCCATGGTCCCAAAGTTTGGGGTAAAACCCCTTTTATCATTTGTTTTGTGGACAAACAGATGAAAAGGTTTTGAGACATCTGGAAATTCTATGGCTGGAGTGTAAATTCCATGGCTATTTTTAAAGCCTTAAATGCCATTTATTTAGTCTCAGTCCAGATAAGGCGCTCAGTGCCCACTTTGTGCTGGTGTACTGAGGAGGCCTTGCCATTTCCAGGAACACTGGTATCCAGAGGCATCAATATCCAGCTGGACCCAGGAACTCTTGAGCCTGTCTTAGGCTTTGGAGTTGGGATCTGAAGGATGGCAGCAATGCTACTCTGAGACAGGCTCCATTTGCCTCCCTTCAGCTGGTAGCCAAGATAGGCAGGCTTCCACAAAGTTGGGCTTTCTTAGCTAACATTTTGTAGCCAAAGGTCTATAAACTTGCAGCAGTCTCTCGGTGGCCTTTTTATAATCTGTTTTCCCAGGACACCTCTGGAGGAAGGGCAGGACTACTACATTTAATTTCTTTAACTCCTGGGGCAACCTGGTCCAGGTACTGTTGCCCACTGTAACCCCCCACTGGGTCTGTCCATTTAAAAGCAAAGAGGGCTGACTCCACACTGCCAATGGGAGGCTGAAGAATCCATCTTTCAGATCCAAGACAGTGCACACCTGTTTCTCTGGAAGAACCACTCATGAGAATTAGAGGTCCTGGGTTTCTTCACAGGCAGGAGAGGCATATTCCAGGGTGACTGGCAGGGCCCAGGATGCCGGTCTCTTCAAGCCAGGCATGTGAGCTTCATTTCCCCGTTAGTTTCCACAGTCACTGTGTATTGTTTAATCTGAGTGGGGTGACTGAACTGGTTAGTTGAACAACTGTAGGAGCTTGGTGTTGGGCCAGTCCCGGGGGGTTGGTTTCTGCCCATACCCCCAGAAATCTTTGTTGTCAGTCTAAGAGGTGGTCTAACTGTATCTTTTGATTGGAGGCAGAACTTTCAGCTAGGAGATATTCTTCTGACAGACGATAAGACACCAAAGTTTTTCTGGGTATCTGTAAGTAAACTGTGTCACATCATTCGCAGAGTTTTAGTCTAGGGAAAAGTTCTTGTGCCAATCAGTTTTTGTTGTTAAACACCTTTTGAGCTACCTCCAGCAACTGGGACCTACTTATACATTTGAATTTTTCTAACTTTTACAGCTGTTTTCTAATATCTGGGTGCAAAGGAAATCTTTTTAGCAGCTGTCTTTAATCCTTCTAAAAAAAGACCTATCAAAAATTGTTTAAAGCTGGGCAGTGGTGGCGCACGCCTTTAATCCCGATACTCAGGAGGCAGAGGCAGGAGGATCTCTGTGAATTTGAGGCCAGCCTGGGCTACAAAGCAAGTGCTAGGACAGCCAGGGCTATATAGAGAAACCCTGTCTCGAAAAACCAAAAAGAAAAAACAAAACCACAAAAGAAAAGAAAGGATTGGAACTTTCTCTTTTCCTTCAGGCTCACCCTACAGGAACTTTTCCCTTTCCCATGGCTGCTTAGAACAGGGAGAGAGCAGAGGCTTGGGGAAGGGAGGGAGAAACCTGGAACATCTCAGGTTGGACACCCCAAGGAGTCCCCTGACCACCACACTCTTCCTTACTCCAAGGAGCTCTGAGACCCCCATGTCTCAAGGTCTGGTCTCTGGGAACTCAGTGTAACCTCCAGAAATGTGGGTTTTCACCAGAGAAAGATTGCTCAGAAATGGGTTTAAGCCAATGGGAAGTCTTGGTCAGCCACAGACTACGCTGAGCATTCAGGATCCCATTGCAGCCCTGAGCCTTTCTCAGGGTGAACTTTTAAGCACAGAAACCACGTCTTGGTTGGCATAGCTCATTAACAAGAACAGTTAGCCCAAAGTGGAACTACAGAAGTCAAAAAGCAAGGTTCATGCATTTGGAGACTTTCCTACAGCTACAGACTGCGGTGAATTAGTCCTTTGCTTCAGTTTTGGCATGTGGTGCAGTTTGTGGGCTGAGTTTTACAGCATGAATGGTACTTCCATCATGGAGTCAGTTGTGCTAAGGTCTAGGGCCCTGTTACACTACTCCTTCAATAATTACAGACTGCTGGAAGACAGCCACAGGCCACCTGATCCTGTTCAGCTCAGGCGGCTGCTATCCACAGGCCAGCCTGGGCCCTCAAGAGTTCTCATTCTTTACATTCTTATTTCTCATTAGTCTCTGCCAATTTGTCTGCCAAACAGTGGAGAAATTTGACTACTCTTTTTCTGAAGCACCAGTTTAGGTTTCTGGTAGAATAATCCTGATTTCCCAGCTTTTCAAATTTTAGATCTGCCCTTCTTAGCTACTTTCTTGGCTCCCCAGTCCCTCGTGTAACTCTGAGCTAGCTGCTCCTGCTAGCTGGTCTTGAGTCCAGACGCCCGTACTTTCAAGGAAGTTAGTTCCTGCCACAGAGGTTCCTCCTCAGGGTTCTCCTTCCTTCCTCCCTGTGATGTCTCCCTGTTGCCTGGAAGTCATGCAGTCAGGAATTCACCCTTCTTGGGATGAGTCAGGGATACCCTTGGAATAGGAAGGGGAGTGAGGTGGAGGAAAGGGAACTGAAATGGGGTACGGTTCAGTGGAGGGGACAAGAGTGGGGTGGGTGGGGTAGAGGGAAAGGAACTAAACACTGTACGTGTGTGTGTGGTCTGTGTGTGCAGGTGTGTGTGGTCTGTGTCTGTGTGCATGTGTGTGTGGTCTGTGTCTGTGTACGTGTGTGTGGTCTGTGTGTACATGTGTGTATGGTCTGTGTGTGTGTGCATGTGTGTGTGGTGTGTGTGTGTGCATGTGTGTGTGGTCTGTGTCTGTGTGCATGTGTATGTGGTCTGTGTCTGTGTGCATGTGTGTGTGGTCTGTGTCTGTGTGCATGTGTGTGTGGTCTGTGTCTGTGTGCATGTGTGTGTGGTCTGTGTCTGTGTGCATGTGTGTGTGGTCTGTGTCTGTGTCTGTGTGCATGTGTGTGTGGTGTGTGTGTGGTCTGTGTCTGTGTGCATGTGTATGTGGTCTGTGTCTGTGTGCATGTGTGTGTGGTCTGTGTCTGTGTGCATGTGTGTGTGGTCTGTGTCTGTGTACATGTGTGTATGGTCTGTGTCTGTGTGCATGTGTGTGTGGTCTGTGTCTGTGTGCATGTGTGTGTGGTCTGTGTCTGTGTGCATGTGTGTGTGGTCTGTGTCTGTGTGCATGTGTGTGTGGTCTGTGTCTGTGTCTGTGTGCATGTGTGTGTGGTGTGTGTGTGCATGTGTGTGTGGTCTGTGTCTGTGTGCATGTGTATGTGGTCTGTGTCTGTGTGCATGTGTGTGTGGTCTGTGTCTGTGTGCATGTGTGTGTGGTCTGTGTCTGTGTACATGTGTGTATGGTCTGTGTCTGTGTGCATGTGTGTGTGGTCTGTGTCTGTGTGCATGTGTGTATGGTCTGTGTCTGTGTGCATGCGTGTGTGGTCTGTGTCTGTGTACATGTGTGTATGGTCTGTGTCTGTGTACGTGTGTGTGGTCTGTGTCTGTGTGCATGTGTGTGTGGTGTGTGTGTGTCTGTGTGCATGTGTGTGTGGTCTGTGTCTGTGTACATGTGTGTGTGGTCTGTGTCTGTGTACATGTGTGTGTGGTCTGTGTCTGTGTGCATGTGTGTGTGGTGTGTGTGTGTCTGTGTGCATGTGAGTTCCTGTGTGACTAAGGCAGAGACCGACCATGCTAGAATTGTTCCAGACTCTTCAATTGTGACTGATTTACTTCACTCAGCAATATAAGCAACATAGTCGTCTCCTCTGCCCCGTTCTGTCCCCCATCTCTTTCTCCTCCATGTACTCCTCCTCCTCCTCCATCTGCTCTACCACATGCAGCTTCATTTACATGGCTGTCTCCTTTACCCCTGAGCTATCACACCAGCCTGTTACCTTTTGTTATGCAGTCTAATGGAGTCTGTCATCTGACTGGAGTATTTGGGGCCAGGTGTGTTGACTAGAAATAAGATAGGCATTTATGTAATTTAAGTGTTTCCAGCAATTTAAAAATAGAGAAAGAGAGACCTGGACGGCGGCGTGGAAAGCTGTGAAATACTGGCAAATGGCGGGGCTGGAGTGCCCGGGAACTCAGGCGGATGTGGTCAACTGCTCAAGACCAACCAGCATGGATGAGGGAGGGGCTTACCAGCCCCATCTCTACCCCAGTTAAAGGCTGCTGGAGAGAGGCCAACCGCCAGATTTCCTCAGGGTAATCTGTGGCCCCTGGATAGCCACACACCCGTGGTCAGCACTAAGTGAGCTCAATATGCTATCAAAAGAAAGAAAGGACATGAAGTTGAGCAGGGGCTGCGTTGGGGATTCCAGAAGGAGTTGTAGGGGAGAAATAGAGATGGGATGTGATAATAGTGCGTTGTACACGTGTGTAAAATTCTCAAGTAAAGTAAAAATATATTTTTTAAAATTAATAAATACAATAAAAGTTACAATAATGAAAAATGGTACTTTCGTGTTTAATTTTAAATTGATAAAACACATTTTAATTGAGACAAGTTCTCAGCATGTAACCTTTAGACATCGTGATTAGTCTCACTCCTTCCTTTCCCCCTCCAGTGTTGCGGTAGTGCCCGCGCTACCACCACCCATTCACCATGTCTGAGTGAGGGGCTGTGGATTAAAAAATAAGAGACAAGAGAGAGCGAGTCATTCGCCACGGCTGAATGCCGAATGCCGTTTATTGAAGGAGGGAGGAAACCTTAAATACAGGCTTACAGCACAATGGAGGATCCCCGGAGAGAAAACTCCAGCTACAAAGGCGCCCACCGTGTTGGCAAGAGTTTCCACCTAAAACCTGAGAAAAAAAGATTCTAAAACGGAGCTAAAAACAGTTCCTAGTTGTTTCTCTCAAGTTAGTGGCAGCCTGCGTGTTTGAGCTACTATGGCGAGTTCCTGGCGTTTGCGCTCGACCTGCAGTATGGCGGGAATGAGGCCTCTGCAAGTGGCACATGAAGCTGTGTGGTGGATTTAGCCTTTGCTAGTACAAGACAAAAAGAGGTTTCTGGGCTACACGCTGCTTTGATAGAAGCATAGACCCACTATTTCTGAGAGTTGATGGCTCTCAGAGCTGGCAGAAAACGTACCACCGCCATGTTGGGAAGCTGAAGTGGGCGGAGCCAGCAGCCATAGCGCCAGCACCATTTCAGGCTTAAAAGGCTGCAGTTTAAAGCAATAGGCTCAAGCTAATATAAAAAAATAAGCCACGTAAAGATGGCTACCACACAGAGAATCTGGATTATGTTCTCTTTGATATTCGTAACTAAAGAAAAACATTTGATTGCAAAAGCTGTTGAGTTATGCCAAAATGTATATATTTTTTTTTTTTTTTTTTTTTTGGTTTTTCGAGACAGGGTTTCTCTGTGTAGCTTTGCGCCTCTCCTGGAACTCACTTGGTAGCCCAGGCTGGCCTCGAACTCACAGAGATCCGCCTGGCTCTGCCTCCCGAGTGCTGGGATTAAAGGCATGCGCCACCACCGCCCGGCTCAAAATGTATATTTTTAAAGGTACCTTGACTTCAAAATTTTGATGTAAGGATATGTTGCTTTGGAAAGGAGGCTCTGCTTTTGTTTCCACAGAAAGCCAGAGGCTATGGATTTGTTCCATATTAAGATACATCACGTTTGACCAGCCAAGACCCCCTGAAAGGTCTCCAATGACACCAAGGCCCAGATGATCCAAAATCCAGAACCATTTCAAGGCAACTGGCTCAGACAATACATCCTCACGGACTACTCCATAATCCTAAAATTTTCTTTGTGTCCCCATAAGATACAGTGCCCCCCTCCAGCAGGAAGTAGTAAGAGAAGCTACGCCCAAATTCCCAAATATACCAAGCTGGCTTTGGAGATGTGTAAAAGTTAAAACCTTCCTCTCTAAAAAAATAAGAAAGAAAGAAAAGAAAAGGGGAAGTGCTGTGGGATGGTCTGTATGTCAAATTGCTCTGATTAGTCAATAAATAAAACACTGATTGGCCAGTGGCCAGGCAGGAAGTATAGGTGGGACTAACAGAGGAAAATTGAGAGAACAGGAAGGCGGAGGGAGACACTGCCAGCCGCCACCATGACAAGCAGCATGTGAAGATGCCGGTAAGCCACGAGCCACGTGGCAAGGTATAGATTTATGGAAATGGATTAATTTAAGATAGAAGAACTAGATAGCTAGAAGTCTGAGCCATTAGGCCAAACAGTTTAAATAATATAAGCGTCTGCGTGTTTATTTTATAAGTGGGCTGTCAGACTGCTGGGACTTGGCAGGAGCTGTAGAGAAATTCTCCAGCCACACTCCAGCTCCCCCTGTATTCTCCACTCCCTTTCCTTCCATGACCTCAGCACACACATGTATCAATCAACCCAGTAAAGAAGGATCCGCAGAGTGGGCAGACTCTTCGCCAGGTGTATATCTCCACATCTAATGAAGGATTGGTATCCTGAATATATAAAGAACTCGACAAAGAGAGTCAAGAAAACACATGGCCCAACTTGCAAATGGGCTGTGGATCTGAACAGAGTTCACAAAAGAAGAAATAAAACTGGCTAAGAAATAGTTCAGAAATGTACATCGTCCCTAGCCTTGGGGAATGAAGATCAGAACAACTGTGAGATTTCCTCTTACCTCGCTCAGAAAGGCAAAGACCACAGAACAGCAGACCGTAAACGCTGGAGGGGATGAAAGGGACCCCTCATCCACTGTTGCTGGGACTGCAGCCTGGTGCAGCCTCACTGACTTGCTTATCTTTAAATTATAATGTCATCACGGTGTACCTGTGTTGTGGCTTTCAATCAACACTGTACCTTCAGGTTCATGCTGTGATGTGAGCAGTGTTTTGGGGGCCAGGGGATGGCTCAGGCCTCCACCAACAAGGGCTGAGAGGGTCAGCTGCTGCACCCTCCCACCATTGTGTACCCAAGTCCCCTGAAGCCCCAAGCTGAGACAACCCTCCCCCTTCAGTAGCTTCTGTCAGGTATTTGCTCAGAGCCGTGAGGAAATACCTCATACACGCAGCTAGCATATTGTATGCTCAAATTGCCTGAAGATGTGTGGGGAGGCGAGAAGTTGATGCCCCGTGTATTCCTCCACTGCTCCCACTTTATTTTTTTATATTTATTTTTGAGACAGGGTCTCATTCTGTAGACCTGGCTTGCCTGAAACTCACAGAGATCCATCTTATCCTCCCCAGTGCTGGGATTGAAGGTGTAACCACTGTACACTGCTGCTCTCCCCTTATTTTTTTTTTTTTTTTTTTTGAGGTAGGATCTCTCACTGAACTCAGAGCTTGTACTGGCTGTTGAGCCAGTGAACCCCAGGGACCCTCCTGTGTCTGCCTCCCCAGCACTGGAGTAATAGACATCTGCTGCTGCACCCGGCTTTTCATGGGGGTGCTGGGGATCCGAATTCAGTCAGGTATGGGGATGGGGGCCAAAACAGCTTGACCACACAACTGCCATGACAGGCTTAGAGGCCCAGACACAGCTTCCGGAAGACAACACCTGGACCCAAGAAAAGCCATAAGCTGACCCCACCCAGTGGGGCCTGCATCTAAGAGGAAATACCTGACATTCCAAACATTCCCTATACCCCTAGACAAATGTCAGCCAACCAGGGTCCTGAACCCTGGAAATCCCCTCACCCCAACCTCAGCTATGATAAAAACCCCACCCTGCCTGGGCTCTGGGCTCTCTACTCTCAATGTTGTGTTCAGACAGAGAGCCCAAGCTCCAAGCTTGAAAGTAAAGGCTCTTAAGCTTCTGTAAGGCAAAGGACACAGTAAATAAGACAAAATGACAGCCTACAGAGTGGAAAAAGATTTTCACTAACTCCACGTCTGACAGAAGACTGATCTCCAAAATATATAAAGAACTCAGGAAACTAAACATCAAAATACCAAATAATGCAATTTTTAAAATGGGCTATAGAGCTAAACAGAGAATTTTCAAAGGAAGAATTACAAGTGGCTGAAAGACATTTAAGGAATTTCTCAGCATCCTTAGTCATGAGGGAAATGCAAATCAAAATGACTCTGAGATACCATCTTACATCTGTCAGAATGGCTAAGATAAAAGCACTGCAGGCAGCTTATGTTGGACAGGATGTGGAGCAAGGGGAACACTCCTCCACTGTTGGTGGGAATGTAAACTTGTGTGGTGGTATTGTGTTCCCCGAAATATTGTGCATGCTAATAAACTTATCTGGGGTCAGAGAACAGAACAACCACAATATTAAACATAGAGGTTAGGCAGTGGTAGCACACGCCTTTAATCCTAGCATTCCAGAGGCAGAGATCTACCTGGATCTTCTGTGTGTTTAAGGATACAGCCAAGCATGGTGACTCACACCTTTAATCCCAGAAAGTGAGCCTTTAATCCCAGGGAGTGATGGCAGAAAACAGAAAGGTATTTAAGGTGTGAGGACCAGAAACTAGCAGCTTTTAGCTGGTTAAGCATTCAGGCTTTCGAGAAGTAGTTCAGCTGAGATCCATTTGGATAAGGACTCAGAGGCTTCCAGTCTGAGGAAACAGGTTAAGCTGAGGAATTGGCAAGGTGAGGTGGCTGTGGCTTGTTCTGCTTCTCTGATCTTCCAGCATTCACCCCAATACCAGGCTCCAGGTTTGTTTTTATTAATAAGACCATCTAAGATTCCTGCTACAAACTTGTACAGCCACTTTGGAAATCAGTGTGGTGGTTTCTCAGAAAATTGGGAATCAATCTTCCTCAAGACCCAGCTATACCAGTCTTGGGCATATACCCAAGGAATGCTCAATCATACTATAGGGACACATGCTCAGCTATGTTCATAGCAGCATTATTCATAATAGCCAGAACCTGGAAATAACCTAGATGCCCCTCAACTGAAGAATGGATTAAGAAAATGTAGTACACATACACAATGGAGTTCTACTCAGCAGAGAAAAACAATGATATCATGATATTTGCAGGCAAGTGGATGGAACTAGAAAATATCATCCTAAGTGAGGTAACCCAGACTTAGAAGGACAAACATGGTATGTACTCACTCATAAGTGGATACTAGATGTAAAGCAAAGGATAACCAGACAACAATCTACAACTTCAGAGAAGCTAACTAACAAGGAAGACCCAAAGAGGGACACATGGAATGCCCTGGGAAGGGGAAATAGATGAGATCTCCATGAGTGAACTGGGGGTGAGGCGTGGGCAATGGAGGGTAGGGGATAGAGGATGAGAACATAAGGGAATGGGATGGTCAAGCTGGAACAGGGATGGAGTGGAAAAGCAATAAAGGAAATACCATGATGGAGATATCATAGGAATAGAGAGAACCCCAGTGATAGGAAAGTTGCCAGGAAACCTCAAGGATGACTCCAGCTTGGTCTACTAGAAATAGTGGAAAGCATGCCCAAACTGAACTGGCTTACCCCAGTGAATAACCTAAGTGTCATCACAGAGCGTTTCTCCAATGACTGATGGAGGCAGATGCAGAGATCCATGGCCAAACACCAGGCAGAGCTCCAGGAGTCCTGTCAGAGAGAGAGAAGAGAGTTTCTATGAGCAAGTGCATCAGGATCATGATGGGGAAACCTGCAGAGACGACCAAACCAAACTAGTGGAAACTCATGAAAGTTGGATCAATGACTGTGGAGCCTTCATGGGACTGGACTAGGCCCTCTGCATGGTGAGACAATTGTGTAGCTTGATCTGCTTGGGTGCCCTCTGGTGGTGGAATCAGAATCCATCCATGGTGCATGAGGAGGCTTTTTGGAGCCCACTACCTATGGTGGGACACCTTGTGCAGCATTGAGGCAGGGGGAAGGGCTTGGACTTGCCTCTACTGGATATGCCTCCCCATGGGAGGCCTTGCCTTCTTGTGGGGGGGGAGTGGGAGATCTGTTGGGGGGAGGCTGGGTGGGCAGGAGGAGGGAAGAGGGGGATCTTTGATTGGTATGTAAAAATGTATGAAAATTTTTCTTAATAAAAAAAAAGAAAGGTTTTTTTGCTTTTACATATGGGATTCGGTCTCCTTGGTGGTATTTTGGGGGTCCCCACGATCTGGGAATAACATTTGGGGGCTCATCTGGAATCCCCTAAGCCCACCAGGACCACTACCCGTAGAGCCTGAAGCCAGCCTATAAGTGTCTGTCTGTCTGTCCTGTCTATCTGTGTTCAGTTTCGTTTCTGTGGCCAGCCTAAGTTGGTGATTGTGATCAGAAGTGGTCAAGGGTGGATGTGCCAGAGAATCATGATCACAAGGGCCTAGGAGACAATCCAGACCCCAGCAGTCGGGGTGGAGACCCTCCCACATCTGTTTGATTGAGGAGAGGGGGCCTCAGATCTGTAGTGGGGTGGAAAACCCCACATCTGCTTGTGGTCAGCTGATACTGTTTCTCTGGGAAAATTGTTTGCCTTTCTGTTGGAATGTCCTGCCTACATGAATGTGTGAATGTGTGAGAAGTGTAGCCACACTGTGTGTGTGTGTGTTTTATGCCTGGGCTTGTGTGTATGTTGTGACTCCTGTGGACAACCTTTGGGGCCAGATGGCCAGCAAAAGGGACAGAGGGTCCCTTTGGTTGAACTGGGACAGACTGAGAATGCTCCTGCCCCATTGCCTCCTTGCTCTCTGGCCAGGAGCACAGGCAGCAGGCAGGGAAGCTCATTGTTGTAGTGTGGCATGACATGGGCAGCAGCCATGGGGACTCAGTGTGGCGGGGCACTTGGACAGGCCATGGGCCAGATGTGGCCCAGATGCAGAAATTTCAAGGCACAGGGAGCCATAGGGTGGAGACTTTGCGGCATGGCACAGAGCAGGCAGGAGCTGGGGAGAGGGGCTCACACAGCTTGGAGCACACCTGACCCAGTCGCACTGTAGGGTGTGGGGCTGATGGAGAACTGCCCCTCTGGGGTCACAGTTCCAGAGATGCCCAGCTGGGGCATGGAGTCCCTTCCAGTCTGTAGCTCTTGTGCACTTGAGAATCTGGGGTTGGCAGTGATCTCCTGTCCCCATGCTGCACTCCGACTCCCATGCTCCCAAGACCTGCCCTGGGGCTGCCTGCTAAACCGGACCAAGGTTTAGCTCCAAGGGCGGAGTGGAGTGTCACTGCCTATGGTTGGTAAGCTATTGTAGCTGTGTTATAATGCTGTAGCCAGGGCTGCTTTGATCATTCAGATCCAGTAGATTCTGCACACCAGTACAGTGTTGATGCAAATTTAGAGTTATTCTTGTTATGGTATATGCATGTATTTCTGTTCTTGTTTAAAATATTGTAGCATTACAATATATCCTAGACTACTGAGGGAAATCACAAAAAAAGACTTTGGTAAGAGTTTCTGTGTTTAAAAAAGGAAGAGAGAAATTTGTCTGAAGTAAATGTCTGAGGAATCAAAGGAACGGACTGAGGGTACATGGAAGGTTGTAGGTCAGAGGGGTTGTGATGTGAACTGTGTTTGTTGTGGTTTCTTACACCTGCAAATACTGAATTTAAAAGTTAATTCTGGTTGGTTTTCATTTTAAAATTAGCTGATGATTCTGAAAACTGTTTATGTTAAAAATGGAGATATATACATGTGTATGTATGTGGGCACGTATGTGACTTGGATTTTACTCTGTATGTGTGAATGTAAGCTAGCTTTAACTATGTGTGTGTATATGTAACTTAGATCCAACTGTGCGTATGTGTGCAAGTAGTTATTGTTTAGAAAAACATGTTTTAACCGGGCATTGGTGGTGCATGCCTTTAATCCCATCACTCAGGAGGCAGAGGCAGGTGGATCTCTATGAGTTCAAGGCCAGCCTGGGCTACAGAGTAAGTTCCAGGAAAGGTACAAAGCTACACAGAGAAACCCTGTCTAGGAAAAAAAAAAAAAGAAAGAAAGAAAGAAAGAAAAACATGTTTTAAACAGCAACCACATGGCTTTCCTCCAGCTTGGCTGGTGACCTCATAGGTAGTCACGTGGCTGGCAGCCATCTTTTACTAAAGGTTATAAAGCTCTATTCAGGTTAACAAAAGCTAACATATAGATTTACACCTAAGTACTTATGTCTTTGCCAAGTGTTCCACAGCAAGCTTCTAGAGAAGTTAGATAGATGGCTACATATATTTAATAAATAAGGTATTTGATAAATATTAAAGTGTGGTGGTATTTTACTTGTACTGAAATGTGATTTTAAACTATTAATAAATAAAGTTGCCTGGGGGTCAGAGCTATTAGAGCCATAGCAAGTGCGTGGCGGCTGTGGTACACGCCTTTAGGCACCTGGAGGGCGGTACATACAGGCAGTGACGAAGCAGTCACATGTTTGGGTTTACAACCAATGAGAAGGCAGGACAGCTAGACTATATAAAGACATAACACACAGGAAGTAGGCCCCTTTCAGAGAGCTCTCTTGACTGAAGAGGATCGCTGAAGCAGGAAGGGTGAGGCTCTTAGCCCTGACCTCTTGGCTTTCTTCTCTGAATCGGCTCTGTGTTTCTTATTTAATAAGACAGTTGGTTACATCTACATTTGGCACCCAACGTGACAGGAATCCAATTAAAAACTGCTTAACTTGGCTTGGCGGCAGGTCCAGTTTCCCGCCAGGGCAGCGGGCTCCCTAGCCTGGGCCCAGGTCGGCTTGGCCTCAGGCCGGACTAACCTTGAGCTACTTGCTTAAAGCCGGTGCTACAAACAACTCAGGCCTGCCCTGCCGAACAAGGCCCCTGCCTGTAAAGCCAACGCACGTGGTTGGAGCTTAAGGTAGCCAGAGTCAAGGCTTGACTAGGCTCAAGAGGGAACAAGTGGCTGGATTCAAGCTCTTAGGCAGAACTTGCAGCTACGGTTCTTGTGTGTTCTCTCTCTCTCTCTCTCTCTCTCTCTCTCTCTCTCTCTCTCTCTGTCTCTGGATTCACACCTCAGACACTAGGTGGCTGTTTTGAAATTCCCTCGGATTGGTACTGTTCTACAAGGACTTGGTAAGTCAATTAACATATCAGATATTTTAAAGGAAACTATTTAAAAGAGAAATTTTTTCCACATTTTAAAAAAATGGGTTTTCTGTGTTCATTGGAAGAAAATTGGGCTTTGTTTGCAATTTTAGGCAGTCTGACAATGGAACAGCTATATGAGAAGATTAATGTTGATCGAATTATGCATTTTATTACTATGCTTATCCTCATTTTACTATTTAGAAAGATAGCCAATTTAAGTTCCAGGGTGACAGCTTTAGAAAAACTTGTTAAACCTGTAAAAACTCAGACAGAAGAAACTAACAGTGAAGTTGCTTCAAGAATGGATCATAGGGTTACAGAAAGAAAGCCTGTTTTCACACAGTCACCCTTAGTTTGTCCAGTAACCGTACAGCAGTTGCCTGATCAAATGACTACACAAAATATTTGGGCTCCAATTGAAATGTTAGATTTACAAAGGTTTAAGGAGGCAATAGTATCTTATGGCATGCATTCCCCATATGTAAAGCAAATGTTAAACTCTTGGTCAACATATAATAGGATTGTACCACAGGACTGGCGGGAGCTGGCACAAGCTGTTCTTGAACCCAGTCAAAGGCTTCAGTGGCTAACTTGGTTCAAGGATGAAGCTAAAAACATAGAAAAACAGTGGAGGGATAAAGGAATACAAGTCTGCCAGGATCAGCTTATTGGAGAAGGTCAATATGCTTCAGCACAAACACAATGTTTATATGATGTCCAAACCCTAATTTTATGTCAAACAGCAGCCTTGAATGCATGGGACAGAGTTGAGGAACCAGAGAAAAAAACTGAGTCATTTACAAAGGTTGTACAAGGCCCAAAAGAATCTTTCACAGATTTTTTACAAAGACTGGCTTCAGCAGTAAAGAGAATGGTCCTGGATTCAGAAGCTAGTAACATAATAATTGAATCTTTGGCCTTTGAGAATGCGAATGCAGCATGCAAAACAATAATCAAGCCATTAAAGGCAAGATCTGCACCTTTGGAAGATTGGATTAGAGACACAGTTAATGTTGAAGCTCATGAGCATGATGATACGTGGGTAGGAGAAGCTATTTCAAAAGGTTTGAGGAATGTTAGATGTTTTGGATGTGGAAAGCAAGGACATTTGTAAACAGGTCATTCCTAGAAACAATGTTTCTTCAAGGAACAATGGCAACAGAATGCCCCTTCCTTCTGGAGTATGCAGAAGGTGTGGTAAGGGAAAACACTGGACCAACGAATGTAGATCCACAAGGGACAGACAGGGTAATCCTTTGCCTCAGTCTTCGGGAAACTCCCAGAGGGGCCTCATGCAGGCCCCAATAGCAAATCCAGTTCAAACCTTTCCTGCAGTCATAGAGGAAACCCCTACTCAGAGCAATTAAATAACCAAATGCCTATTGGAATAAGTCATGCTGGTCAGGATGATGAAACAGAGAGAATAGAAAATTCAGGAGAAAACATAAAGAAAATTTTTTTGGCAAACTTCTATTAATGAACAAAGACCAAAATTATCGATAAAAATAAATGGTGTTTTGTTGTCTGGTCTGGTAGACACAGGTGCGGACGTTACCATAATTGCACCAGAATTTTGGCATCCAACTTGGCCTCTTCAGGAGGTAAACGTTCAACTGTTAGGAATTGGAACATTATCTCAGGTGAAACAGAGTGCAAGATGGCTCGAATGTATAGGTCCAGAAGGACAGAGAGGAAAATTGAAACCATATGTAGCTAACATGGCTATGAACCTGTGGGGTCGAGACTTGTTGCAACAATGGAATACTCAGATTAACATCCCTCCAATCTCAGAAACAAATCATAAACTAGCACATGTTTCTGAGAGAAATATTAGAAGGCATTATTCTGAGTGGTCACCAGCCATCCATATTATACAAGAACAGGGCACAACAACTGATGATCTTCCAAAGACATCAACCTTTAAAATGGTTAACAGACAAGCCTGTATGGGTTCAGCAATGGCCTTTAACAACAGAAACTCCAGGCTTTAGAAGAGCTGGTAGAGCCGGGCGGTGGTGGCGCACGCCTTTAATCCCAGCACTCGGGAGGCAGAGACAGGCGGATCTCTGTGAGTTCGAGGCCAGCCTGGGCTATCAAGTGAGTCCCAGGAAAGGCACAAAGCTACACAGAGAAACCCTGTCTCGAAAAACCAAAAAAAAAAAAAAAAAGAAAAAAAAAAGAAAAAAAAAAGAAGAAGAGCTGGTAGAAGAACAGTTAAATGCTCAGCATATTGAAGAATCAACCAGCCCTTGGAATTCTCCTGTATTTGTTATTAAGAAGAAATCTGGTAAATGGAGAATGGTAACAGACCTTAGAGCAATTAACAAAGTAATTCAGCCAATGGGCTCTCTACAATCTGGAATTCCTTTGCCTACTCTGTTACCAAAAGGATGGCCTCTCATAGTTATTGATTTAAAAGACTGTTTCTCTTCAATACCCTTACAAGAAAAAGACAGAGAAAGATTTGCTTTCACAGTGCCTGCTTATAATAATTCTCAACCGGTTAAAAGATTTCAATGGAGGGTTCTCCCACAGGGAATGTTGAATAGCCCAACTCTGTGCCAATATTTTCTACAACAGCCATTGGAAGTGGTACATAAAAAATTTCCCAAATCTATAATTTATCATTATATGGATGATATTTTACTAGCTGACTCAAATGCAGATACTTTAGAAACAATGTTTGAAGAAGCAAAGAAAATTTTGCCTTGCTGGGGATTACAAATTGCTCCTGAAAAGATACAAAGAGGAGATTCTATTAATTATTTAGGATATAAAATAGAGCTACAAAAAATTAGACCCCAAAAGGTGCAAATTAGGAGAGACAGACTACAGACTCTTAATGACTTTCAAAGATTATTTGGAGATATTTCTCATCTTAGAACTATTGTTGGGGTAAAAAATGATGAACTGCATAATTTGTTCAAAACCTTAGAAGGTGACAAGGACTTAAATAGTCGAAGAGAATTATCATCTGAAGCTGAGAAAGAATTGGCCTTGGTAGAAAAGAAAGTACATGAAGGGCACGTGGATCGTATTGATCCAAAGCTGGATTGCATTTTGGTTATTTTACCTTCTAGGCATTCTCCTACAGGAATATTAATGCAGAGGAAAGATATTATATTAGAATGGATATTTTTACCAAATAAACCAAATAAAAAATTAAAAACTTACGTGGAAAAAATCTCTGACTTGATTTGGAAAGGAAAATTGAGACTTCGTCAATTAGCAGGAATAGACCCAGCAGAAATTGTCATACCTTTAACTAAGGAGGACATTGAAAAATTATGGACAGAAAGTGAATCTTGGCAAAGAGCTTGCAGTGATTTTTTGGGAGAAATTAACAGCAAATATCCCAAAAGCAATAGAATTGATCTTATAAAGAGAGCTGATTGGATCTCGCCTCGAATTGTATGGGAAAAACCCATATATGGAGTTTGTACATTTTATACAGATGCCAACAAACAAGGAAAGGCAGGTTACAAATCAGAAAATTTAAGTAAAGTGGTTCAAAGTCCTTATAATTCAGTTCAAAATCAGAATTGTATGCTATTCTGTTGGTATTAATGGATTTTTCAGAACCTCTCAACATAGTAACTGACTCTCAGTATGCTGAAAGAGTAGTATTACATATTGAGACTGCAGAATTTATCCCTGATGCTTCAGAATTAACTTCACTGTTTATTCAATTACAAGATACAATCAGGAAAAGGAGTCATCCTTTATATATAACTCACATTCGATCCCATACTGGTCTGCCAGGCCCTTTAGCACAAGGCAATGATGAGATTGATAAATTATTGATAGGAAATGTGCTGGAGGCCTCAGAATTTCATAAAAAACATCATGTCAATAGTAAAGGTTTAAAAAAGGATTTTTCCATAACCTGGCAACAAGCCAAAGAAATAGTAAAGAAATGTCCTACTTGTTCCTTCTGCAATCAAACACCATTACCACCAGGATGTAACCCAAAGGGTCCTCAGAGGAATGAAATCTGGCAGATGGACGTGTTTCACTTTGCAGAATTTGGAAAACTGAAATATGTACACCACACTATCGATACTTATTCAGGATTTCAGTGGGCAACTGCTTTGAGTTCTGAAAAAGCTGATTCTGTAATCACTCATTTGCTAGAAGTTATGGCCATCATGGGTATACCTGCACAAATCAAAACTGATAATGCTCCATCATATGTTTCTGTTAAAATGAAACAGTTTTTTGCTTATTACAATATAAAGCATATTACAGGCATACCACATAATCCTACAGGTCAAGCAGTTATAGAAAGATATATATACATTTTAAACTTTGATATGAATAGTCATATAGAGTACTAATTAATTCTAGAAAAAAGGCTTCAATTAGCTGCATATATATGTCTTTGTGTTCGAGTCTCTTATCAGTTTTCTGCAGGAAATCACGGCCAGGCCTAACATCAACTGAAGTCTCCAGGAGGAAGTTGGGGCCCCACAACAACAACAATTCCACGTGGACAATAATAACATCACTAAGCTGACAAACATCATCTACAGATCAGCTTTGAACTACAAGGTGCTCAGAGCAATTTTGAGATGACTAGCTGAGATGATCCAGTCTCAAAGACTACTTGAATAAGGACTTGAGATAAACCCTGAACTTTGGCATTATACACAGACTGGATAATGAAGGATATAGTTACCTTTCCTAGAATTTGACAATTAACCTAAAATTTTTCTTTCAGGATAAAGATAACTTCGCCCAAACCCAGCAGGAAACAATTTTAAGAATACGACGCCCACATTCCCAAAGAGGTGGTGTGGGGCAGGTGGTTTTTTGGTCTTTTTAATGGGTTTTGGGTCTGGGATAATTTTCATCATTTAGGGGGGTTGGTTACAAGTTGTTGTCAAGGGTTAGGAAAAAGGCTAAGCAAAGGAGATTAGATTTAAGGTTCTTGTTTGAAAAAAAAGAGAAAGAAAGAAGAAGACAATTACTAGTTTTAAATACTTTACATTGGATTGGATTGTTTTATATTGTATACAAATTATATATATTGGAATTGATATTGTTAGAAAATGCTATATGTATATTTCTAATTGTACTTATACTGTTCATTTAACAATGCAATTTTCTGATCCTTGAATGTTATTATTACCAACTACTAGGATATAAAGAAATGAAAGTTAGTAGTTAGACATTACAATAAAACTTGTAGTCATATTAGATATGTTTTAAAAATTGAGCAGATATATTTTAGATAGGTCATCTTCAAACCCTTCAGAGAACTACAGAATATGGCATTTAAAATGTTTTAATAACTTAGAAAAATTTTCTTTTTTGTTATGATTATGAGACATGTCGGCTCCTGGCAGTACCAATCTACTTCAGAGAAAATATGGGCATCGAAGAAACTGCATATGGAGTTAACTTTCATTGTAGCAAAAGTTAGCCACTGGACAACAAAGTATCCTCGAATCAACTGCTGACAAAATGGACAGACAGGACATGAAACAAAGGACTACTGATTCTTGCCAAAACAAGTGTGGTTATGGCTTTATCAAAAGGCATCTTCTGAGGCCAGGACAATATGGCACCATCCCTGAAGTGGCCTTAGCAACTCGGAAAAGGTACAGTGCCCTTTTCTTCAAAGGCAGCTGAACAGGCAGTGGGCCGATGGCCTCTGATGTGCAATGGAACAGCAGCTGAGACAGTTATTCTTGAAGAGTAACTAAGCTCACGCCTCTCAATAGTAGACTGGCATTTGATAGAGGGATGTGGAGAAGAATGGGATGCTGAGATGAAGCAATATATACACAGCCAAGAAGAATGGACAGCTGAATTAAAAAACCATCAACAATTTCCAGAATTTAAAATCCTGAATCATGACATGACACTAGTGGAATTCAGGTGTTTCTGGTACATGGACTGCTCTCACCCAATGTGAGGTTGAACTGTTGACCTTGTGTACATCCTGCTTCACAAATGAGTCTGTCAGATATGCTAAGCCTATAGGCTGAAGATGATGCCCCAGCATTGCGGAGAAACCTCAGGTGACTGTCCAGGCAGCTGGCTGTTTCTGTTTACTCACAAATTTTTTGGAAGTTGCTTGCATGCACTTTCTGTTTTTATTTTTGTTAGCTAATATTATTTCCTTCTTGGGTCTCTGAGGGAATTGAAGATTAGTTAGTTATAGTTGAAGGTTAGTTCATTATAGTTGAAGATTAATTAGGATAGAAAGTGAATTAGATACATTTTGGACTTAACAAAATAGGATAGATAATGAAATTATTTTCTCTGAATTTGTCAACTACAAATGGACTAGACATTGTTTAGGCATTTATTACTTGTATATATTGTATATAGTTATTATACTTTTGTATATAGTTTTTCTTTTGTTAGTTATAACCTTTTTCTTTTTTTTCCCTTTTTATTAAAATAGAAAAGGGGAAATGTGGTGGTATTTTACTTGTACTGAAATGTGATTTTAATTGTTTGTTAATAAATAAAGTTGCCTGGGGGTCAGAGCTATTAGAGCCATAGCAAGTGCGTGGCGGCTGTGGTGCACGCCTTTAAGGACCTGGAGGGCGGTACATACAGGCAGTGACGAAGCAGTCACGTGTTTGGGTTTACAACCAATGAGAAGGAAGGACAGCTAGACTATATAAAGACATACACACAGGAAGTAGGCCCCTTTCGGAGAGCTCTCTTGACTGAAGAGGATCGCTGAAGCAGGAAGGGTGAGGCTCTTAGCTCTGACCTCTTGGCTTTCTTCTCTGAATCGGCTCTGTGTTTCTTATTTAATAAGACGGTTGGTTACATCTACCTCAATGCTTTTATACACAAGAATGTACCTTGCTCTGGCAGCTAAACTTTGTAATATAAGAGTCACTCTAGGTGATAGTCACCAAAAACTGAGATGTTCATTTCTCTTGATGTAGCAAGACAATGACCTAGGCAAAGGGCTTAGACTGACTCCATGAGTCTCGACCCTTTGGGGTTGAAAAACCTTTTTACAGGGATAGCCTAGGGACCATCTGTATGTCAGATGTTTGCATTGAGATTCAACAATGGCAAAACTGCACTTATGAAATAGCATTGAGAAAGTTGAGAACCAGTGACTTGGAGAATGTTTCTCCTTACTCAAGGTCCATTCAGGCTTAAGAATATATGCCTATCCTCCTTGTCTTTGCTAAATTTGTTAAGCTTAAGCTATTTGGATAAACTAAGTCATATATGTTTTATATCAATATTTTGTTTTGGTTTCTTTACTGAAACTGTATTTGATACTAGAAGAGTTTCAATTTAAAATCATTGTTTTTAAGGCTACTTATTGTAGACTGCTAGAGAACACAATTAAATAGTCATCTTATAAATAATCAAGTTCTTTAATTGAAGTCATGTTAAGTACTGATGTAATTAATTACAGGGATAAGCTTTACTCAGTTCCTTGCATATGTTTTCAGGGTTGAGCTTAAAACAAGTAACTAGAAACAAAGTTAGTCTATTCAGATATACCTGGACAGCCCTCATACTTCAGAGATACGTAGAATATGGCATTTAAAATGTTGATCTAAAAGCTTATTATATCAGACAGACTTCCAGATCCTAGCAGTGACCCAAGGTCTCTAAAGAAGATTACGTATAAGGCACCACAATGTCTCTGCCTGGATCATGGCAACACTAACCACAGGGCAAGATGCCTCAATGCAACATCAGCCGCCAGGACCCGGCCCAGACTGTGGACAAGCAGAAGGACACTGGAATTGATTGCAGCCCTTTTGCCTGGACAAAGTAAGACCAGTCTTTCTTGTGTTCATCTTCCACAGGAAAAAAAAAATCTGCCTTATGGGCCTGATGGCGGAAGAAGATGATGCTGTTTTGATACTTGTTTCTCCAATGCTATGGAGACCTAGGTATCGACTGGTCCCTGTCATTTGTAGAATTGGAAGCTTCTTGGTCTGCACTCAGATATAATTTATTTTTCTCAGATCTCTGATAGTACTGACGGCTAGGTTAGGTATGACTTTGTCAGCTTGACAGCATCCAACAACCAGATCCTTCTGCAAGGATATAGACAGCTTGTTAGCTCATTTTTAAGAGAATGTTCTAAATAAGTCATAAAGGTTTAAATATGGGTCTAAAGAAAAGGTCTGAGGATATGAAAGCTTATAAGCTTTGAGGATCTCAGAAAATGATTTAAGATATAAATGCAAGTTGTAAAGAGATAAATAAATGATTTAGATTATGAGAAATGTTTTGGATTGCTCTTCTCTTCTGTGATATAACAGTTCAGAGCTTAACATTTAATAGAGAGTTCTGATAAGCTGGTAGAGCAATGACTACTTACTCTTCAGTCACAAGCTCAACATTTAAGATTTATTTTAGATGTCATCTAAATATATCTAAATATAAACCTAGAAGTTCTTCTCACCAGGCCAAAAATCTCTGTCCAATTTATACCTGGCTCTCTGGACAGAAGGAAAATGCACAAGCTTTTAACCTAAATCTATAGTTCTTGCTAGGACTCAAAGGTATGAGTCCACTTCTGCTGTTTTACAGATACCCATCACCTGCTTTGTCTATGATATGGATTTTGGTAATACTAATGTATCTGAAACTTTTATGTAATTTTGTAAGATAGTTCATGTTGGCCTCAGAGGATTAAAAGAGTCATAAAACCTGGATCCACTTCACAGGGGTCAGAAGGACTCCAGCTTAAATTTTCCCTACTTGTCTATTCCTAAGGATGGTATTTTTTTTCTCTCCTGGTTTTGGGACTCCTGCTCTTCCCAATTACTAAGAATGTGTGCCTAAGAATTCCAAATAAGTTCATAAATTTTAACTTCTGTTCCTAGTTTAAGTTCTCTCAACAGATTTCCACTTGGCTGGCAGGCACCTTCAAGCTTCAGTTACTGATTACACTGCTCCAGACGACTGTGAGCTCCGGACTTGCTAAAAGTTGACGTGGACCAGCCCAGCCAACGTGATTGTTCCCTGTCTCTACAGGGTCAGACAGCCACATGCTTCTGACAGATGCCAACTGCCCAGCCTTTGACTAGCCTTTCAGGCTTTTTGGAGCCCTCATAATTGTGCCCCAGTGCCAGCTTGAAGCAGTTCCAGAAAAGACTACATCGTCCCATGTTCCCCACCCAAAATAGGTTGAAATGCTGCGTCAAAAAGGAAACTCCTTGGCATAGGGGCAAGATGGCTAATTATAATGCCCATTGACATACCAGGAAAATAGGTCCAGAATTGTCAGTTGATAAATTGTGGCTCTATAATAAGACACTTGACCTTCTTTGTACAGAACCAAAGAGGTATGATATAAGATTATAATCTGGTTGTACTCAAAGATCAGAACTACAGGGCCTTAAGAATGGCAATAGATAGAGATGTCACTGCCCTAGAAACATCTGTTAGCTAATAGTTCTTAGGTCCCAATACCCTTGAACCCCTGGACAGGTAGGACTTATGATTGAGTCCTGTCATTGGTACTTGTGGAGGGGGGGATGTGGGGAGGCCCCAAAACAGTTTGACCACACAGCTGCCATGACAGGCTTAGAGGCCCAGACACAGCTTCCGGAAGACAACACCTGGACCCAAGAAAAGCCATAAGCTGACCCTACCCAGTGTGGCCTGCATCTAAGAGGAAATACCTGACATTCCAAACATTCCCTATACCCCTAGACAAATGTCAGCCAACCAGGGCCCTGAACCCTGGAAATCCCCTCACCCCAACCTCTGCTATGATAAAAAACCCCACTCTGCCTGGGCTCTGGGCTCTTTACTCTCAATGCTGTGTTCAGACAGAGAGCCCAAGCTCCGAGCTTGAAAATAAAGGCTCTTTGCTTTTACATACGGGATTCGGTCTCCATGGTGGTCTTTTGGGGGTCCTCGTGATCTAGGCATAACATTTAGAAACTCAAGCTGTGCAGCAGCCACTGAATCAAGCTATCTCTCTAGCCTTGCTACCGTTATGTTGTGGTGTCAGTATTTGAAGTCTGCTTCCCCTGGCCAGGTCCAAGTATCCAGTGTGATACTATCTGTGGGGGGGGGGGGGAGTGCTGGGGGGTGTGCTCTAGCAGGCCCAGGCATGGCAACCATGGAACCCACAGGTCCCCATCCTTTCTTCTGTCTCCCTTATTTGTCCATCTCCTCACTCCTGAGACTGACTGCCAAGGACAAACCGCTCGATTCCCTTACGTGGTCACTTTCCACATCCCTCAGGGTCGACCACTGAAGGACCAGCCTGCCTCCATCTTGGGCTTAAAAGCCATCTTATAGTAAATGTTCTGGTGGAAGCTCCACCTCAACTCCCCTCCCCCACTTCTCTCTCCCCAAACCCCGCCCTGTCTCAAGCCCACCAAACGCAGCTCCTCCCCCAGAGATGCTCAAGGCCATGCCCACAGTATTTAAACTGCACCCCAGAAAACAGACATGTGGTTTTTTGCTCTCTCTTCTCTATCTCCTCTCTGAGGGGCCGGAAAAAATCATCCAGGAGTGCCTTACCCATTAAACTTGGGCTTTTTCTTAATTTGGTTTGATTTGGTCTGATTTGGATTGCTGCATCGGTGAAGAGATTTATTGGGGTGCAGAACCTTCTCATCTGGAGGTCCCACTGAGGGGCTGATTTCCTCCCACTGGCCCAGGGCCACTGGGTGGGAAAACACCCTTCTCACCCACACATGCTCTCCACCAGACTAAGATTGGCTTTCAGCTGGGTAAGTTGTCCTTTCCAAGTCATTGTCCATGGCCTGCTCTGATTTTTGGGGTGTCCTGCCAAAGATGTGGCCACACCAGGCCCCCAACCCTTTACCAGAGCAAAAGCTTGCCTTTGTTCTGTGGTGCCCCTTATTCAGAAGACATTCTGTTCAAGGGAATTTCCCACACACACCCTTTTCAGACCCAAAGCCTATCACAGTGGACGCATTGCACTAGGCTTTGGGTCCCGGCATAGACTTGTGAAATGGGCACCTGCAATTTGAAGCTAGATCCACAAATGCCCCTGGGGTATCTTTTACAAAATCTATTCAAATTAGGACTATCTGATACCATCTGTCCTGAACGCTTGATTTCTCTGAGTACTAAGGCATGGCCACAGTACGCTCTTGATAACCAGTCAAGGTGGCCTCCGGAGGGAACCTTGGAATTTTCCATCCTCCACGATCTTGAAAATTTTTGTCGCCGTAGGGATAAGTGGACAGAAGTGCCCTACATCCATGGCTGTGGGTTCTGTGTTCCCTCCCTCCCTACAGCAGCCAGTGCCCCCACAGCACCAGTCTTGTTGGCCAAGGTCACAGTGCCTCCAGATTCCCGCCTATCTGGGAACTGGGGCCCTGAAAATTCTGCTCTGACCATGCTTCCTGAGATACTGGCCCCTCCCCCACTCCCCTGACCACTGCCTACCCATCCCCCCTCCTATGCTGCCGCGTGTTCCATCAGCGGCCAGTATTCCTCACATTTCTCCCTTTATCCACCCTTCCCCCTTCCTTTCCTCTCCAGGAGAAAGGCCAGAGACCAAATTCCTCCTCCTACCTGATTTCCTGTCCTTCCTTCTCCCCTACTGTCCCCCACCCCCCAATGCCACAACCTACATCCTGGTCCCCTTCTACACACTACCCTAACCGCCCCCCACCCCCCATCATCCCCAGTCTCTTCTCATACCCGGTCTCCTCTGTCCTCTCTGAGAGGCAGCTGGAGCCAATGGAATTGTCTGAGTCCAAGCGCCCTTCTCCCTTCAGGGCCTCTCACAAATAGAAAAGCAGTTGGGTTCCTTCTCTGCTAATCCTTCTGTTTATATCAAGGAGTTTCTGTGAAGGGGCCCAAACAGCTTGACCTCACAGCAGCCATGACAGGCTTAGGGGCTTAGACACAGCTTCTGTGACAGGCTTACTGGCAGGCAACACCCAGATCCAGGAAAAGCCTTAAGCTGATACCACCCAGGGGTCCCCCCAGGGGTGGGGAAGTACCTGACATCCCAAACATTCCAACCAGTAGATAAGGTGGCCAGATGTCCTTGAGTCTAGCACACACCTATTTTTGTTTCACAGATACCCCTAGACAATTGTCAGCCAATCAGGGTCCTGAACCCTGGAAACCCTTCACCCCAACCTCTGCTGTGATAAAAACTCTGCCCCACCTGAGCTCAGGGCTCTCTGCTCTCACCGCTGTGTCGGACAGACAGAGGGACCAAGCTCTGGAGCTTGAAATAAAGGCTCTTTGCTTTTACATATGGGATTCGGTCTCTGTGGTGATCTTTTGGGGGTCTCTGTGATCTGGGCATAACAGTTTCTTTATCTGTCCTAGACCTATGGTCTGACCTGCCATGACCTCTATGTGATTTAGACCTCCACTCTCACTCCTGAGAAGCAAGGAACAGTTCAGGCAGCAGCCAGACCAGACCCACCTAGTGGACAATATGGTCCCTGTGGGTGACAAGGTGGTGCCAGCTACAGAGTCCTACTGGGACCTACCAACTGGGTCAGAATGGCCACCAGAGAAGAGACTTCATGGTTCATTGCCTCCTCCAGGGTATGGAAATGGTCTCAGACAAAGTTGTTAATTTTGATAAGCTCCTAGAGATTACAGAGCTAGCTGCAGTGGGATGTTCTGTATGGCAAATATGTTGCTCTGATTGGTTAGTAAATAAAACACTGATTGGCCAGTAGTCAGGCAGGAGGAAGTATAGGTGGGACAAGGAGGAGAAGAATTCTGGGAAGTGGAAGGCTGAGTCAGAGACACTGCCAGCCGCCACCATGACAAACAGCATGTGAAGATGCCGGTAAGCCACGAGCCATGTGGCAAGGTATAGATTTATAGAAATGGATTAATTTAAGATATAAGAACAGTTAGCAAGAAGCCTGCCACAGCCATGCAGTTTGTAAGCAATATAAGTCTCTGTGTTTACTTGGTCGGGTCTGAGTGGCTGTGGGACTGGCAGGTGAGAGAGATTTGTCCTGACTCTGGGCCAGGCAGGAAAACTCTAGCTACAGCTAGCTGATGAAAACCGACCATTTTTCTAAACCTATAAGAGACCATGGATCAGTATACTTGCCTTGACCCAGCCTCCCCAGCAGAAGAAATGGTCCTGGACACTTAGTTCATTTCTCAGTCAGTGCCAGATATTAGAAAGGTATTTAAAAGGGCTGAGGAGTTTCCCAAACTCGCCTACAGGAACCGGTTGAAAGGTTTACAACACGCCCCCACGGTCGGGCGTGTTTGCATATGCCCAACAGACACTTCCACCTAGCCAGTTCCAGGTCAGGATAGCCATTTCCGGGTCAGGGCATCTTGCGTGACCAAGATCCGTGACGTTCCATTGGCTACGTAGGCGCGCAACGTGGCCATGTGATCTACGCGCTTGCGTGTAGTAGTGACGCTGATCTGTCCACGCCCAGCCTTTAAAATCCGGCGCCATGTTCCCGCTTCCTTCTTCTTCTTCTTCCTCCTTCTTCTCCACACACGTGTTTCCCACAGGTCTGTTCACTCTCTGTCCCTTTACCTTTAATAAAACTCGTTAGCGGATTCTGTCGTGTTTCGTGGCATTTCCTTGCAGGGTAAGAACACAACGCAGCCGAAAAACTAACATTTTGGTGCCGAAACCGAGCGGGCGCTTCTGGGCGCCCGGCGCCTGGAAACCCGTAAGCCGGGGACTGCAACACTCTGCTCCGTACGCGACAGACCGCTCTCCATTTCGCCTGACCACAGAAATTCCATGCAACACCGCTTTCTCCGATTGGTGAGTCCCCCCATTTTTCGGCCAGTGTAAACGGTTTCCTGGATCTGTGAGAACAACCGGTACCTCACAAGTATTCTTGAGACCGCGGAACCCCCGACCACGGTCTTCATTGACTACGGTCGGCCCCTATCGCAGGCCTCAGATTTCTAGCCCTCTCCCACGTCTGCAGCCTGAGATATTTCTCGCGTTGGGACCACCGCCGTTGGGTGCGTCCTGGGGGCCACGTGGGGCCGACACGTTCATCCGACTTGACGAAGCGGCAGACGCTGTCTGGATTCCCGGGGAATCCTTTCCTCACGTGGCAGGGGCCCCCGCTTCTGTGGCTGACGAGCCAAGGAGCGGCTTGTGCCCGGGATCCGTCCTTGGCCTTGGGGACGCCTGGGGCCTTGGCTCCGGATCACGTTTGTTTTTTTCTTTTTTATTTTTTTCTGCCTCTCCGCTGCAGACATGGGAAACAAGGCTTCCAACCCTGTTAGTCCTTCCTCTCCGTTAGGCTGTCTTGTTGAAGCTTTAAAACCTCTTAGTTTAATGCCTTACATAAAGATTCCTAAGCTAACTCGTCTATGTTCTAAAAAATGGCCAAAGTATGCTTTAGAAAACAACAAAAAATGGCCGCCGAGCGGCTCCTTAGATCCCGATATTTTACGGGAGTTATCTAATTACTGTCAGCGCTCAGGCAGATGGCAAGAGTTGCCCTACGTTATAGCATTTTTCTTTCTCAGTGCTAAACCGTCTCTTCTGGATTCCTTCTCTCCTGCTCATATGCTCCTGGCTATGCCTGAACCGGAGGATTCTCTGACTCCGGAATCTCTGACTCTAGATCCTGCTAACGAACCTCCACCTATTCGACCTCCAGCTCCAACTCCTAGAAAACCGTTCCTTCCGCTCCCCTTCCGGATTCTTCTTCTTCTAAAGCTGCTCCTTCCTCGGCAGCGGCCGGTTCCAAAGGCCCTGCCCTAGCTCCAAACTTCACTCCTCCTATCACCCGCTCTCGGACTGCTAAATTGTCGGATTCCAGCCATCCAAAACCTTCCACTGTTCTCCCTTTGCAAGAGGTGACTGGTGTGGATGGACTGATTAAAGTTCATGTTCCATTCTCTCTAGCAGAACTCTCTCAGATAGAAAGTAAGCTGGGTTCTTATACTTTTAATTCTGCTGCCTTTATTAAACAGTTTCAATATATAACTCAATCTTATAGTCTTACCTTTCATGATATATTCATGATACTTTCTAATAACTTACTTCCTGAGGAGCGCAGGCGGGTTTGGGAGCAGGCTAGGATTCACGCAGACGAAATTCATCAAACTAACCTTTCACACCCACCAGGAGCTGAGGCGGTTCCTGACCGAGAGCCACACTGGGATTATAACACCCAAGGTGGCTGTCTAGCCAGAGATAGGTTTATTATCTGTCTCCTGACAGGTCTCCGTAAGGCTGCCCTAAAACCAGTAAACTATGAAAAACTAAAAATGGTTAATCAAGATAAGGACGAAAATCCGTCTCATTTCCTAGAGCAGCTCACCAAGGCTCTACTTCAGTTCACTAGCTTAGACCCAGAGAGCCCTGAGGGCAGGCAGCTGCTAATAACCCAGTTTGTCTCACAGAGCTTCCCTAACATTAGGGATAAACTTAAACGTTTGGAGAACGGCCCTCTAACTCCACAGGCAGATGTGCTGGTGATAGCGTTTAAGGTGTTCCATGGTAGAGATAAAAAAGCCCATAAAAGGAGCTGCCAGATGCTGGCAAGCACTGTCCGACCGGCTCCCCGAAAGCCGTCTGGTCCCTGCTTCAAGTGTGGGAGAGAAGGCCATTGGGCCCAGGCTTGCACCGCCGGCCCACGAAGAGCACCAACAAAGCCTTGTCCAAACTGTTACCAAAAGGGTCACTGGTCAGCTGACTGTCCTAATGTCCCAAGCGACATAGGAACGCCAGATGAAGACCACCCTCCAGCTGACTTTGTAGGCTTGGCTTACAGCGAGGACTGCTGCTGCCTGGTTTCCGCCCTGGCCACTTCCATCTCACACAGGGAACCTAGGGTAATTATAAAGGTCAATGGGCGGCCCCATCGCGTTCCTTTTGGACACCGGAGCTACCTACTCTGTCCTGAGAGAGTTTTGGAGGCCCACCTCTCCTGCTCGTCTCCCTATTGTCGGGGTTGGGGACAGCCTTATCTACCTCATCAGACACCACCACTCAATTGCATTTTCAGAGGCATCCCTCTCACACACACATTCTTAGTGGTGCCAAGCTGCCCTGTACCTTTAATGGGGAGGGATCTTCTAGCTAAGGTAGGAGCGTCCATTTCTTTCGCTCCACACATTCGCTCCATCCCAGACGCGCCAGCAGCTCCTTTACTTCTCCTCCTAGCCACTCACTCTTCTGACTCTAACAATTCTTTTCCCCTACCAGTCTCTCAGGTAGACACAGTCTCTCAGGTAGACACACAGAGCCGGAGGCAAAAAGGACCATCAAAAATATCCAGGCGGTAAGGAATAATGTAATACAATAATCTATCATTGTTCGATACTCAGTAACTGATAACCTGCGTTTCCTAAATGCTAACCTAATAAGGGAAACCGGTGCCTTAAATAAACTACCTCTAATAAGGCTTGTCTCAGATAGAGATTAAGCAGAGTACTAAGGCCAGATCTACCTCAGGTAAATATCACATGTCTCTATCTGGACAGGCCAGATCTACCTCAGACAAATGCCAACTCCAAAATAAAGTAATAATGGTTCTTTCTCTCTAAGCCTTTTCTATGTCAACAGTATCTTGTCAAACAGAAGGTTCCTAGCCACAGCACGGAGGGTTCCCAGCCACAGCACGGATAGACAGCCGCAGAACGAGGGGACGGCAGAACTTCATTCCAGGACCTGCCCACCAACATCCCAGGACTTCACAAGATACCCTCTCATCCCCCTGCCCCCCAAGAGCCAACCAACGCCCACTATTCAGCTGGAAGCAGTCTTTGAGAGAAACATCGCCCCCATACCCAGGCAACCACAATTTTTTTCTTTTTTAAAAAAGGAAGAGTCAGGGATGAAAGGTTTACAACACGCCCCCACGGTCGGGCGTGTTTGCATATGCCCAACAGACACTTCCACCTAGCCAGTTCCAGGTCAGGATAGCCATTTCCGGGTCAGGGCATCTTGCGTGACCAAGATCCGTGACGTTCCATTGGCTACGTAGGCGCGCAACGTGGCCATGTGATCTACGCGCTTGCGTGTAGTAGTGACGCTGATCTGTCCACGCCCAGCCTTTAAAATCAGGCGCCATGTTCCCGGTTCCTTCTTCTTCTTCTTCCTCCTTCTTCTCCACACACGTGCTTCCCGCAGGCCTGTTCACTCTCTGTCCCTTTACTTTTAATAAAACTCGTTAGCGGATTCTGTCGTGTTTCGTGGCATTTCCTTGCAGGGTAAGAACACAACGCAGCCGAAAAACTAACACCGGTGAAAACGGCTTTTAAAGTTTTTAATGACAGCTGAGTCATCCTGACAGACAAGGCTGCAACCCAAGGCTATGCTCCAAGCCCAAGCCTTAGCAGCTGCCCTGAGGCCACCGGAGCCCCAAAAGGGGAACAATGGAAGTGGACCACAAGGTTCCGCCCTGCCAGAGCTCAGCCCAAGTCAACTCCTCCGGAACCTGCTTCAAATGTGGTCACCAGGGCCACTGGTCATGGTATTGCCGTGACCCCCAGCTGCTGATGAGGCCTTGCCCTGTCTGTTAACAACCTGGGCACTGGAAATCAGAATGTCCCCATGCAGGCTCTTCCTCTTCCATGCCACAGAGGTTCAGCCTCACCGACACAGGCATGAGTCTCTTCCAGCCTTTGAATTCCTCAGCCCAGCAGAGGACTCTCATTGCCCTCTCTGATCCTAGGGTGATGCTGCAGGTAGTGGGTAAGTCCATTGACTTTCTATTGGACATGGGAGCTACCTATTCTGTTTTGACATCTCACTCAGGTCCTACAGTTCCCTCACCAATTTCTGTTATGGGGGTGGACAGGATTCCTTCCTTCCCACTTAAGACCCTGACACTTCCCTGCATTCTTGCAGGGAGATTCTTCTCACACTCTTTTCTAGTCATACCTGCTTGCCCCACACCTCTGCTCGGTCGTGATATTCTCACCTGCTTTGGGGCCACACTCACCTTGGCCCCCACACCCTCTCCTGAGTCCCACTTTCTTTTTAATAGCCTCACAGTTTCCCACCCCAGACTGTCCTGACCCTACCCTCCCTTATCCAGTGGATCCCCAAGTATGGGATACCTCAGCTCCAATGGTGGCTACTCACCACCAGCCAATTCTAATTTGCCTTAAGGACCCTTCTTCCTTCCCTTCCAGACCCCAGTTCCCTATTTCTGAAACCCATCACTGAAGCCTTAAGCTTATTATCACCCACTGTTTTTCTCAGGGACTTTTATCACCCTATCACCCTGCAACACCCCCATTCTTCCCGTGCGTAAGGCCTCGGGGGCTTACTGTCTAGTTCAAGACCTCCGCCTCATTAATGAGGCAGTTATTTCAACCCACTTGGTGGTTAACAACCCCTACAACTTCCTGTCTAACAATCCTCCTGACACCTCCCACTTTACTGTTCTGGACCTGAAAGATGCCTTCTTTACTGTCCCTTTACATCCTGACTCATACTTCCTCTTTGCCTTCACCTAGGAGGACCCTGACACCCAATCCTCCAGATAGCTTTCATAGACTATTCTCCCCCATGGTTTTCAGGACAGTCCACATTTCTTTGGCCAAGCCTTGGATTGAGATCTCTCCACCTTTGATCAAACTCTGGTCCTTAGACTATTCCTCCAATGCATAGACAATCTCCTTGTCTGTAGCCCCAACCTGCCTCTGTCCCAACAGGCCACCTCTTCACCCCTAACTACCTCAGCTCTCTGGGATATCATGTTTCCCCATCTAAGGCACAACTATGTACTCCCACTGTGGTGTATTTGGGTGTTCAAGCCAGCCCAGGATCTAAGACCCTCACCTCTGACAGGGTCCAAGCCCTGCAGGATTTACAACCTCCGAACTGATTCTCTCATTTGGGGGCCTGATGGGATTCTTTCTTCAATGGATTCCTAACTTTGCCATTATGGCCAAGCCCCTATGCCAAGCAGCCAGAGAGACTCCCAAGGGACCCCTTACCCACCTGGCAACTGCCTGCCACCATTTCTCTTTACTTTGAGATGCTCTTCTAACAGCCCCCACACTTGCTCTTCCAGACCCCTCTGGACCTTATCACCTTTATAGATGAAAGGCTGGGAGTGGCCACTGGGTTCTGGCCCAACCAGCTGGGCCTTCAAACCAGGCCATCGCATTCTTGTCCGAACAACTGGACCCTACCATCTGCGGATGGCAGCCATGCTTGGGCGCCCTACCAGCTGCAGCTGAACTGATGTGGCAGGCTCTCAAGACCACCCTGTTCCAGCCAGTCATGGTGTTCTCCACTCACCACCTCTCAGACCTTCTGAGTCACTCCTCTCTCTCCCTCCTTGGACCCTCACAAGTCCAAGTCTTTCACTTACTGTTTCTAGAAAACCCTCAAATCACCTTGGCCTCCAGACCTGTCCTAAATCCTGCAACCCTCCTTCCTGTCCCCTCCCCCTTTGGTACCTCCTCTCACTCCTGCCCAGAGGCTGTGGAGACCTTATGCTCACCCCAGCCTGGTTCCTTAAATCAACCCCTCACAGACCCCCAACTCACCATCTTTGTTGATGGAAGCTCTCTTATAGACAGATCAGGAAACCACCAGTCAGCATATGCAGTGATCACTTCCACTACAACAGTTGAAGTGACCCAACTGCCAATGGGGACCTCTTCACAAAAGGCCAAATTAATGACCTTCAATAGAGCACTCCAAGAAGCCAAGGGTCAATGGGCTAACATATATACCAATTCTAAATATGCCTTTTTAATAGCCCATACCCATCTGTCCTTTGGAGGGAAAGGGACTTCCTCACTACCAAGGGCACTCCCATAGTTAATGGTCCCCTTATAGCCAAGCTATTGAAGACCCTCCAGCTCACTGCAGAAGTAGCCATAATTCACTGCTGGGGACAACAGTCCTCCAAGGACCCAGTGGCCTTAGGCAATGCCAGGGCTGACTCAGTAGCCCAGGGACTGGCCTCCAGCACCTCTGGATCAACAGAACATATTTTGTTCTAGATATTCTCCTACCAGCCCTGTTATCAACCAGAAGAGAGGGAGAAACTCCTGAAAAAGGGGGCCACACAGACGAAGGATGGAGGGTTTTACTTCAATAACTGCCTCACCCTCCCTCAGGAGCAGGCACTGCCCATCATTTCAGACGTTCACCAGACTTTATATGTAGGCCACAAAACTTTGTTCTATTTCTTAGGGCCCCTCTTTGACCTCACCCATCTTTAAGCTTGTATTTCACAGGTTCATTCCTCCTGCCAGACTTGTGGCAAGGCCAACCTGCAGGGGTCTTCCAGATACATCATTGTCTGCAGCAACTTTGAGGACACCAATGAAGTGACAACTGGCAGATTGATTTCAGCCAAACTCCATTATCTCCTAACTCTTGTTGACACCTTCACAGGATGGAGAGAAGCCTTCTGCACATCCAGGGAAACAGCAGATGTGGTGGCTCAAGTACTCCTGGAACACATCATCCCTTGATTTGGCCTGCCAAGACCATCCAAATGGACAATGGGCCAGCCTTCCCTTCCAGGGTCATGGAGCTCATGTTGTAAGCTCTCAACATTTCCTGGAAGCTCCACATCCCCTATTATCCACAATCCTCAGGAAAGGTTGAGGAGGCCAATGGACTCATCAAACAACCCCTTATCAAGCTCTCCATTGAACCCAGGTTATCTTGGCTTTGCCAAGGGCATCTCCTCATTGCCCTTACCTGCCTCTGAGCCACCCCATGCTCTCCTACAGGCCTAAGCCCTTCTGAGCTCCTTTTATGGAAGGTCCTTCCTCCTCAGTTACCTACCTCCCAGCCCAAACTCCCCCACTGGCTGGGTACCTCCCCTACCTCTCCCTTCTGAGGTCCCTTCTCCATTCACATGCGGACAGCTGTCTCCCCACCCCCAAACAATGGACCTAACTGCCCCTGAGCCTGCCCCACTCTCCCCAGGAGATTGAGTAACCCTCAAACAGCCAGTTCTTAAGTCTCTCCAGCCCCAATGCACAGGGCCTTACACTGTGATCCTCAGCACCCCTTTGACTGCCAAGCTCCTAGGACACCAAAGCTGGGACCATCTCTCCAGGCTAAAGTGGCCACCTATCCAGGACGCATGGTCTGTCCAGCAGCTGGGACCCTCCACCCTCCAGTTTCCCAAGATGTCCCAATGAAGGGCCTATCTGCTCTTCCGCCTTGTGCGTTCAACTTTGTCAGTACAACCAGGGCAGGTGCTAATGATCTATTTTTCCCCAGTAACCTGCCTTCTCTGCTCCCTCAAAGCAAAGGCCTCCAGGATGGCAGTTAACTGGATGCTCCTCCACTCACACTTCCTGCTGAGTGTAAGCCCACCGACTCCCAACTCCTCCTTTTCCCAAGTCGCCCCATGCCCACAGGAAGCAGCCAGACATGAACCAACACCCATATACCCAAAGAGTCTGGGGTGTTCTGGTGGAAGCTCCACCTCAACTCCCCTCCCTCATCTTTCTCTCCCCAAACCCTGCTCTGTCTCAAGCCCGCCAAACACAGCTCCTCCCCCAGAGATGCTCAAGACCACACCCACAGGGTATTTAAAACTGCACCCCAGAAAACAGACATGAATTTTTCAGTCTCTCTTCCCTGTCTCCTCTCTGGGGTGCCAGAAAATCATCCAGGAGTGCTTTACCCATTAAACCTGGGCTTTTTCTTAATTCAATTTGATTTGGTCTGATTTGGATCATCAGCGGAGAGGCTTCTCAGGGTGCAGAAACTTTTCGTAAAGACTAACTAGGTTCATTGCTGTTTATGGTTAAATCTGTCTCTCAAGGATTGGGCTGTGCCCCTCCTGTAACCTTAACTACAAATGGTTCTGTACTATCTGTTCCAGGAATAGCAACCTCGTCTTTGTTTCAAAAACTTGTTTATAACCATCTTGCAGCCCTTTGTTTCAAAGGATTGTACGACCCCATACTACCTTGTTTTGACCACCTGTCATGTTCCTGTAACCCCTCTGTTTCCCCCATTTGGAAACCCCCTACCCCTGAGCTATAAAGGCTTATCTTCCTTGCATCCAAGGTTGACCTCTAGAACTCTGTCTTAGGGGGAAACAGCCTGTGTATATGAATTTTTAGAAACTTGCTTTAATTGATTGCTTGCTTTAATTAATGTGGCCATGATGATTTGGATAGGTCCTCCCATCTTTGGGATTAACACCACCAAGGTCCAGCTATCAAAATTCCTTATTTGGCTGCACCGACCAAGACGTCCAATCAGGACTGACCAGCATGTCCTGTCACAGACTCCCCTTTCCCCTTTAAAAATCCCTCCTGCAGAAACACCTGCTGCTGTGTCTGTCCAATTCAGCGTCACCCACCCAGTTTCTCTCTATGTTCTGCTTGCCAAAGGACCTCTTTGTGCTGGAAATCGGTGTGTGGACGTGGTCTGATCCTGATTGGGGTGGGGGGGTCCAGAAGGGAGCACCCTGAAGTGTGCTAATCCCCTCAGAAACAGAAACAAGAGAAAGATGGATAGAGGGAGATGGACGTAGATAGAAAGACAGACAGACAGAGGGGAGAGCACTCCTGGGGAGCTGCATGCAAAGCTCAGCAAGAAACACTTGCCTAGAGAGGCAGGTTTGATCTCTGGCATCATGGGGTGTGTGTGTGTGTGTGTGTGTGTGTGTGTGTGTGTGTAAGAGACAGACAGACAGACAGAGCGAGAGCGAGAGCGAGAGGGGGGGGTTCTTTCTGAGCTGTGGAGTCTGGGGCCATGAGTGACAGGGTGACGAAATGGCAGCCATGCTGTCCTCAGTGTGGAATATCCTTCACAGAACACCTGCAGATGTGATGTGGGGCTTCCTCCTCTGCACTCATCTTAGAAGCCTGGGCTCCTGGGCCTGGGGAGGCTCAAAATCAGTAAAGGTTGCCACACAAGCAACCAAAGACCAGGGTTCAATTCCAGCATCCACAGAAGAAATGGCAACATGTGTCTGTCATCCCAGCACTGGGAAGGCAGAGACAGGAGGATTTCTGGGGCCCAGTGGCCACCTTCCTGGTAAATCAATGAGCTTGGGTCCAGCAATTGTCTGGAAAAACTTGGTGGTGCAGGCCTTTAGTCCCAGCCAGAGGCAGGTGGGTCTCTGAGTTCAGGGCCAGCCTGGTCTATATAGTGAGTTCCAGGACAGCCAGGTGCTGCAAGCTGCAATAATATGAAGTAGATTTCAGCTGATTATGACAAAGCTATACCCGGAAGAAGCCAGGGGCCTTCCAGAGGTCAAGCTGAGGCTAAAGGAGCCTTGGTGATATTTGGCTTTTGATATCAGCCGTTTCCTGCTATGAGTTTCTTGTGTGCTATTGTAGCTTTTCCATCATTTATTGGGCACCATTTCCCCTCTACTAAAGGAATATTTAGATAACCTCGTGCACTGACAGCTATGCTCAGCCAGAACCCCAGTTCACGCCTCCCTGTAATTATTGTCATTAGCAGCATCCGGCCAAGACCATGCCTGGATGGAAGAAAGTTTCTTATCAGAGATACCTCTGTACTAAGAACAGGCTTAAGCATCTGGACTATCTGCCTGAGAAGGCTTGCAGATGTGCTAATTAAGCTTAACTTTCTCCCTTCTAAAGTCTTATCTCTAGTTTTAGATCTACCTTTAACTCAGAACTAAAGGGTTTCTACTTACCGGTACATCAAGCTGACTCAGGCTGACCAGCCACCGAGTACACTCCCCCCCTCCCCCCCCCCCCCCCCCCCCCCCCCCCCCCCCCCCGCCAGAATGCAGTAGTCAAGATAGCTTGGACAGGTAAGGAGCCAAAGGAAAACAAGGCAGTTTTGTATTCACTCGTCACTGACAGACTCCTACACTTTAACTAACCACTTCTAAGGATATAGTTGAGCACATAAAATCCCCTTTGCTCAGATATTAACTGAATTTAGCCCTCAGTTGATTCTAGTCCCCATTAGTCACTTCCCTTTTGGGTTGCACATGTAGGCTGGCAATTACTGCTCCTTTGTGTGGATCTTATTGCCCCTCCTTTTACCCTGAGGGAATTCAAGCCTGGTGACCTTGTTTAACCAGAGTATTGCTATTGCAAGGGTATATAACTATAAACCTCAGAGAGTTGGGAGGACGAGATGGAGAAGAGACAAGAGGACAGAAGAACTAGATGGGTAAGAACTGGAGAGGCATGGACTAGATGGGAAGAACTAGACTGAAGGGCTAAAAGAGACTACCAACCGGACAAGATGGAAGATGAGGAAGAGCCAGATGGGGAAGAACAAGATGAGAAAGGAGATGGGAGAAGAGCTGAGATGGAAAAGAACCAGATGGATGAGAACCTAGATGGGGAAGAGCTAAGATGAGGGAATTAAGATAGAACTTAGAGGGGACAGCAGATAAAGGTAGATAGAAATCAGGCAAGAAAGGAGCTAGGCATGAGAGCAGAATAGAAGCTTTGTAGAGAGAGAACTGACACAGAATAATGAAGTGTATGGACTAAGGAGTTTTGTGTATGTAGATTCATTTCCTATCATCGAAGATTAAATTATCAGCTGGTTGTAGATTTTTCCCAGACCCTGGGAGAGGACTATTGAGGGGCTGAACCTCCATAGTCCCCATTAAGCCAGGGTTACATAGGAAGACCCTGTCTCAAACAAACAAAACAAAGTAATTCTGGAAAACGAAGGTGGGGCTGGAGCACAGGCTAGTGGCTAGAAATGACACAGTTCTGTTCACCGCAGGAGCTGAGTCGTAGGACCCAGGCTCCAGCCACCTGGAATACAACTCCAAGGAATGTCCTCTTGTAGACTGTTGGGCCCCTGAGCACACATGCACAAACCCACACACATGCACAAACCCACACGAACATGCACAAACCCACACAAACATGCACAAACCCACACAAACATGCACAAACCCACACAAACATGCACAAACCCATACACATGAACAAACCCACACCAACATGAACAGAATTTAAAATAAAAACGAAACTGAACCAAGGTGGGAAGCAATAGAGGAAGACACCCAACACTGACCTGTAGCTGTGCGTGAACCTACACATACCCCTAACACATGAACACATGCACACACGTTCGCCCACACCTGCACATACATAAACATGTGCACACATGTGTACCATGCACATGCCGCGCACGCACGCAGGCACACACACATGAACACATGCATGCAAACACACACACCCTAAGGCATTTTTCCTGGAAGCCTGTCGGGAAGGCGGGACGGGACAGTGCGGGGTGCGGCCGGCAGGTGGCGCTGCGGGAGGCGCTTTTGCAGGAGGCCTGGCTGGGATGGAGCTCGCCAGGCTCTCAGCCTGCTTCCCGCGCTCGCCTGGTGTCCGCGGAGACGCCTTGCACCGGCTCTCCCGGCACAGACCGCTGCAGCCTCAGGACCGCCCTGCAAGCAGACCTGCAAGCAGACCGCTGCAGCCTCAGGACGGTGCAGGTCGGTGTCACCTTGTCAACAGGAGGGCAGCCTGCAGGCATGCCTGGGAGGGTTGCGGAGGGAGGGGGAGACCCTCACCCCCCGGGGGCAGGAGAAATAGCGGCTTCCGAAGCCACCATCGCCGGACTCCCGCCGGACTCCCGCCTCTCCGCCCTCCCCACCATGGCTGGCCGCACCCTGGAGCTGTGAGCCGCAGTAAGCCGGGGATTTTGTCACAGCGACGAGAACTGTAACCCAGAACCCCGATTCTCAACCTGCGGGGCTCGACGCCTTTGGGGTCAAATGACCCTTTCCTAAGGGTCGCGTATCAGACATCCTGTGTATCAGATATTTACTATCCTATCAGCAGCAGAATTACAGTGATGAAGTAGCAACAAAATAATTTACGGTTTGGGGTCACCACAACGTGAGGAGCTGTGTTAAGGGGTCTCAGCAATAAAAACAACCCCGCAAACCCCTCCTCCCTTTCTTACACAACCTTTCTTAAGGATCAGGCCTCAAACGTTCCCCCAAAAGGTTATGTGTTAAAAATGGGTGGGCCAGCAAAAGGGTTCAACAGGTAAAGGCGCACACCACCAAGCCTGGCTTCCTGAGTTCGATCCCCAGGACCCACTTGGTGGGAGGCGAGAACCACGCAGATGTTGGGGTACGTGTGTGTGCGCGTGCGCGCGCGCGTTCACGCACCACACGCACACATATGTAAATAAGATGTGTATGGCTGGGCTATCGGAATGTGGTGACACATCTCTAACCTCAGCCCTCGGGACACCGAGGCAGTTTCCGAAATGGGGTCCTGGGAGACGATTGGATCCCAGGGGCTCTGAGCTCCTGCAATCTTAGTCATCGTCAGCAGGGCTTAATGGACTGGGGATGGCGGAAACTAGGGAGGGGCCTAGGTGGAAAAGTAGGATATTAAGTGGGGGACACCCTTGAAGGGAACAGTCTGTCCCTAGGGTCTGCTCCCCTTCCTCTCTCCCCTCTCCCATCTCTCTGTCTCTCTCCCCTTCTCTCCGTGCTTGATCTCTTTCTTTCCCCCTCTCCCTCCCTCCCCCCCTCTCTCCCTCCCTCCTTCCTTCCCTCTCCTCCGTTCTTGACAACCGCTAGATGAGCTGCAGTTCCTAACCACCCTGAGGTTCATTCCATCCTCCCACAGGCCGAAAAGCAACCCGGGCCAAAAGCCAGCAACCATGGACGGCACCTCTCAGACCACAAGCCGAAACATACCTTCCCTCTTCTCAGTTGACTCCTCGGGTATTTTGTCACAGCAACAGAGACCTGACTAACACAACCCCTTGAGTTTCGTCAATCGACTTGTCCTCCTGACACTAGAGAAAACTTAAGCAGCAAAATCTCAGGAGCAGCTGGGAGATCTTCGGGACAGGTTGATCATTCTTGGGTCGCACTAAACTTTTTTTTTTTTTGGTTTTGGTTTTGGTTTTTTGAGACAGGGTTTCTCTGTGTAGCCCTGGCTGTCCTGGAACTCACTCACTCCTCCCTACAAAGCCCTTTCCCACATTCCTGCTCTTTTGTCTTGTTTTGTGACCCATGAGCTTAACCAGGACCTGTAGTTGGGTTGGTTTGTTTTTGTCTTTTCAATCTTTACTCTTTGGGGGTCCCACCATCCAGCTCCCAAATTAATACATGGAGACTTATTCTCACTTGAATGCCTGGCCTTAGCTTGGCTTGTTTCTAGCCAGCTGTTCTTAACTTAAAGTATCCCATCTACCTTTTGCCTCTAGCTTTTTAGCTTTCTCTATTCTATACTTTCCTTTCCTTGTTACTCCGTTGCTGGCTGTGTAGCTGAGTGGCTGGTTCCTAGCATCCTCTCTCCCTCCTTTTTTCATGCTCCCCCTCTCTCTTTCTCTCCTTCTATTTATTCCCTCTGCCTGGCAGCCCCGCCTATCCCTCTCCTGCTCTGCTATTGACCATTCAGCTCTTTATTAGACCAATTAGATGTTTTAAACAGGCAAAGTAACACAGCTTTGCAGAGTTAAACTAATGCGATACAAAAGAATGCGACACATCCTTGCATCATTAAACAAATACTCTACAGCATAAAAGAATGTGACACATCTTTAATATTCCACAAAAAGGATTATCTGTGTGATCGCCTGGAGCTGTCCATTCGTACCTGGTGGGCTCACTATAGTGGTGCACAACCTCCCCCAGAACCCATCAGAAGCCAGTTATTCACTGGGGAGGGGCACGGCCCTGTGGGCTCCTCCTCCATCCATGCCTGTGGACAGATCCAGTCCCACAGGCTGAAGCTGCTGTGAGTTCCTGCATCCTAGATGGCATTTCGCAGCCCTGCTCCCTATCTTCTGGCTCTTATATAGGCCCCGCCCCCTTCTAGGATGTTCCCTGCCCCTAAGGGGTGGTATAAGCATGTGCCTTGTTTAGGGCAGGGCACTCGGCCATCCCTGGTTCTCAGCATCTTGCACAGCCGTGAGTCTCTGCATTCACCTCTGTTCACTGAAGAGACGGATGCTGGCCTCTGCCTGTGGATACAAACAGACGTTTAGAAGGTGGTTTGACAGTGTGACATCTCCACCAAACAGCAGTCTTCAGCTCCCCGAGGGCCACAAACCTCTTCAGCCAGGGCTTTGGGACTGGGTATTTATCGCAGTAGGTGTGGGTTCCCCACAACGGAGCAAGCGCAAATGCAGCTAGGGAGCAACTGGTTATCCCCATAACAGCCATGCCAGCAGCCACATCTTTCCATTTCTGTGAGCTTTTCTACTCAATATCAATCTTGTATACTTTCCCTGTATGAAACAGGAAATATTTGACACTAAAAATGTACTTACATAACGTTACTATATTATGACGGGTGGTTATGGTTTTGCATTTACAGTTCTATTTTTTAGAGATTTATTTTATTATTACTTATGTATGTGTCTATGGATGTGGGGGGGGAGCGGTGATACATGCATGCAGCAGCCGAAGAGGCCAGAAGAGGGCACTGGATCCCCTGGAGCTGGAATTACAGGTGGTGGTGAGCCTGAAGTGGGTGCTGGGAATCGAACTCCAGTCCTCTGCAAGAGCAATCCTGTGCTTAACCACTGAGCCATCTTCCCAGCCCCCAATTTAATTTTTCTAATTTAATTTTTAATGGAACATCGTTCTTGGCAAGCCCATACTTCTATCCTATGTGTTACGGTCATATCTACCTCCCTTGCTTGTCCACCCCATTCTCCCCAACTAGCCTTCCTCCTATGTTCACGTCTATTATTACTATTAATCATTATTTCTATCATCCAATTTCTATTGTAGGGCAAACAGGCAGAGCCCTGAGTATGAAGTGCAGCGTATCCATCATAGAAACATCTTCATCATGCGAGTGGCAGGCGTCTGCTACCACTAACGTGCTCATATTTTACCATTGGAAAGTCACAGGATCATGATGTCTGCAGATGACAGTTCAGCATCATCAGCATTCAGACCCTTTTCTCTGATAGGACCACGTTTCACTAACAGTTGACAGCTGACACACTCGCTGACACACTGACAGCTGACACAATCACACACTGACAGCTGACACAATCAATCACACACTGACAGCTGACACAATCACACCCTGACAGCTGACACAATCACACACTGACAGCTGACACAATCAATCACACACTGACAGCTGACACAATCACACACTGACAGCTGACACACTCACATACTGACAGCTGACACAAACACACACTGACAGCTGACACAATCACACACTGACAGCTGACACAATCACACGTTGACAGCTGACACACTCACAATCACACACTGACAGCTGACACACTCACACACTGACAGCTGACACACTCACATACTGACAGCTGACACAAACACACACTGACAGCTGACACAATCACACACCGACAGCTGACACAATCACACACCGACAGCTGACACAATCACACACTGACAGCTGACACAATCACACACCGACAGCTGACACAATCACACACTGACAGCTGACACACTCACACACTGACAGCTGACACAATCACACACTGACAGCTGACACAATCACACACTGACAGCTGACACAATCACAATCACACACTGACAGCTGACACAATCACACACTGACAGCTGACACAATCACACACTGACAGCTGACACAATCACAATCACACACTGACAGCTGACACAATCACAATCACACACTGACAGCTGACACAATCACAATCACACACTGACAGCTGACACAATCACACACTGACAGCTGACACAATCAATCACACACTGACAGTTAACACAATCACACACTGACAGCTGACACAATCACAATCACACACTGACAGCTGACACAATCACACATTGACAGCTGACACAATCACACACTGACAGCTGACACAATCACACACTGACAGCTGACACAATCAATCACACACTGACAGTTGACACAATCACACACTGACAGCTGACACAATCACACACTGACAACTGACACAATCACACACCGACAGCTGACACAATCACACACCGACAGCTGACACAATCACACACTGACAGCTGACACAATCACACACTGACAGCTGACACACTCACACACTGACAGCTGACACAATCACACACTGACAGCTGACACAATCACACACTGACAGCTGACACAATCAATCACACACTGACAGCTAACACAATCACACACTGACAGCTGACACAATCACACACTGACAGCTGACACAATCACAAGACCTTTTAAGGAAAGCAGGTTCTGGGAGCCCACACCCAGTAGCTCTGATGGCGGCCTCCACATGGGCATGAGGCCAGAGGGTTGGTGGCCTCTGTGTAGGGATGGGGTCGGGGATGGTAGACTCTGTGTAGGGATGAGGTCCGGGGATGACAGCCTCCATGTGAGCGTGGGAAGGTCCCTATGTTTAATCACTGTCCTGCCTTCACTCCTCTTGTGAAGTAGGCTCTGTGGGCTCACCCTGCCAGATGAAGCATGGGGAGAAAAGGTTTATTTTGTCTCACAATTCCTCATCCCCATCTGTGGTGGTTTAGATGAGAATGTCCCCCATAGATTTATGTATTTGAACACTTGGTCCCTAGTTTGGGAAGACTATGGCATTTTTGTCTTAGTGACTTTTCTATTGCCATGGCAAAACACCATTTCCACGGCAATCTGTAAAAGAAAGCATTTAATTTGGGGCTCACGGTTCAAAAGAATGAGTCCATGACCACCATGGTGTGGAGCATGGCAGCACACAGGCAGGCAGGCAGGCAGGCATGGCACTGTAGCAGCAGCTGAGAGCTCACATCCGATCCACAAGCATGAGGCAGACAGAACAAACTGGGAATGGCAGGGCCTCTTGAACCTCAAAGCCCGCCCGAGTGACACACCTCCTCCACGTAGGCCACACCTCCTAATCTTCCCAATTCCACCAACTGGGGACCAAAGATCTAAACGTGGGTCTGGGAGGACCATTCTCATTCAAACATTCACAATGCTGTAGGAGGTGAAGACTTGAAGAAGGAAATATGCCATAGGGTTGGGCGTGAGGGTTCACAGTCTCACCTGCTTCCTGCTCTATCTGCTTCCTGTGGATGGGTGAAATACGACCCATCAGCTTCCTGCCACAGCCACCTGCTGCCATGCGGAAGAGTTTTCCTTTTGTCTTTCAGGAAAATGAAGGCATCCAGCTAAGGAATCTGAAGACCACTGGACAAAAGAGACATCTGAAGAAAAGGCCAAATCATCCAGAAAAAAAAGTCTCACAAAAAAGTTTTCCTGCAGTGAACCATGATCATACCTAACAGCAACTCTGAGGTCTCCAAAGAGATGATGGGGCCCCACAGTGATGATTCCATCAGGACAATGATAACACCACTAAGCTGACAAACACCACCCAAAGATCCGTTTTGGACTACAAACTGCTCAGGACAGTTTCAAGATCACTAGCTGAGATGATCCAGCCTCACAGACAAGCCCTGCACTTTCCCATTATGCAGAGACTGGACAAATGATACAGCTAACACTCGCAGGACTTGACAATTAACCCCCAAATTTTTCTTTTCAGGATCCCCTAAAGATGCCATCACCCCCCAGACAGCAGTAAGTACTTTTAAGAACATGACACCCGTATTCCCAAGAGGTGGGATGGGTGGTTTTTGGTTCATTCAATGGGTTTTGGATAATTGCCATTGTTTAGGATGGTTGGTTACAAGTTGTTATTGTTAATAGTCAGGAGAAAGGAGATTAGATTTAGGATTCTTGTTTGAAAAAAAGAGGATATAGATATAAAATAAAAGGCAGATTATTGAATCTACTCTGAAAAGAAAAAAAGAAGATATAGATATGATAAGATAAAAAGGTAGATTATTGAATCTGCTTTTAAAAAAGCAACTACTAGTTTTAAATATTGTACATTGGATTGGATTTTTGTATATTGTATACAAGTTATGTTTATTGATATAAATTTGAGATTGATTTTGTTAAAAATACTGTATATATATTTCTAATCTTGTTCAAGGTATTATACATACAGCTCATTTAACAATGTGATGCAATTTTCTAGTCTTTGAAAGTTATTATTACCAACTAATTAGGATATAAGAAATGCAAATTAATAGTCATTACAATCAAACTTGTAGTCATATTAGGTATGTTTTCAAGGTTAAACAGAAATATATTTTAGATAGACAGGTCATCTTCAAACACTTCAGAGATCTATAGAATATGGCATTTAAGATGTTTTAATAACATTGATTTTTTTTTCTTTTTTTCATGGCAATGAGACATGTCTGCTCCGAGCAGCACCAATCTACTACAGAGAAGATGATGGACGAAGATGATGGACATTGAAGAAACTCCTTATGAAGTTTACTTTCTTTTTTTTTTTTTTTTTTTTTTTTTGGTTTTTCGAGACAGGGTTTCTCTGTGTAGCTTTGCGCCTTTCCTGGAACTCACTTGGTAGTCCAGGCTGGCCTCGAACTCACAGAGATCCACCTGGCTCTGCCTCCCGAGTGCTGGGATTAAAGGCGTGCGCCACCACCGCCCGGCGAAGTTTACTTTCTTTGTGCAAGTTAGCCACTGGGTAAGAAAAGGTCCTTGCTTCGACTGCTGACAGTATGCTGTCCAAAACGGACAAGCAGGACACAAAAGAAAGGACTGTCGATCCTTGACAAGACAAGGTAGGAAAGCTCTTTAGAAAGTCTTGCTTCACAGATGACTCTGTCAGATATGTTAGGCCTGTAGGCAGAAGATGGATGCCCCAACATTCAGAGGAAACTTGGGTGACTGTCCAGGCAGCTGGATGTTTCTGTCATAACTCACATGTTTTGGAAGTCGCTTGTTTGCACTTCTTGCTTACTTAGGTAATATTTTTATTGCCTTCTTGGGTCTCTGAGGGAGTTGTAGATTCGATAGTTATAGTTATAATTTTCCTTGTTAACAAATTCAGAAAAGAAAATCACTAAAGAGGTATAAAGTGTATACATTTGAAAGACATCAAAAGATAGTTTTTGGTTGGTAATACAAGTTAGGATAGAAGGTGAATTACAATCCTTTGGATTCACAAAGGTAGGATAGATAATGGAGTATTTTCTCTGAATTTGTCAAACGTTTATGGACTGGATATTGTTAATGTAATTCTTGACTGTATATATTGTATATAGTTATTGTACTTATTGTATATAGTTTTTCTTATATTAGTTATAACCTTTTATTATTTTAGACAAAAAAGGGAAATGCGGTGGTATATTGTGTACCCCAATAAACTTACCTGGGCATCAGAGGATAGAGCCGGCCACTAAATTAGACATAGAGGTCAGGCAGTGGTGGCATACACCTTTAATCCTATCTCTCAGGATCTCTGTAAGTTCAAGGTTACACTGGGCTACATGAGAGAAACAGAACCAGGCAGTGGTGACACACACTTTTAATCCCAGGAAGTAATATGGCAGGACACAGAAAGGTACATAAGGCATGAGGAAACAGGAACTCGCTCTCTTGAGGCTGCGGATTTCATAGAGGTAAGCTGGTAGCTGGCTTATTCTGCTTCTCTGATCTTTCAGCTTCCACCCCAATATCTAGCTCTGGGTTTTTATTATAAGACCTTTTAAGATTCGTGTTACACCACTCATTATTGATGAACCAAGATAATCAAAGGCATTTATCTCTTTAAGTTTGAAATATGGTTTACACCATGGACTTTCAGTACATTCTGAGCTCCCAGAGAGGGAGTGACTGGAGACGATTCAGTAGCTGAAGGTGCCGGCCAGTCAAAAAGCCTATTCCAGGTACTTAAAAGATTTATCCTTGTACTTCTGTTTCTCTAGAACCATCTGGTACCAAGATCTATATTAGTCAGGGTTCTCTAGAGTCACCACACTCAGCATCCCCACACTCACCATCCCCACACTCACCCCATCAGCACACTCAGCATCCCCACACTCAGCATCCCCACACTCAGCATCCCCACACTCACCATCCCCACACTCACCATCCCCACACTCACCATCCCCACACTTACCCCATCAGCACACTCAGCATCTCCACATTCACCCCATCAGCACACTCACCATCCCCACACTCACCCCATCAGCACACTCAGCATCCCCACACTCAGCATCCCCACACTCAGCATCCCCACACTCACCCCATCACCACACTCACCCCATCACCACACTCAGCATCCCCACACTCAGCATCCCCACACTCACCATCACCACACTCACCCCATCCCCACACTCACTCCACCACCACACTCACTATGCCCACACTCACCCCATCACCACACTCACCTGTTACCACCTTCATCCTTCACCCCTATACCCCCTCTCGCATTTCAACAGGAGACATGTTTAATATCACACTGTGAAGACTCTTCTGTAGTTTTTATTTTATGGAAATGAAAAATACCTTTCATCTGTAATTTACAGTGCTCTGAACTCACCAAACAGACTCTACCATGCAGCTGGTCTTTCTCTGTCCCACCTGCCAGCTCCCGAATAACCATGCAGAGACTTATTAATTATGAAAGCTCAGCCAATAGCTTAGGCTTGTTTCTAACTAACTCTTATAACTTATATTAACCATGTCTATTAATTTACGTGCTGCCACTTGGCTCATGACTTGTTACCTCATCTCCTACATCTCATGCTTCCTCTGTATCTCCTTGTGACTACGCCTTCTTCTTCCCAGCATTCTCTCTGCCTTGAAAATCCTTACTAGCTATTGGCTGTTTAGCTGTTCATTAAATCAATCATAGTGACACATCTTCACACATTGTGATCCTCCTACCTCCGCCTCCTTCAGCAAATCCTTCCGGTGTGCACCACCACAACCGGCATAAAAGTAGTTCCTTTTTTTTGTTGTTTTGTTTGTTTTGTTTTTTTGAGACAGGGTTTCTCTGTGTAGCTTTGCACCTTTCCTGGAACTCACTCTGTAGCCCAGGCTGGCCTTGAACTCACAGAGATCCACCTGGCTCTGCCTCCCGAGTGCTGGGATTAAAGGCGTGCGCCACCGCCACCTGGCATCTTCATACATTGTAAAGGAATGTTCTACAGCACTACCTTCAGCTTAGTGGAGGACCACAAGGCTCACCCACCACCAAGGAGCACCACAGAGCAGCACCACAGAGGAGCATCACCAAGGAGCACCACAGAGCACCACCACAGAGGAGCACCACAGAGCAGCACCACAGAGCAGCATCACAGAGCAGCACCACAGAGGAGCATCACCAAGGAGCACCACAGAGCACCACCACAGAGCAGCACCACAGAGGAGCACCACAGAGGAGCACCACAGAGCACCACCACAGAGGAGCACCACAGAGCAGTACCACAGAGGAGCATCACAGAGCAGCACCACAGAGCAGCACCACAGAGCAGCACCACAGAGGAGCACCACAGAGCAGCACCACAGAGGAGCACCACAGAGGAGCACCACAGAGCAGCACCACAGAGGAGCACCACAGAGGAGCACCACAGAGCAGCACCACAGAGCAGCACCACAGAGCAGCACCACAGAGGAGCACCACAGAGGAGCACCACAGAGCAGCACCACAGAGGAGCACCACAGAGGAGCACCACAGAGCAGCACCACAGAGGAGCACCACAGAGGAGCACCACAGAGGAACACCACAGAGGAACACCACAGAGGAGCATCACCAAGGAGCACCACAGAGCACCACCACAGAGGAGCACCACAGAGCAGCACCACAGAGGAGCATCACAGAGCAGCACCACAGAGGAGCATCACCAAGGAGCACCACAGAGCACCACCACAGAGCAGCACCACAGAGGAGCACCACAGAGCAGCACCACAGAGGAGCATCACAGAGGAGCACCACAGAGCAGTACCACAGAGGAGCATCACAGAGCAGCACCACAGAGCAGCACCACAGAGCAGCACCACAGAGGAGCACCACAGAGCAGCACCACAGAGGAGCACCACAGAGCAGCACCACAGAGCAGCACCACAGAGGAGCACCACAGAGGAGCACCACAGAGCAGCACCACAGAGGAGCACCACAGAGGAGCACCACAGAGGAGCACCACAGAGGAACACCACAGAGGAGCACCACAGAGCAGCACCACAGAGGAGCACCACAGAGGAGCACCACAGAGGAACATCACAGAGGAGCACGACAGAGCAGCACCACAGAGGAGCACCACAGAGGAGCACCACAGAGCAGCAACACAGAGCAGCACCACAGAGCAGCACCACAGAGGAGCACCACAGAGGAGCACCACAGAGCAGCACCACAGAGCAGCACCACAGAGGAGCACCACAGAGGAGCACCACAGAGCAGCAACACAGAGCAGCACCACAGAGGAGCACCACAGAGGAGCACCACAGAGCAGCACCACAGAGCAGCACCACAGAGCAGCACCACAGAGCAGCACCACAGAGCAGCACAGTTCATTATTTCATTTACCCTTTTGAATTTGAACGAGCAGGGATGCCCAACAACCAACCAAATGAATATGAAAATGCAATTCTGGGTTTGGTCAGTAGACGATGGCCCCAATGGCAATTCAGCAATTATGTGATGTGTCAATAGAAACATGAGGGGACTCGTGGGGCTGGAGAGCTGGCTCAGTGGTAAGAGCTCTCGTTGCTCCTGTGGAGAGCACGGGTTAAATGCCAAGCTCACTACCATCCATACTCCAACTCCAGGGGATGGATGCCCTCTTAGCCCTCCTCAGACACTGCACACATATGCACAAACCCACACATGGGCATACACGCACGTATATGGATTTACATTGTTAAAAATAAAATAAATTACAAAATTCACCAGAGTGACACAAAACAATACAGTCAACACGATCCACCTTACATGGCTGGGGTAGAAACCAACTAATTCTTCTCTGGAGAAAAAGATTTGAAGTTCATGTGGAGACTCAGATCCATGTTAACTCCGCACGCACAGGAGCGTGAGAGTCTGCAAATGCAGGGTCAGTTCCCTAGCCCCTCCACCATTCGAATTTCCATCTTGAGAATATAAAATATTATCTACAAATGTTCACCAAAATAAAAGCCTGAATTACAACAGATAGAGCAGAGCAGAAACGATCTGATGGCGATCACCAGTGTGTGGCCACAAACATCCATCCCCCTGAAACTCACCAGGTCACCCAAAGGGGTCGGGATGAGGAGGGGGTCGGGGTGGTGGGGTCTGTGTAGCTGCTTTTTGTCAGCGTGTCCCATGGCCTCTGCATCAGCTCCTGCCTCCAGGTTCCTGCTCTGCAGCCGAGGAATGGTAAGATGCAATAAACTCTCCTCCTGCGGCTGCTTTTGGTCACAGTATTAGTCACAGCAACGGAGACCTGATTTGACCAAAATACATTACGCACAGGCAAGGAGAAGCAACTTGGAGTCACCCCCTGTGAAGGGAAAGGTGAGGAAAAGGCTAAGTTTGAGCAAGAGGAACCTCGAGTCAACAGTTGCGATATTTGCTTGCCGCCTAGAAGTTTCCTGAGGAGCAAGCTGAAAGCAGCCGATGTTGGCTGGAGGCCCTAGGCTTCCAGAAGGAAATGGACATCTTCCTATTCCTGTGGTCCCCTGAGCCAATCCTCTCCGCCCTACCCCACCCCCTCACCTCCACCCCCACCCCTGACCCTTCAGGATCCACAGGGGAACCCGGCTGTGGCCTGCAGGTGGGGGAAGCCCTGCTCTTGGCACACGTCCATAAAAGGTTATGAGAGCAACCCTGTGACTCTTCCCTGCCACTGCCGTGGAATTCCAGAGGTGAATTTTTAATTTCTGTTCAGTTTGGAAGGGCTCAGCCCAAGATGTGGTGGACCAATCACGGAGGGCCTCTAAAAGGAGCTGTAAGCTCACCTCCCAGTTTGGAAACAAGACAGAAGATTCCCCAAGAACCCAGAAAGCCTGCAGGGCTAGGGATGAAAGCCATGGCCTTGTATTACACGTTAGGTAAGTGCCTAGACCGACCCTTATATCCTGTAGAGACCCAATGCCTCACTGGGAGATTCTAGCTGGGTGGGGATAGCCTCCACCCCTGACCACATCCCCACCAGCTCTCCCAGCGGGGAGGGGAGGATTCTAGGTAGGGGCTCCACCCCTGACCACGCCCCCAGCCCCTCACTGGGGGATTCTAGGTGGAGCTCCACCCCGACCACGCCCCCAGTCCCTCACTAGGGATTCTGAGCAGGTCTCTGCCCTGACCACGCTCCCAGCTCCTCACTGGGGAATTATAGGTGGAGCTCTACCCCTGCCACCCCAGCCCTTCACTGGGAGATTCTAGGTGGAGGTGGGGGGATGGGGGTGGGGAATGAGGGGCTCCTTACTTCTGAGCCATGCCCCAAGCCCAATGAGGTACATGAGGTGTGGATGAATCATGAATGGGCAACACTTGCCAACTATACACTAACCTAGCTTCCATTCTCAGGACTGCAAATAATGATAATAATAATAATAATAATAATAATAATAATAATAGCTAAAAAAAAAGCATGATTTAACTCATTGGTACATAGACTGTTTATGAAGTTCAAAGTCCTCCAGCTGTAGTTACCTATGAATTTAATTTCCAGTGAGCTGGCTAGTTTATGTCAACGTAACACAAGTAGAGTGATTTTAGAAAGGGGAACCTCAATTGAGAAAACGCCCCCACCAGGCGGGCTTTGGGCAAGCCAATGATGCGTTTTTCTCGATTGACGGTCCATGTAGGAGGGTATAGTGAGAGATTCCACAGTGCCATTGCTCTTGGCTTGAATTCCGGAGTGTTAGCGCCCAGGCTTTTGATTAAAGTCTGTGATTGTTACCTTTTGATTGAAGTCAGTGACTGTGACCTTTTGAGTAAAGTCGGTGATTGTTACCTTTTGATTTAAATAGTGATTGTTACCTTTTGATTAAAGTCGGTGATTGTTACCTTTTGATTAAAGTCGGTGATTGTTACCTTTTGATTAAAGTAGTGATTGTTACCTTTTGATTAAAGTAGTGATTGTTACCTTTTGATTAAAGTAGTGATTGTTACCTTTTGATTAAAGTCAGTGATTCTTATCTGAGTCCTTCCTGAAGGATTCCAGAGCTTTTGCAAAACTTAGTAATGAGAGAATCTGGCAAACCAGGAGGTCTCCTGGCTGAGGATTGCTTAAGCAAAAGTCTCCTTCAAACAACTCCAGATAAAAGGTTTTGATATGTGATATGTGGAATTGCTTGCAAAAAGTGTAAATTGTGTAACATTTAAAAAAAAAGTCTTTTTGGGAAGCAACAAGCATTTGGTCCCTCAGAGGCTGCAGAGTGAAAATTCATCTTGGAGTGGCCCTTTTCCTTCGATGGACCCTCACAAAACAGAGCACTGACACTTGGTGCCCAAAGTGGTGAGATTTGGAGAAAGGAGCAATCTGACACTCAAGGACCGAAGGTTAAAAGTGCACTCACATATGCAAGTGAGGACTCCAGGATTTGGCAGGGACATGGGGAATTTAAATTCCTCATCTCAGGAGCAACAACATGTGCAATTGCTAAAATGCGTGTTGGAAGAAAAAGCATTTACTGCACAGCTATTGCAAATATTAAAGATAAAATAAAATGGCGCCTGAGACAAGAACAAATCAAGAAAAAAGGAATCTTACCAATAGAAAAAGGGGAAGTGTTTATGTTTGTGTTCAGAAACTTACAGAAATGATAGAGCTAAAGTGATTTAAAGAAGCATATGGCATATGGGATGCATTTCCTATAGGTAAGACAAGATTTAAATAACTGGCTGTCTAGTTAGAATAGAGTTATTCCCAAAGGTTGGAAGAAATTAATGACAGCTGGAACTCACAGCTTCCTGACTAAACACTGCCTGTCAGCTCTGTCGGTCAAGGGCTGGTCAGCCCGGAGCAGCAAGACCTGAGTTCCAAAGAACAGCCAAGCGGGCAGGGCTCCACGGCTGCAGCAGGAGCCGGCACAGCCGGCCTGGGGCTTAGAATTCATGTTTGCTTGTCTACTTGATTTTGGTTTAAATGTGTTTTGTTTTTCCCTCAGAGCAGGAACAACTCAATATTAAAGATCTCTTTGTAGGAATTTTTTTCCCTAATAGTGGGGAATGACTCAATATCAATGGTCCCTTCGTGAGAGAAGAAATTAAAAACAAGCCCAACTTCTAGTACAAAACAGTCACAATCAGGGCATAAAGCACTAAGCCAATGCTGTTTAAATTTCCATAGATGCCAGGCGGTGGTGGCACACTCCTTTAATCTCAGCACTCGGGAGGCAGAGGCAGGTGGATCTCTGTGAGTTTGAGGCCAGCCTGGTCTACAGAGTGAGTTCCAGGACAGTCAGGGCTACACAGAGAAACCCTGTCTTGAAAAACAAACAAACAAACAATGTTCCCATAGATATTAGTCAATCATTTTATGGAGGATGTTCTCTTCTCCTGATCGTCTGATTAATGACTGAATGAATGTTTAATTTTCCTAGTAAATGAACTAAAAGAACAAACTTCATGATTTTGAACTATATCCTTAGCTATGCTCTTGTCTGTTTCTCACTCCTGAGTATTTGGCCCTGCTCTTTAATTTTCTTTCTGGAAACTCTCAGTTAATTCTATAAAAATGTAACACCTGAAATAGGGCAGGTCATTAGCTTATTAAATAATGTGGCTGCTAAGGCAATAGCTCATAGAAATAGTCTCTTACTGGTAAGGAGCCTACAAAAATTATTTCTCCACTAAATAAAATGCAGGTAAATTGTTTGTGCAACACCGTTAATAAACAGGTCGCATTAACACATTACTTGGGATCTGTAAAAAAGGATCCTCCTTTTGAGATTTTATAAAAAATACTCCATGAGTATTGCCCCAAGTTACCTCTTAAAAATCCTACAGAGATTGCTTTAGTGCTTTTATAGAGGGCTCTTGAAAAGGATAAAGAGAATTTTACACACATTCCACATGTTCCACAAAAAATATTGTACCCACTCTGGGTTATAACAGCTCAGAAGTCTAACTTTGCTGTAATCCATCAGCTTTTATTAGATGGTTCTCAGCCACTGAATATTTTAACTGACTGCTGTTTATTTAAATTTGGATGACCGTTTATTGACTGGACTAAGAAGAATCAGTCTTATGGTCATAACGGATAGCTTTAGAATCCCAGTTTGCACATCCTCACCCCCAAATGCGTATCTTTAAGGAAAACACAAAGTATTGGAAATTTAATGCTGCCTTAGATATAACAATGGAAAACATCTTACATTATCTCCACAAACTCCTTGTTATAAAATAATCACTGGGGTGTATGGTCTTCTTCCCCCAGAAACAGTGGGAATAATTTTGGGAAGAAGTAGTTTAATGTCTCAAGGATTTATTACACACCCAGGAATTACAGATGAATATTACAAAGGAGAAATTAAAATCATGGCTTATGTAACAGGACTATGCAGATAGAAGCTCAATTATTATCACTCCCTTATCTTAAAGGTAAAGCAGCTCCAATATTTAGGACAGGAGGGTTTGGAAAGTATTTTGGGAAAATGTTATTAATGACAGAGAGCAAAGTTAAAATTACAAGTAAATGTCATTGAGACGAAAGGTTTGGTGAACATGGGAGCTGAGGTGTCTATAATTTCTCAAGACTCTTGGAATTCCAACTCGCCTTTACAAGAAGTCTCCACTCAATTTTTAGGCATTGGAACCTTACATCAGGTAAAACAGAGAGTGGAATGGATTAAATGTATAGATCCTGAAGGACAAGTAGAAATATTAAAGCCTTATGTGTCTGATACAGACATGGATTTATGGGGGAGAGATTTGTTACAACAGCGGGGAGCTAAAATTAATATTCTTACAATTTCAGAAACAGCTCATAAAATGATGTTTAAAATGGGATACATTCCTGGAAAAGGCACTGGAAAGAATTATCAGGGAAAACCACAGGCTACACAAGACAAGGACAGCAGCAGGACAAGGTAGGAATTGGCTACCCAGATTTGGAGTAGGGGCCACCGCCAGTAGCCCAAATGCTCTGCCTTTAAAATGTCTAACTAATAAACCTGTATGGATGGAGCAGTGGCCCTTGACTAAAGCAAAATTGCAGGCACTTGAACAACTAGTAAAAGAACAGTTAGATGCTAAGCACATCGAGGAAACTACAAGTCCTTGGAATTCTCCTGTATTTGTAATAAAAAGGAAATCTGGAAAATGACAAATGTTAACCAATTTGAGAGCTATAAACAAAATAATTCAACCTATGTGATCTTTACATCCTGAAATTCCTTTACCTTCTTTGTTACCTAAAAACTGGCCTGATATAGTTATTGATTTGCAAGATTATTTCTTCACTATCCCTTAACAAGAACATAATGTAGCAAAATTTGCTTTTACAGTGCCTACTTATAATAATGCCCAGACTATAAAGAGATATCAATGAAAAATCTTTCCTCAAGGAATGTTAAACAATCCACCTTTATGTCAATATTGTATGCTTCAACCACTAGAAGTGGTTCATAAACAATTTCCTCAATCCATTATTTACCAATATATGGATAACATTTTATTGGCTGCTGCTGCAAGTCACAAAAATATGAAGTAAGAATTCAGCTGACTATGGCAAAACCATTATCTGGAAGAATCAAGGAGTTCTTCTAGAAGAAGCCAAGTCTCAAGGAATATTTGCTGTTATTTAACTTTTAATATGTTAGCTGTTTTCTGCTATGAATTTCATGTGAGCTCTCATGGCTTCCCCAAGAACTTCTAAACAGTATGGATTGATCATTCCTTGAGCATATACAATTAAGGTATTTGGATACAGTCACACAGGCAAAGCTTCCTGCTTCCAGGCTTTCTGCTCCTTTTCAGCATTAGAATTAGATGTCTGCCTTCTGCAATAATCTCCTTTAGCAGGCATCCAAAGCCAGGGCCAGCTCCAGACAAAGCATCTATGGATAAGTGGCAGACAGAATAGCTGGTCAGACCATCTGCCAGTCTTCTGAGTTAAGATAACACCGATATGGAGACACCGTCTAGGCCAGGCAGAGGTTATGTACATAACTTTGCTTCTTGTGCAAATTAAGCTCAGACCTCCCTTTCTCTCACAGCCCCCAAATGGCACCTTAGAGCAGCTTACTTAGAACAAAAGGGTTTTTTACATACCAGGTGCTTCAAGCTGTGGCACAAGTCACCTAGCTATCCAGTACTCTCCCCACCTCTCGCCAAAAATTGGTAACGTAGAAAAAAAGGCAGTTTTATTTCAGTGACTCATGGAATCTTTTACCTAACCTCTCCTAAGATTGTCGTTTGAGCACATTTATGATAAACTCATAACGTTTCACTTAATCATTTCTAAGAATATATTTTGAGCACATAAATTCCCTTTCTGATTCATTCCAGGCCTGATTTGACCCACCTCCTTTATTCATTCCCCTTTGAGGTTGCAAATGAAGCTGACTATCCTTGCTCTTGTGGGGACCTTGAAAGCCCTGCATTGTATTGTAAAAGTTGGACTGCTTGAAAGGTTTTAGACTGGTTCCTGGAGAGGAACCGGAAGGAACGGAGATAGAGAGGAACAAAGATGAAGATAAGGACGAGATGGAAAGAACTTATTTAGAGCCATGAGAGGACTGGAGGAGAAGGAACAGAGAGGAGCTAAGTATGAGAACAGAATTGAAGCTGTGGAGATAGAATTTTGTATCAGAAGAATAAAGTGAGTGGACTAAAGAGCTCGGCGTACTTAGGTTCATTCCCTCAGGTTATTTCTCGCCATTGGTTGGTAGCATCTCTTCTGGAAACCCTGGGAAGAGACTGTTAGAGGTTGGACCCCAATAGTCTTTGATAGGCTACCTCCAATACAGGTACCTTGGAAAGAATGTTTAATGAAATACAAAGTGCCCCGCCTGCAGGCCTTCAACGGGTTCTCGACCACCCTAAGGACGGAATGATAGGGACAGGACATACAAGGAAATACACCAAGTCTAGATTCTGATCAAGGTGCCACTTTATTTTTCTCCAAGAGGGTTTATATAGTTCCTGCAGGGTGGGGGGAGCAAGAAGCTGTCATCTGCATAAGGTGGTGCAAGCTAACAGGATGTTTGTATAGGATGTTTACAGGGTGAAAGGGTCAAGGGCTCTGCCTCAATGTCCTGTTGCTAGGCAACCTGACTGTAAGATGATCTAGTTCCCTGTCTTATGGGGGTCTGTACTTTTCCACTAACTAGAGATTCTGTCCTTGTCCCTGACAACAAAAGATTTTGCCTTGTTGGGGCATATGGATTGCTCCTGAAAAAATACAAAGAGGAGATTCTCTTAATTATTTAAGATTTAAATTAAGTAAACAGAAAATCCAGCCATAAAAGGTACAGGTTAAAAAAGAGAGATTACACTCTCTTAATGATTTTCAAAAATTATTGGGTGATATTGACTGGTTTTGGCCTACCATTGGACTGACTACTCAAGAATGAAGTAATTTTTAAAAATTTTGCAAGGTGACTAGGATTTAAACATTCCAAGGCATTTAACAGATGAAGCAGAAAAGATGTTGGTCTAATTAAGACAGAAATTTCAAAATGCCTATATAGATTGATTAACTCTCACAACTGAGTGTATTTTAGTAATTTTACCTTCTATTTATTCCCCTACTGGACTCATTATGCAAATGGAAGGTAATATTTTACAATGGATATTTTTAGCCCAGGAAAAGAGTAAAAAGTGTAAAACCCATATAGAGAAGGTTTCTGAATTAATCATAAAGAGAAGAATAAGATTTCACCAATTGTCTGGAATGGACCCAACTGAGATTGTAGTACCCTACACTAATCCTTAAATTATACAACTGTGGGTGATTAATGATGACTGGTAAAGAGCTTGTAGCAATTATTTAGGAGAAATCAACAACAAATGTCCCAAAAGTAAACAGATTCAGTTTATGAAAAGAACTGAATGGATTCTTCCCTGCACAGTGAAAAGAACTCCTATTTCTGGGGCTCTTACATTCTATACTGACACAAATGAATTAGGAATGACTGGTTATAAAGTAGGAAATGTAAGTAAAGTAATTACAAGTCCAAAAATCAGAGTTATATGCCATTCTAATGCTTTTATTAGACTTTAATGAATCTCTTAATATAATTACTGAGTCTCAATCTGCTGAAGGGGTTGTATTATATATATAGAAACTGCTGAACTTATTCCTGATAATTCAAAATTAACTTTGCTATTCATGCAACTGCAACAAGCAATCCAGAACACAAATTATCCACCATACATCACTCATATTCAGTCTCATAGTGGATTGCCTGGGCCATTAGCAAAAGGAAATGAAAAAATTGATCAATTAGTGATGGGAAATGTGTTAGAAGCTTTAGAATTTCATAGAAAACATCGTGTTAATAGTAGAGGCTTATAGAAAGTTTTCCATTTACCTGGCAACAAGCTAAAGAAATTATTAAAAACTGTCCTACTTCTTCTTAGTACGATCAAGTTCCTTTACCTGCAGGAAGTAATCCTAAAGGTACACAAAGAAATGAAATTTGGCAAATGGGGGGGCTGGAGAGATGACTAAGAGCACCGACAATTCCCAACACCCACATGGTGGCTCACAACCATCTGTAATGAGATCTGGCACCCTCTTCAGTGTACATAATAAATAAATAAATCTAAAAAAAAAAAAAAAAGAAAAAGAAATTTGGCAAATGGATGTATTTCATTTAACAGAATTTGAAAACTTAAAATTTATTCATCATACCATTAATACATACTGTGGATTTTAATGAGCATCTGCCTTAAGTTCTGAAAAGGCTGACTCTATAATTAGACATTTATTAGAGAAAGTGGCTATAATCGACATACTGATACAAACTAAAACTGATAATGCCCCTGCTCATGTTTCCAGTAAAATGAAACAATGTTTTACACATTATAACATAAAACACATTACAGGGATACCATATAATCCTACAGGACAAACAATTATTAAAAGATCTAATCGAACTCTAAAAGAAATGCTTATAAATCAGAAGGGAGATATGAGGACTCCCAGGGATTGGCTTCGAAACGCTTCACTGACTTTAAATTTTAATGCTAAAGAAGCAGGGACCACAGCTGCAGGAAGCCACTGGACTGCAGAAAAAACTGCTGAATTGAGTCAGCCTGTGCATTATAAGATATTTTAACATCAAAATGGAAACCAGGGAAAGTGTTGTGATGGGGCTGAGGATATGCTTATGTTTCTGCAGGAAACAAAAATTTGTGGATACCATCGAAATTGATAAAAATCCAACATGAGCAAGAGAAGTCTCTTAGACATTTTGGCTGCTGACATGGGTGACTGGACTTGGAGAGAAGTGATACAGAAAGACTTTGAAGTGGATGGCTGATCCTCCCACCTCGGGACAGCTTAAGAATCTCTGTGACAAAGGGGGAGCATTAGTCTGACTGGCTGCAAAACCTCTTAATGCACAATGTTGTTCCTTGCTATGCTATCTGTGGTAACTATACAGGTAACAGGGCCAACTATACGTATTGGGCTTATGTTCCTAATCCTCCAACTAACATAGGAGTAAGTTGGGGAGATGTGGATATTCCTGTGATGGTTAATGAATCTTCTTGGCTACCTGGTCCGTATGAAAACCAAGGTCCTGCCAATCTATGGAGGGAGGTAAAGAAATTAGGAATTATACTGCGGGGATGCAAGGAATTCCTATTTGTATGGGTAATGTGGCTATAGTTAATACTACCCAGGATTTTCTCAAGTTTTATATTCTTCATGCATCTGGTTTTAGAGGACAGGAGATTAATGCTACTAGTTCCATAAAATCTACCGTCTGGTGAGATGTGGGTTATCAACAAAGAATCTGACTGGGTACACTGGCAACAATGTAAAGATGAGAAACCTCGAGTGCTAATTAGTATCTCCCACGGAGGCTTCATTGACTGGAGCCCTTCTGGCTTCCTTCAAGGAAAACATTCTCGCTCAGAATCAAGATGGCACAGATATAGTTCAAATGGGACTGTGGAAATTAGCTCTGCTGTCAATGAACCTATTCAATGGCATGGAGTTGGAATGTCAAGTCCTCTCCTACAACTTGGCGATTCAGTTCAGACTAACTTGAAGAAATTAGCAAGTACCTTCTGTAGCTAGAGTTTTCCTGCCTGGCCCACAGTCAGGACAAATCGCTCTCACCTGCCAGTCCCACAGCCGCTCAGACCCGACCAAGTAAACACAGAGACTTATATTATTGGTTACAAACTGTATGGCCATGGCAGGCTTCTTGCTAACTGTTCTTACAAGTTAAATTAATCCGTTTCTATAAATCTATACCTTGTCACATGGCTCGTGGCTTACCGGCATCTTCACATGCTGTTTCTCATCGTGGCAGCTGGCAGTGTCTCTCTGACTCAGCCTTCCACTTCCCAGCTTTATTCTCCTCCTTGTCCCGCCTACACTTCCTGCCTAGCCAATGGCCAATCAGTGTTTTATTTATTGACCAATCAGCAACACACTTGACATATAGACCATCCCACAGCAACCTTCCACCCTCTTAAAGCATGGGAAGGAGAGTTAAACATTAAGGATGAAACTTTGTCATTTAGACTAAATCAAAGCCATCCTTTTATAGTATGTGTACCATTACCTATTCAGCTACTGAAGTGCCTGTACAATGGCACCCTAATAATTACAGCATCACTTGTGAACACTGTACCCTCATACCTGTGTTAATTCTAGTATGTCTTTAATGTAACCTCTGAAAGTTTATACATTCTTAGAGCAAGGCCAGCAAATGGATGCCAGTGAAGTCGTCAAGGCCATGGCAAGACTCACCTGTGATGACCGTAGTGCAGAAGCTCACTGAAAGAATATTAAGAAGAACACATTGAATGCTTAGACTGATTATTGCAGTAGTTACGGGTATTGATGCACTGGCTGCTACTGCTGCTACAGCAGCTGGATTGGCCCTTCATAAAGAAATCAAACTGCTAAGTTCATTAGAGACTGGCACAAGCATTCTACAGAACTTTGGACTCAAGAAAATAAAACAGTGAGATAGTTAATGGAATAGCTGATGTGAGACAAGCTGTTATACTAATGGGAGATCAGTTGGAAATATTGGAGAAGCAGATAAAATTAAAAATGTGATCGGAATGTTACAGCGTATTGTACTACACCTTTAAGGTTCAATGATAGCAAGCTTGACTGGAAAAGTTAAAGATGCATTTGATGGGTCACCCTAATTCTTCCTAAATGATTTATAACTTACAGCAAGAAATTAAGGAAACTTTTTCAAAAAGGTTACCTCATATGACAGGAACGGATGTTATGGAAAGCCTTGCAGTTACGTTAGCCTCGTCCGACCCTGTACATCACTTAATAGATTTCTTGTTCTAGCAGTAATAACTTTTATTGGCTTTAAAAAAGTATTTTGGCTTATTTGCCTAAGATCATGAAACAAAACAATAGGAAAAAAGGCTGTATTTACTGTAAGGCTACATAATCTTCATCATAACTAATTATAGCTTAAACAGAAGGGCCAGATGCAGGACAGGATTCCACAGAGCCATTGCACTTGGCTTGAATTCCAGAGTGTTAGCGCCCAGGCTTTGATTGAAGTCAGTGATTGTTACCTTTTGTTTAAAGTCCGTGATTGTTACCTTTTGATTAAAATCAGTGATTGTTACCTTTTGATTGAAGTCAGTGATTGTTACCTTTTGTTTAAAGTCAGTGATTCTTGGCCACCTCCATGGGATGAGACCAGAACTGACCGAACATTCTGCAAACATTCTGCCCGAGGCCAACCCCGGGCCCAGCTGCAGATCCTGCGAACCCCAACAACTTGGAGGCGTTAGTGAGATTGCCTTACTGATCAACTGCTCAGCTGAGATCCATTCTGGAGAGGTTTCAGAAACCTGCAGTCTGCTTGGGAGTTGGCGAGCAAGCAAAACACGACTCGAGAATGCAAGAGAAGGCACCGTCCAGCCACCGAACCAGATCACCAGAATCATAAGCCCACCCTACACCGACTAGGAATGGGTAAGGCCCCATCTCTGGACCTGCCGACCAGGTCTCTAGCCCCTAGGCCCCAGCCATCAGAGCCCCAGGGACCAGGCAGCTACCTTTCCCTGCTCCCTCACCAAAAATAAATAAACAAACAAATAAATAAATAAATAATCAGACCCTGCAAACCCAGCAACCACTGGAGCTATAAGCCCACCCTGCACCAATTGGGAACAACTACTCCCTGAGACAGAACCCACTAACACTGACTGGACTAAGCTGCTCCCGGAGAAACAGAGCCCAACAGCACTGATTTGACTAAAAACTCCTAGTGGACCAAGACTAACAATTAGAACAAGAGAGTCACCTTTAGACACAGACACCGCCTACACCAAGCAGAGGAAGAGATGAGTAGACGCCAGTGCAAAAATACAGGCAACAACGTAAAGACCTATACGACAACATCAGAACCTAGCGATTCTACACCTGCAAGACCTGAACATACCAATGCAGAAGAAGCAGAAGAAATCAATCCTAAAAATGACTTTAAGAAGATGATAGAGGCCCTTAAAGAGGAAATGAAAAACTCCCTTAAAGAGGAAATAAAAAACTCCCTTAAAGAAATGGAATAAAGTCAGTGATTCTTTTTTTTTTTTTTTTTTTTGGTTTTTCATGACAGGGTTTCTCTGTGTAGCTTTGAGCCTTTCCTGGAACTTGCTCTGTAGACCAGGCTGGCCTCGAACTCACAGAGATCCGCCTGTCTCTGCCTCCTGAGTGCTGGGATTAAAGGCGTGCGCCACCACTGCCCAGCAAGTCAGTGATTCTTATCTGAGTCCTTCCTGAAGGATTCCAGAGCTTTTGCAAAACTTAGTAATGGGAGAACCTGGCAAGCCAGGAGGTCTCCTGGCTGAGGACTGCTTAGGCAAAAGTCTCCTTCAAACAGCTCCAGATAAGAGGTTTTGATATGTGGAAATCACTTGCTAAAGGTGTAAATTGTGTAACAATAAGGATGCTTTTTAGGATGTGTAACAAAAGGAAGCAGTGAGCAGTCAGTTCACCAGAAGCTGGTTCACACTGCTGCTCTGCTGAGCCCAAAGTCATCTTGGAGTAATCCTTTTTCTTCATGGACCCTCCCAGAACACCCACAGGAGGGTCCAGCACATTATGCACTTCCATTCAGGTGGTCCTAAGTGTACAAGAATGCAGACTGAGCAAGTTAGTAAGCAGCACTCTTCCTTGGCTCCCTCTTCAGTCCCACCTGAGTCCTGCCCTGCCTTCCTTCAGTGATGAGGAACTGGAAGGTGAAATTAACCCATCCCTCTCCAAGTTGTTTTGGTCCTGGTGTTCATCACAGTAATAGAAACCCTATCGTGAAAACAGCCCACACATCAGATGGCTTAAAGTCCCCAAAATGGAGCTGAAGAAATGACTTAGCAATTACAGGTACTTGCTGTTCTTGCCGAGGGTCCAAGTTTGGGTCCAAGAACCCACATCTGGCAGCTCACAACCACCTGTAACTCCAGCTCCAACACCATCTTTTTTTTTTCTTTTGCCTCCATGGGCAGTGCACTCATGTGTGCATGCATGTGCGTACACACACACACACACACACACACACACACACACACACACACATTCATACACATAATTAAAGATTTTTTTTAAAAAACTGTTGTAGAGGTTAGGGCTCTGAAACAAGGTATCAGGGAGGCCACACTCCCTCTGAAGGCTGGGGGAGAGAGTCACTCCATCCTCTGGAGTGGTGGCTGTACCCTGCTAAGCTCTTCACAGGTCCCAAGTCCCTACTTCCCAGGTGTCTTTTCACGCCATGTGCAAGTGTGCACGTGTAGGAGACAGGGCACACTCCCTCCTGCAGTTGCATGCAGAGGCAGGAGGTTGACACCAAATGCTTTCCTCTCCCGCCCTGCACCCAGGTTTCTCACTGAGCCCCGAGCTCTCCATTTCAGCTAGGCTGGGCACTGAGCTGCCAAGGTCCTCCTGTCTCCACCTCCCAGCAGGCTGCAGTAACAAGCAGGTATTGCTGTACCCCACTTTCAGAGATCAAACTCAGGGGTTCTCATACTTGCTTAACAAGGATTTACCCACTGAGCCATCTCCCCATCCCACTTCATATTTTTTAAACAGTTTGTTTATTTTATTTATGTGTATGGGGAGGGTATGTACACATGAGTGCAGGTGCCCATGGAAACCAGAGACACCAAATCCTCCTGGAACTGGAATTCTAGATCTTTCTAAACCACTTGACATGGGTGCTTGGAACTGAGTCCTCTGGAAGGGACTGGATCTTAACTACTGAGACATCTCTCTAGCCCCATGTTAATCAGACTACATCTGAAATTCAGGGGCCACTGTCCAACAAGTTTCCCCCAAAACAGGATATGAAGGTAGTGGTGGTGGCCTCTAAGCTGGGTCAGCTCAAACCTGTTTCAGAGGCAACCTCCCCCCAATGCCCTTTTCTCTAGTGAACGTCTCAACTTCAGGGAAACTTGAGCTAGTAGATGTGTTCGACATCTTATAGAACAGACATGAAGAACACAATGCTCTCTTGGAGTGCCCACCCAGGGGAGGCTCAGGGGAAGGGACAGGAGAGATACAAGCCCCAGGCCTGCCTAGCTCAGCCCCCTCTCTCTAAGGAGGGTTTTCTTGCCTCTTTGCTAGCTCTAAGTGAACTATCAGCTGCTCTGTGTCGTGGGTGGGACCCTGTTTTCCTGGAGCAGCGACAACTTACCTGAAAGCCACAGGAAGAAGAGGGGTCTCAGGCCCCTCCCCACGTCCGTGATGAACCTTGCTGGGCCATCTTGGGCTGATAATCACAACTGCAGTAAATTCATGAATGCAACAGTTGTGTCTCCTTTCAAATAGGGTTATGTTCTCAGCTTCCGAGGGACACGAACGGAGGGGCCAGTAGCTATTGAATAAGCTAGCCATCAGGACAAGTCAGGTGTGGTGACTCACACCCAAAGTCAGAAGGATGAGTCAGAGGCCACCCTGGGCTACAAGTTTCACATCTGCCTGGGCTACTTGAGGAGATGCAGGCAACTCTGGGCAACATGACAAGTTCTAGGCCAGCCTGGGCTATATAGTGAATTCCCATGTGAGATGCTTATAAGGGCCCGCATGGAAGTGTCTACAGTCTTGTCCAAATATTTGGGGGAGCACGGGGGATCCCTGGATGCAGACGCTTCCTAATTTCCTAGCAACCCAGCCCAGTACTGAAACACTAATAGATACTCAATAAACGGTTTGTTGAATGAATGAATGAATGAATGGATGGATGAATGAACACCAGGGTCTGGGTACAGAATGTTTTGTGCCTGAGGGACAAGCTGGGGGCGGGCCTGTCTGTAAGATGGCAGGGGGTGCCACAAGCTCCGGGGGATTTCCCTATCACTGTGAAGAGACCCAGTTCTTCCCCTGCGTCGGACATCCCCGTTCTAAGGGCAGGTCAAGGCAGGCCACAAAAGCTCAAGTGAGGAGGCTGCAGCTTCCTGCTGCCTTCTGGCCTTCGTCGCCATCAGAGGATGCAGCGCCCGCTAGCAAGGATGGTGGAGGAAGGTCGCCCTTGCCCCTGGGTGCTGTTACGCCCGAGCTGGAACACCTTCCTGCGCTTTGGCCTCCTGATGGTGGTGATTCTTTTCATCTCCTGTTTGATCTACTGTGTCCTCTTCCGGAGGCAGCAGCAGACGCAGCTGGAGCCACTTGAGGTGAGAGGGGGCGAGAAGTGGGAGGAGGGGAGGTAGGAACTCAAGTACTCTGGAGGGGACGGACAGGCTCGGGAAGGATGCGCAGGAGCGCAAGCAAAGGACACGAAAAAGAGGCAAAATCGGAACGAAATGGGTCGAAAAGAGGAAGGTGAGATAGACAGAAGACAGGAGAGGCTGAGGAGGGAGGCCAGGCCGGTCCCTGCTGCCTGAGAACACATGGGGGATCCCGGGCTGGGAAAGATGCAGCTTTGAGCGGCCGGGATGACCCAGCCGGGCTGCCGGCGTTCCCCCACCACGCCCGGGGAGGCGCCGATGCTGCTGGGAACCTCACTAGTGCGGGGGGGGGGGGGGGGGGGGAGCTTCCCAGGGCTGAAAGGTCCCACAAGTGGTGGGAAGGATGGCCTGAGCCCCCCACCCGACCCCGGTTCCAGGAAAGCAAACCAGTGATTTTTTTCAGCGATCTTGTAACTGCAACTTCGCAGGGGTCTGGATAAGACTTAACAACGAAAAACTAGCAAAATAGGCCGGTGGGAATGTAGCATGGAGGGCAGCAAGCAGGCACACAGGGAACCCCGAGAGTCTCTCCAGCCGTGGGCGCTCATGAGCTTTCTCTGTTTTCCGGTATTTTTTTTTTCCAGGCGCATTTAGCTGAGTTACAGCTGAATCTCACAGGTAAGGCTGGAAATCCAGTGGGGTGGGAGGTGGGGACAAGAAGGAGTGAGGGAGAGAGGGAATGAGGGAGAGAGGGAATGAGGGAGGGAGGGAAGGAGAGAGGGAAGCAGAGAAAGAGGGAGGGAGGGATGAAGGGAGGGAGGGAGGGAGGGAAGGAGGGAGGGAACATAGGAAAGGAGTGGCCCCTGGCTCAGCCTGAGTCGGTAGAACCAGCACCCAGCACCCAGGAGGCCCTGGGTTCCATCCTCGGCACCACATAAGCCACACTGCTGGTCCACACTTGTCATCCCAGCATTTGGGCAACAGAGGCAGGAGGGTTAGGAGTTCGATGTCATCCTCTGCTACACTGGGAGTTTGAAGCCAGCCTGGGATCATCTGGGGGGGGGGGGGGAGGAAAGAAAGAAAGCAGTATGGGATGTGACTCAGTGGTTACAGCGCTGCCTGGCTCACCAGCCCAGCACCACGTAAACCAGATGTGGTTGGTGGTGCACACTGCCATCCCAGCACAAGGAGGCACAAGCAGGAGGAACAGGAATTCAAGGTCATCGAGTTCAAGGCCAGTCTTGACTATAAGAGTCCGTGTCTCATAAGAAATTGAGAAAGGGAGAGAGAGTAAAAGGAGGTAGAGAGAGGCTCCTAAGATGGGGACGCATGATTCCAGGAACACACCACCTCAGTCATCCTCTCCTTTCCTCACAAAGTTCAGACACAACACAAGCAGCTATGATGATCCAGCTACTCACAGCCCTTTGTTTTCTCCGCACCTGTTGTATGTAGCTTGTGTATCAGAAGGCTGCGTCTTAGTGAAAGGGGCAGGGGAGGCGTGGCCAGGGTGGAGCCCCGCCTAGAATCCCCCAGTGAGGGGCTGGGGGCGTGGTGAGGGTGGAGCCCCGCCTAGAATCCCCCAGTGAGGGGTTGGGGATGTCACTTAGTGGCAGAGTACTTCCAAAACATCTGGGAGATTCTGGGTTCCGTGGCACTCCTACAAACAAGCCAAGGAAAACACAAGTGCTGAAGACTAGGCAAAGCAAATTAAGCCGAAATAGTACTTGTGGCATGCTAGGATTGGATCTGTCCTTCAAAGTTAGGCCCTATGGGGTATGGTGATGCACATCTGGCATTCAAGCCCTCAGGAGTCTGGGGCAGGGGCATTGCAAGTGCTGGGCCAGCTCAGGCTACAAGCAAGATTTTGTCTCAAAATTTAAAAACATCTGGTAGTAACATTAGTACTTAAGTACTGTGGACCTTGATACTAATAACCAACTAACCATTACTTTAATAAATCCGTCCTGTCTGGGCAGGCTGGCACAGTCGTCATTCTAGTACTCAGCAGCCTGAGGCAGGAACATCGTGAATTTGAGGGTACCCTGTATAGCAAGATCTCATCTCAAAATCAATAACTAATTAAAGGGATCCTCCCTCCCTCCCTCTCTCTCTCTCTCTCTCTCCCTCTCCCTCCCTCCCTCCCTCTCTCTCTCTCTCCCTCCCTCCCTCCCTCCCTCCCACCCTCCCACCCCCTACCCCCCCCACCCCAGTTAGCTGCTCTGATTGGCAATCAAGGTCTTTGTATCAACAGTCTCATGACTTTTTTCGTTGCTGGAACAAAATAACAAACCAAGTAACAGACGAAAGCAACCTAAGGGAGGACCGACTTCTGCCAGCTAGCCTGGCAGCTGGAGGCTGTAGTCCATCCTGGAGGGGGAGGCTGAGACCAACAGACACTTCACATCCTGTCAGGAAGTAGAGAGATGAGCGTTCAGCACTTTTTCCTTTGTATTCCTCCACATGGCATGGTGCCTCCCATCTTCGGGGTGTGTCTTCCCACCTCAGTTACCATCATCTGTATAACTGGTGACAGATTTGTTTCCACTGTGATTCTAGACCTCAGCTGACCATCTAAGGAGCCATCACAAGGATAGTTAACGAGGGACTTTGCTAGGTCCCTTCTTCATCCCGGTAGAAGGCGTGACATGTGTCCAGCCCATGACCAGTTTCCCCTCACCCAGGCAACGTGGCCATGCTGGCCCAAACCCTTGCGGTCCTCTGAGCTGGGCCCAGGGTATTATTGGAGAGGGAGCAAGAAGGACTGGAATTTGGTGGGACCCAGAGGCAACTCCCAGGCATCAGAGCAGCACAGGGGGGTGGGCGGGGGAAGGTGCCACAGAGTCCTAGGCGTCCCCTGCACCATGTCTCTCTGGTTCTCTCTCTCCTCTGTCCATCTGTCTTTCCATACGCGTGTATTTGCATCTCTCTGATGTGCGTGTGTCCATCTCTCCCTCTCTGCACCATATGTTTCCATATCGCTCTCTCTGCATCTCTCATTCTCTCTCACCTCTATCCTCTTTTCTCCGTCTCTCTGCCTCCCCGGCATTGTGTGTGCCCATCCATCCATCTCTCTTCTCTTTTTCTTCTCCTCCCTTCAAGTTCTTCACCTCTCTGCCTCCACATCAGTCCCGGTTCTAAATCCCACTGTCTGTCTAGCCTCGGTTCTCATCCCCTTCACCTTTTGCCCCCAGTTCCTCGGAAGGACCTTACACTGCACTGGGAGGCCGGTCCAACCTTGGGAAGATCCTTCACTCATGGACCAGGGCTGGAGAAGGGGCAGCTGTATATCCATCGTGATGGCATCTACAGGCTGCATATCCAAGTGACACTGGCCAACTGCTCTGTGGCATGCAGCACCGTGCAGCCCAGGGCCACCGTGACTGTGAGCATCTGCTCCCCCGCTGGCCACAGCATCAGCCTGCTGCGCCTGCACTTTGGACAGAGCTGCACCGTGGCATCCCAGCGCCTGACTCGCCTGGCCATCGGGGATATCCTCTGCACCAACCTCACCCTGCCTCTGCTGCCCTCCCGCAACGCTGACGAGACTTTCTTCGGCGTTCACTGGGTATACCCCTGACCACAACTCCTGGATGGATTGTGGGGCTTTTAAATTGTGCTCTTATTTTGTGAATAGTAATTTTTATTCATTGCAAATTCTACATATTTATAAATGTATAGTACACATATTCATCGGCTGGTACTTCCGTCCATCTTCCCCCTCCCATCACCCCATCTCCCTCCCAGCTTCATATCCTTTTTAAAATTTTATTCCTCCTCCTCCTCCCCTCCCCCTCTGACGACTGAGGACAGCCTCAGGGTGGGAAGGGAGCAAAGCCCCCCTGTGATAGGTCAGAGCTAGGCCCCTCCTCCAAAGAGTCCTCAGTGTCCCAAAATAGCACCACCAGCTGGGGGCCTCGAACTTTTTCCATGGAATAGGGAGGGATCTGAGGCCAAAGGAGGGAAAACCCTGGAAACTTCACTCCCTGTGCTTCATGCCTGGCCTGGGGGGCGGGGTGGTCTTGGAAATGTCAAGAGTTAAAGAGGCCTGGAAGACATCTCTCCCCAGCAACATCTTTACCTAAGACCAGGTGTGTGCTGCATTCTGTTCTCAGCACTTGCAGTTTGCTTGCAAGATGACGTGGTTGTCATTTTGAGACAGGTTCTCTCTTGGAACCGGAACCGGAAGCTCGCCCATTGGGTTAGGCTAGGCTGGCGGATGAGCTTCCCGAGTTCCTCCTGTCTCTACCTCCCCAGGACAGGCGTTACAGACAGGCCCCATCACACACACGTTTACAGGGCTGCTGGACCTCTGAACACAGGTCTGTCCAGTCCCTCTACTTCTTGGTCCTATCCAACGGGCTGTCCAGTGCCAATGTGTGGATTCTGGGAACATGTTCATTTAGACCAGAGCAAGTATTCACAGCCGGAAATGGTGAGTGGGTTAGAGGGAAACTGTTCTCTGCTGTGCTCCAGTTAACCTAAACCTTAAAAGGATCTGTTCTTAGGTGAAATAAAAATGACCTCAGTGGAAACAAACTGTTATGGGAAAAGGGCTCTGACTTTCAGAGTTTGAGCACCAGTGGGTTAATAAGGCCAGAGGTTCTAGTGGGGGATCTCCAGAGTCCACACGAGATGATGTCAACAGGTACAGCTTTGAAACTTCCCCTTCGATGACATCCAACTGTGGAGGAGCTTGATTTAGGATACTAACAAGCAAAAGCTGACGAACAGCACAGTCTGGGGGTATTACTCAACTGTAGAGAGGAATGGCACTCAGATACAGCCAGCTCCGTCAAACTCAGTAGGACGCACGCTGCCGGCCTGCTCGCGGGATGTCCCTGGGGTCCAGATTCACACAGACAAGAATCGAGGCAGGGTGCCAGAGTTAAGGGTGCTTTGTGAGGGGCGGCGGGGGCGGCAGTGGCTTTCTGTGGCCACTGGATTGTAGACTTTGCTTACAGTGCTGTGTTTTATGTGACCTGGATTTCATCAAAATGGAAATAGATGATAAAATCAAAAAGGAATTTAAATTTGCCAACTTCTACTCCCACCAGCTAGGGCTCCTGAGGAGGGCTGAGTCCAAGGCTGTAGCACCCCTGCAAACACCCAGGCCTGGGGCCTCAAGCCTGCGGTGACAGCTCTTACAGAGATGACCAGTCCCGGCTGGGGCCAGTCAGCCTAAGCAGCCATTTTTGTTCTCCTCCTCCTCCTCCTTTTTAATTCTATTTTTATTTATTTTTGAGGGGGGGGGGTGAAACAAGGTTTCTCTGTGTAGCTTTGGAGCCTGTCCTGGAACTTGCTCTGTAGCCCAGGCTGGCCTCCAACTCACAGAGACCCACCTGCCTCTGCCTCCTGAGTGCTGGGATTAGAGGTGTGCGCCACCGCCATGCCTGGCTAAGTGGCCAAGCCCAGCTAAGTCTTTAAACGAGGCTTTTCAAAAGCTGACCCTTCTGTGTGACTCATCACAGAAAAGGAAAACAGCTCAGGGCTCTGTCCCACACCCTTTCCGCAGCTGAAGAGCACACCATGGCTTTTGTACCCTCCGGAGACGCGGCACGGGTGCCTGCAGAGCCGTCTTCGATGGACGGGGTTTTGGTGTTTTGGTTTTTTCCTGCATAAATATTGTCTGTTCGGAGTATTGCTTTCTGCCTTCTGCCGCACCAGGGACGAGGCAGGGGCCTAGGACCGCAGCTCACAAGGCCAGTCCACAGCAGCTCGACCGTACCCTGGCCGCACATCTCCATTTTACTTATTGAGTTTCCAGATCATTCAGCTTTCATTTCCTCTCCCTTTTTATTTTCTTCTTGTTCTTTCCTTTCTCTGACTTTTATTTTCTCATCTCTCATTTTTTTTTCTTTTTAAGACAGGGTCTCACTATGTAGCCCAGGTTGGCTTCAGACCCATAGCCATCCTCCTGCCTCAGATTCTCAAGTGCTGGAATTACAGGCATGTGCCACCACAGATGTCTGTTCTTCGCGTCCTTCCCTTTTCTTTCTCCCCACGTTTAGTTTCCATCGATAAACTTGAACCTGATCTGCCGTGTGAACTGAGAACTTCTGAATGCCTACCCTACTGAGAGGGTATTGCTGCCAATGACCAACTTTACATGGTTTAATGACTCATTCCTAGCTACAGCATCCCCGGGAGGCTGAGCGGCTGTTTCCTCTGGTTCTTTTGATGGCTGCAAGAGGTGCATTCTGAGCTGAGATTCCCAGAGAAAAAAGCCGTGAGCTGCCTGGCTGCCCATCATAACCACATCACTAGGGAGAGTTGGGATGTTGCAGGCTCTACACCAGGTGATATGGGGCCACCCTTAGCTCCCTCAATAGCCCCTCACTGCCTGCCTCCGTGTGTGCCCCGACACCCTTGTGACTAACAGGCGAAACTCTCCCGCATGTTTAATTAACATACACTAGCTTTGGCCAACCTAAAAGCCGACACCTACAGCAGAGGTTCCCCACCCCCTTACAGGCTGTTCCCATCTGAATATTTTAAAGGGGTCTTGATTTATTGTTTTCTTTATTTCTATAACCAGAAAAATGTCATGTAGTCTCTCCATGGGGTTGCCAAGCCCTAGTCACTCATATTTGGCTCCAGAATAAACCATCTCTTGTTCCTTTTGCGGTCCAGCCATCTCTGATGACAGAGATGCCTGCAGAGCATGAGATGAAGGTACTCACTCCCACATCCTTTGATGCCTGTTCTGTAGGGGAAATTCTCAGTAGTGGATTTCTGGGTCTGGGAGTCTTCGCGTGACTGACTGGATCTTATCATTAGCACGTTGGCATCTACAGTGTTAACAGCAGTCTCCCTCCTGTGAGTGTGAGGGAGTTCTGAGAGCAGTGTGAAATGGGACTCAGGCCGATAAGAGGGCACCTTGGGTAAAGTGCTTGCTGCCAAGCCTGGGTTTGATCCCCAGGACCCACAAGGTGGTAGGAGAGAACTGACTGTAAAGTCATCCTCTGGCCTCTGTACCCTGGCTGCGGCACACACACATATATGCACATATGCATACTAAATAGATTAATTAAAATGTGCTAACATTTGACAGCTGGAGCGGCGGCTCAGCTGTTAAGAGCACTGGCTACAGCCAGGTGGTGGCGCACACCTTTAATCGCAGCACTCGGGAGGCAGAAGCAGGCGATCTCTGTGAGTTCGAGGCCAGCCTGGTCTATAGAGCAACTTCCAGGACAGTCAGAGCTGCACAGAGAAACCCTGTCTCAAACAACAGCAACAACAACAAAAAGTAAATAAATAAAACCAAAAACCAGCACTTACGTGGTGGCTCAACTATCTGTAACTCCAGTTCCAGGGGATCCAGCACCCTCTACTGGCCTCCTCTGGCACCAGTAACACACCTAGTATACAGATATCCATGTGGGCAAAACACTCATACACATAATTTTTTTTAACTTTAAATATGTAATAAATCATTTTAGATTGTTAGGTGTGCAGTCTTGTGTGTACATTCGTGTGGGGCACAGAGGGTGGTCTTGGGCGTCACTCCTCAGGCATTGCTGGCCTGCAGCCCTCTGGCCAGGCAGCCCTAGGGTTCTTCAGCTGTCTCCTGCCGGCACTGGGGTCTTAACACCCAGCTTTTATGTGGGTGCTGAGAATGACCCTCGGGCCCTTGTCCCTGTACTTTATGGGCTGAACCATTCCTGGGCCCTCGGTGTGTGACTGCCAGGAAAATCTCCTCTCCGGATGCGGGCAGGGTTGATGCCAGCCCTCTCGATTCTGTTTCTGAAAAATCCATGCGTATAAAGCTGGACATCACGGCACACACCTGTCATTCCAACATTCCCAGGAAGCTGAGGCAGGAGGTTTGCTCGTTTGAGGCCAGTCTTGGCTACATAGTGTGGTCTGATCTCAAAAAACAAAGTGGGGGTGGGAGGGATGGGAGGAAGGAGGTACGGGGGCGGGGGTAGAAAGTGAAAGAGCAGAAGGGTGGAGGGAAGGAGAGAGAGGAGGAAGGGCCACTGAGCAGCACATCTCTGTCGGGCTCAACTGTCTGGGTATCCTTCACACAGCAGAGTCGTTACGCACATGTGCTTTTGAAACTTGGGGTCTGGGACACAAACGCTGTAAAACGGTCACTTCATTCACTTCATCGCCTCAGCCGCTTCGCCTGACTGCGTTTTTCTCTTTCTGGGAAAATGGTGGCAACAGTCAAAGTATGATTATCATTGTTATTGATGAAAGTTGCTATGGCCTCGGTCAGGGCCTCCGACTGAGTCACAGATACAGAGCGGTAACTTCTGAGCAGCGTCCCCCGCATCCGATGGGGCTCCTGGGAATTCAGCCTTCTTAGTTTCCACATCTAGGAGACAATACGCAGTATGCATCTTTCAGCATTGACTAATTCTCTGTCCAGTCTGTATACCCCGTTCATTGACTCAGGGCTGAAAGTACAGGGTTGTATTGTGACATGGGAATCACTGAACTTCACTCATATTCACCCCCACAATACTCTCTTGTCCCCCCTCCTCCCTCCAGATCCCTGCCCTCCTCCACAAAATGCCCTTCTGCCTGCATGCTGTGTATTCATGTATTTCTCTGCCCGAATGCCTCACGCTGGAGTAAAGGGTAGCGTTTGTCTGCCCTTGTCTGTGTCTTTGACTATCTTGTCTTAACATAATGACCTCCATTTCCATCTGTTTTTATGAAAATGACATAATCTAATTCTTTTTTTAAAGTTTTTAAAGCATGTAATTCATTTGTTCTGGGTGTGTGTGTGTGTGTGTGATTGTAACAGCATGTGGGGGTCAGAGGAGAAATGGGAAAAATCAGTTCCCTCCTTCCACCATGCAGGCCCCAGGGACAGAACTCAGGTCTGCCTTCACCCACACTCCATGCCTGGGCCAGTTCCATGCCCACTCGACACCTTTTCTAAGTCTCATGTAGCCCAGACTGGCCTCACTTCATTCTTTACAGTTCAATAAGACACCTTCATTTGTGCAATATGTATCTAGACCAAATTTTCTTCTTTGAAGACTTATTTATGTGTGTGTCCCTGTGGTTTTCTGTATATGAGGAATTCCCTGGACCTGGAGGGATGGGATCCAAGTCCTCTGCAAGAGCACCCAGGGCTCTAACCACTGAGCTGTCGTTCCAGCCTCTTTTGACCTTTTCTAGGGTCCTCCTCACAGGTAGGAGGTAACAGTCCTTTGTGGTTCGTGTTCACACTTTCGGCCACTGCTGCAGGTGGACTCCTTCTGCATGCTCACTGCCCATCTCTGGAGCTTCCGAAACAGACTGAAGCCGGGCGGTGGTGGCACATGCCTTAACCCCAGCACTCGGGAGGCAGAGGCAGCCAGATCTCTGAGTTCAAGGCCAGCCTCGTCTACAGAGTGAGATCCAGGACAGCCAGGGCTACATAGAGAAACCCTATATTGAAAAACCAAAAACTGAAAACCAAAAGAAAGAAAACGAGAGAGAAAAAAAGGAAGGAAAGAAGGAAGGAAGGAAGGAAGGAAGGGGAAAGGAAGGGAAGGGAAGGGAAGGGAAGGGAAGGGAAGGGAAGGGAAGGGAAGGGAAGGGAAGGGAAGGGAAGGGAAGGGAAGGAAGATTGAACCTCTCACCAAGGGAAGGAGTGGGGTCTCCAGTGGGACTACAAGACAGGGCAGCATCTCTGGGGATCACGTTCTTAGGGCCCAAAGCTAGGACTGTGGTGTGACCTCAGCATGTAAGGATGGCAGACACCTGCACAGGGCGCTCACTGCTGCTCCATACAGCAGCCAGGGTGCAAGCCAGGCAGCTGCTCAGCCGCAGATGTGCCATAAGGAGAAGGTGGAGGCCGGGCTGGGGAGGTAGCTCAGTGGTAAGTTCCCTTACTCTGCAAGCACAGGGCCTGAGATGGGATCCACAGCACACACATAAAAGCCAGGCATGACCAAGGGGAGCCAGAGACAGGCCGGTCTCCGGGGCCGGGGCAGCCAGCCTAGTCAAAAACAAAACAAAAGCCAGGCTCGGGCTCAGGGATAAGGAGGAGAGCAACAGGGGTGACACCAAACATCTCCCTCTGGCCTCCTCATGAGCACACACAGGAGTGTGCGCACACACAGGAGTGCACATACACACACACAGGAGTGCACATACACACACACAGGAGTGCGCATACACACACACATACATACACAGGAGTGTGCGCACACACAGGAGTGTGCATACACACACACAGGAGGAGTGCACATGCACACACAAACACATACACACACACAGGAGTGTGCATGCACACACACATACATACACACACACAGGAGTACGTATGCGCACACACATACACACAGGAGTGCACATGCACACACACATGCATACACACACAGGAGTGCACATGCACACACACACACAGGAGTGCACATGTACACACACACACACAGGAGTGCACATGCACACACATATACACACACAGGAGTGCACATGCACACACATATACACACACAGGAGTGCACATGCACACACATATACACAGAGAGAGAGAGAGAGAGAGAGAGAGAGAGAGAGAGAGAGCACATCAAAAAAATTGAGAAAATGTGTTATAACAGCCAGCAGATGTAGGTAGAATCTTCTGTCCCACAACCAGCTCCCAAATAATCACATAGAGACTTTTATTAATTATAAGAGATCAATGGATAGCTTAGGCTTATTACTAACTAGTTCTTACAACTTGAACTAATCCATTTTTATCCATCTACATGTTATCACATGACTCACGGCATTTTCTGTTCTCTCGTATGTCTTGCTGCCTCTCCATCTGGCCAGCGATCGCCCTTCTTCCCAGAGTTCTCTCTGTCCGGCTCTCCTGTCTATGCCTCTTCCTGCCTAGCTATTGGCCATTTAGCTCTTTATTAAACCAATGAGAGCAACATATCTTCACAGTGCACAAAAAGACTGTTCCACAACATTTCCCCTTTTAGTCTAATTAAAAGGGACGGTTTTAACTTGAATGTAGTGAAACTGTATACAACAAAAACAGTTATCAAGTAAGAATTACAGCTACAATTTCCAGTCCATTTGTATTTGGAAAATTTAGAGAAAATACTATCTATCTATACCTAATTTATTTTTCATCATAACTAAGGAAAAGTATAAGTATGACTACTTAGTCTTTAACTCCATCAGAGACCCCGGAAGGGTGTAATGCTACCTAATGACAGGGACATCTGGTGGCCTGGACAGTCACTCAAAGTTCCTCTGCAGGCATTTACCTTTGGCCTACAGGCCTAGAATATCTGATAGACTTTTCTGTGAAGCAGGGATTTCTGAAGGACTGTTCCTCCCCGCTTGTCTTGGCAAAGTTTGGTGGTCACTTTTTTGTGTGTCCTGTTTGTCCAATTTGGACAGCATACTGTCAGCACTTGGGCAATGGCAGTTTCTTGCCCAAATGGCTAGTTTTTGCAATAAAGAAAGCAAACTCCATATGGAGATTCTTCGATGCCCATCATCCTTTTTTGAAGTAAATTGGTGCTGCCAGGGGCAGATGTGTCTCACTGTCATGAAAAGCCTTATATTATTAAAACAATTTATATGTCATATTCTATAGGTCCTTGAAGTGTTTCAAGACCATCTATCTAAATATATTTGTTTAACCTTGAAAACATACCTAACATGACTACAAGTTTGATTATTATAGATGACTACTAACTTGTATTTTTAATTGAGTTGCATAAGTACAATTACATTACTTGCATAAGTACAAGTACATTTAACATTTTTAAATGAGTTGCATAAGTACATTACCCCCAAACAAGAGTAGAAACACACATACAGTACAACAAAATTAACTTTAAATTTGTAACAATAAACCAAAATCAACACCAATATAAACTATTTGAGGTTAATAGTTGTTCAAAAGTAGATTCAACAATCCACACTTTTATCTCATCATTTCCATGCTATATCCCCCTTTTTCTCTTTAAAAAGAAATCTTTGAATCTAACTCCATTTTTAGCTTTGTTCCTGACTATGGTCAACAACAATTTGTAACCAAGCCCCCTAAATGATGACAAACATCCATAACCCACCAAATAACCAAAACCCACCTATACCCCCACCTCTTGGGAATGTGGGCATCATTCTCTAGACTGCTTCCTGCTGTCTTTGGAGTGCTGGTATCTTTGGAGGACCCTGAGAAAATCAAGATAATGGTCAAGTCCTGGCTAGAGTAGTCTGTGAGGCTGGACCATCTCAGCCAGCAGCTTTGAAGCTGTTCTGGATGCAGAACTCTGAAGAAACTGCAACAAAGGCACTCTGAAAGGCTGGATCACCGGGACCATTCATTTTCATTGGTGTCTGATCCCCTTGCTCTGAAAATACATAAACTTTTAAAGGTAACATACATATCTGCATTAATACAAGTATAGACTGTGTGTTGTCCACAAGTCAGCCAAAGGTGGATTTTTTTTGTTTTATGTTTGAGCAGGTAAAATATATGTTACATGTCTTATAGTTTTTCTAGGCTTACTTCTTTATGTCCATAGCCAGGATTTTCAGGGGATCTTCCCCGACCAAACCTGATCTTCTTCAATCCTGAATGAATCCACAGCCTTAAATTTTCCATGGGAACAAAAGCACAAATCCTTCCCCAAAGCAACACACCTTTTGACTTCCATTTTGAAGTCAAGAAACTTTTTAAATATATAGGTTGGTTTAATTTAGCAGTTTCTTTAATCCAATGTCTCTCAGCAACTGTTGTTTGCTCATCAGCAATCAAAAATTTAAAGTCACTACAACACCATACAGGATCCAGACTCCCTGTGTATTTCTCATCTCTACGTGGCTTATTCCTCTTTTTTTTTCTTTAAAGACTTTACTATTACTTTAAAACTATTTTTATAATGGTCTATACCCTTTCTCCTTTCTTTCTCAAGCCTATGGACATTTTTAAACACTGCAACCTGTTTAGAGGTTTCTTCCATCTGGATCTGTCTTTACTGAGCATCTGTAGTGTTCTCTGATTACGTGAGATAAATCTTAAACTGCTATGTCAGCCGCCATGCAGCTCAGCTTACTGTTAGGGTGGCTGGCTCCACATCTCTCAGCCTAGCCTCAGTGAAGGAGGAACCACTTTCCAGCTCTGGGAAGTTTCTGGGTCCACACTGCTGTAGTTGTTTTCTACCAAAAAGCATGCCACCCGCTGCTCATAAACCACATTTAATTGCTCAGTAGCAGGGCCTCTTAAAAGAGAAACATCTCTGTATGCCTGTGTATGCAATTACCACTGAGCCTACCCAAGAGAGTGTGATCACCAGGAAGCTGCATTTGACTCTGTGTTCTGAACTTTCTTTTAAGCTTCTTTAGGTCTTATGTGGATATACATGCCCCACATTTGGCGCCATTTGTAGGCATAATTTACTGTCCCTCCAGCCAGCTCCCAAATAACCACAGGCCGACTTTTTATTAATTATAAAAGATCAGCTGATAGCTTAGGCTTGTTACTAACTAGTTCTTACAATTTAAATTAACCCATTTTTGTCAATCTCCATGTTGTCACATGATGTCTCCCTCTCTGACTGGCAAATCTGCCCTTCTTCTTCCCAGAGTTCTCTCTGTCTGGCTCCCCTATGTATACCTCTTCCTGCCTAGCTATTGGCCATTTATGTCTTTATTAAACCAATGAGAGCAAGACATCTTCACAGTGCACAAAAGGATTGTTCCACAACACACAGGATCAGGGTTCACAGAAACTGATCCAACAAACACAGACCCTGTATGGGTCTGAGCTAGGTCCCTGCATGTCTTATGGTTGTGTAGCTTGGTGTTCTTGTGGGACTCCTCACAGTGGAAGTACAAGTGTCTTTAACTCTTTTTTGTGCTTGGGACTCTTTTCCTCCTACTGGGTTGCCTCATCCACCAGTGATATGAGGGTTTATGCCCAGTCATATTGTATCTTGTTAGGCCATGTTTGGAGGCGATCCCTGGGAGGCCTGCTTTTTTTTTTTTTAAGGAAAACAGAGGAGTTGATCTGGGGAAGAGTAGAGGTGGGGAGAGGGACTGGGAGGAGTGAAAGGAGGAGAAACTGTGGTCAGGGTGTCATGTATAAGAGAAGAATAAACATTAAAAAGTAAAATGTGTTATATATGCATAATGTACACACAATAAAAAAGGTGTGTTATACAGACATACGTATATAAACACAAAAATTTAAACAGAAAATGTGATACACACAATGGATTTTACTCATAGGTGTCCTAATTAGGTTTCTGCTCTGGTGATAAAACACTGGGAGAAGCAAGTTGGGGGAAGAAAGGGTTTATTTCAGCTCACAGCTTACATGGAGGGAAGTCAGGACAGGAACTCACACCGGGCAGGAACCTGGAGGCAGGAGCTGATGCAGAGGCCATGGAGGGAGCTGCTTACTGGCTTGCTCCCCATGGCTTGCTCAGCCTGCTCTTATAGAACCCAGGACCAGCAGGGGTGGCACCACCCACAGTGGGCTAGGCCCTCCCCAGCACCCATCAATCATCCTTCAAGAAAATGCAGCACAGGCTTGCCATTCTGATGAGGACATTTTCTCATTTGAGGGTCCCTCCTCACAGGGGACCCCCACTTGTGTCAAGCTGACATAAAACTAACCAGCGCAACGTGTAATAAAGAATGAAATTATGTCATTTGCAAGGAAATGAGCCGGGCAGTGGTGGCGCACGCCTTTAATCCCAGCACTTGGGAGGCAGAACCAGGTGGATCTCTGTGAGTTCGAGGCCAGCCTGGTCTACAGAGCGAGATCCAGGAAAGGCGCAAAGCTACACAGAGAAACCTTGTCTTGAAAAACAAAAACAACAACAGCAAGGAAATGAATAGAATTGGAAGCCCTCGTGTGAGGGGGAAATGAACCCCCACTCAGAGAGTGCTCCATCTCTGAAGCCCAGATTACATGTAGCATGTATACAATACACACATGAGACCCCAAAGCAGACAGGGTACCCAGGCATGGCAGGAATCAGCAGGGACAGAGAGCCAAACAAAGGGGTTCACCCACTGAACAAACACCATGATGGTAGGCTAATAAAATTGTTTAACTAAACAAAAGGTAAAATACAAAAAGAATATGCAATAAAAAGTTAAATAAGTGAATAAATACATACGTAAATAAAAGACAAAAAAGAAGTATCTAGCCACACGTTCCTTTGCCCATTTTGAAGTGGTTCATTTTCCATTTGGGGCTTGCTGTTGAGCTGCACGGGTTCCTTGTGTGTTTTGGACACTAGCCACGTATCAGGCATTCTGTCCCAGGCTGTCTCTTCTTTTCCTAGAGGCTCCTGCTCACTGAGTTGTTCCCTCCAGCAGACAGAAGCCTTTCCATTTAATGAGAACTGCCATTTCTACTTATGCCTTTACTGCCTGTGTTTTCGTATCAACTTTAAAAAACCATTGACTAATATTGAAAAACCTTTGTCAGAGAGATATCTCCGCAGGTAAGGCACTTCCACCAAACCTGACCTGAGTGTGAGCTCCAGGACCCACATGATGGAAAGAGGGGATGGGTCCCCACAAGATGACCTCTGACCTCCACACACACCGTGTCATCTATAAGTGAAAGTATGTACACAAGCGAGCACAGACACACACACCAAATAAATACGTAAAAAATAATTTTTAAAAATTTTAGGTGTGGTGGCACACACCTTTGATTCCAGGACTTGGGAGGCAGAAGCAGGTGAGTCTCTGTGAGTTCTAGATCATCCTAAACTATATAATGAGCCTGTCAAAAAAAAAAAAGGAATTTTTTTCTTATATTTCTTCTGATAGTTACACAGATTCCTGTCTCACATTTAAGTCTGTATCCATTTTGAGTTCAGTCTGTACATATACAGATGCCAGGTGAGGGTCTGTCTCATTCTGCAGCAGGCAGATATCAGTTTCTCAGTATTTATTGAAGAAACCATTTCTCACTGTTGAAGTTCAATTGATGATACAGTGTGTGTTTCCTTGGGGGTCTCATATCCATTCCATTGATATATGTGTCTGTGCATATACCCATGCTGCACTGTTTACTGTGTCTTTGAGATCAATGAGAGATGCAGAGAGAATAGATTATATATGGGTGGATGGATGAACGATAGACAGACATATACAGATTAGAGAGAGAGACAGACAGACAGACAGACAGACAGACAGAGATAAAGACAGACAGATGGAGATAAAGATGGATGGATGGATGGATGGATGGATGGACGGATGGATGGATGGATGGACGGACGGATGGACGGACAGCTGGACAGACATCACCCTGTAAGCCAGCCCGGGCTCACACCCACCACCCTACTTTCATAAGTGAACTTCCAACTTCCAGTTATGTTTTCTGACTGACTGATCTTGGTTTTGTTTGTTTATTTGGTTGGTTGGTTGCCTTTTGAGACAAGGTCTCTCATAGTCCAGGCTGGCCTCAGACTTGTGCAGCCCAGCCTGATCTTCTTCCCCTGCTCCCAAGAGCTGGCGTGCAGGTGCGCGCCCCAGGGCCCAGGTGATGTGATTACTTTCATTTTTGTTAGTTTCCACTCTTGAATTTCTCTCTCCTTGTTGGCTCTGGAGTTTCTGCAGAAATCCCTGCTACTCAGAATTGTTCCCAATTCTGCCTGTCTCGACCCTCGCAGCCCAAGATCTTCCCAAGATGCCAGTATCACCAGTGACCTCACAGGGTCCTCCGTTCCACCCTCTGAAACCCCCTCAGAGCTCCAGACCCTCAAACTTCCCCCAAATTCCCCATACCCACTCTGTCCACCATGGACTTGCTTTTCTCCCTTCCTCTCTCCTCCCAACCCTTTTATCCATTTCTTCTGTGTATGGCTAAGAGCCACCCGACACTGTCCCCTCCCCATCACACAGCCCTCCAGGATTCTCCAGTAACTTCTGGATAGCTCTTCTTCATGGGGTTGGAGGGAGCTGATCACATCCACTAGAGATCACTTTCTTCCTCCTGCATGTCCCTCCTTCTCCACTCACCCTTCATCCCTTCCTAAGACACCTCATCCTCCTCATCTCCTTCCTCTCCTCCTCCATCTCTTCCTTCATCTCCTCCTCCATCTCCTCCTCCTCCATCTCCCCCTCCATCTCCTCCTCCTCTCCCACCCCCTCCTCCATCTCTTCTACCTCTATCTCTCATCCTCTCATGGGCACCATTACATCGGTTGTGGTTCCAGAATGAACAAAAAAGAGAGTGATCCGGGCACTCATCTCTGCTCCCTGACTGTGGGTACTTCATGACCACATGCCACCTACCTTCCCGCCATGATGGATCCTGTCCCCTCACACATGACCCAACATAAATCCCAATTGGGTTGCTCTATTCAGGCATCTCGTCACACGGTGAGAAAAGTGACACGTGCCGCTGCTTCATCCGGTAATGTTTTCCACAGTCAAGCAATAAACGCTGGTGTTTCTGAGCCCCATGTGCCGCTTCTCCGAAGAAACCCAACCAGGAACTTGGGGTGGCATGAGAAGTATGGGGGCCAGTCTCGAGGACAGAGCCCACCTCCTGTGGAATCTCATACTGGCTACATGGGGTCAGAATGGAATTGAGTTACAAGCCACCCCATCTACCACTGAATTTTTCTTTTGGGGATGGCGAGAAAGCCCAAAGCTCAGCATACACACAGTGACGCCTGTAAGTTTCCCACTTTCTCAAACCAGAAGCCAGTTTGAGTCAACGCAGGGAGGCTTTTGTCATCCGCTCTTCCCAGTTCCTCAATGCAGTGCAATGGGTTTTAAACATCTGCCGGAACTAACCACACTCTGTGACCATGCCCGTGGGACGGCTATAGGCCACGTGTGCATACACACACCTACAACAACGGTATAGAGGTGCCTATGCCACCTACCCATCTGGGGAAAATCCCAGGCACTCACATCTGCTCGCTCTAATCCCAGCTAGAACTTGCCCAAGCGTCTTAGGGTTTCTATTGCTCTAAGTGAACACCATGACCAAAAGCAACTTGGGGAGGAAAGGGTTTATTTCAGCTCACAGCTTGCAGCCCATCATCCAGGGAAGTCAGGATGGGAACTCACACAGGGCAGGAACCTGGAGGCAGGAGCTGATGCAGAGGCCATGGAGGATGCTGCTTACTAACTTGATCCCTGTGACTTGCTCAGCCTACTTTCTTACAGAACCCAGGACCAGCAGCCCAGGGATGGCACCACCCACCATGGACTGGGCCCTCCCCATTGATCACTAAATGAGAAAAACCCTACAAGCCGATCTGGTGGGGGCATTCTCTCAACCGAGTCTCTTCTCTTGTGACTCTGGTCTGTGTCAGTTGATGTTAAAGCGTAGTGGGCACACCTAGGAAACCATTTGGAGAAAAACACTCTGAATCCTGTTTCGGGCCTTTTGTATTTCACTTTCTCCTTCCTGTCCCACACTATTGCACACCCGTACTCTGACTCATGCCTGTTTCCGGTTGGCCCTGTAAAGTACGGCCCGCTCTCTGTCTGCTGTAAGGCCTCTCCTGGGTCTCAACTGGACACAGGTCACAGGAAAGTCACACAGACACAAGCCAGTGTGTCCAAGTGTTCTAAGGGAGGGACACCTGCTCATGAATGGATGCTTTGGTATGGTTCACTGTTAGAATAAAGCATCAGAGGGCCAGATGTAGTGGCGCACACCTTTAATCCCAGCACTTGGGAGGCAGAGGCAGGTGGCTCTCTCCAAGTTTGAGGCCAGCCTGGTCTACAGAGTTCCAGGACAGCCGTGGCTACACAGAGAAACCCTGTCTCAAAAAAACCAAATTTACTAAATTTAAAAAAAAAAAAAAAAAAGGTATCTGGGCTGGAGCAGTGACTGTTCTTCCAGAGGAACTCGGGTTCAATTCCCAGCACCCACCTGGCAGCTCACAACTGTCTGGAACTGCAGTTCCAGGGGACCGAACATCCTCACACAGACACACACGCAGGCAAAACACTAATATACATAAAATAAAAATAAATTAATTAAAAAAAAAAACAGCATGATCTTGCAATTCAGCAAGGTCATCTGATTAAAAAGCAGTATCAGACTGACCTACTATCATTGTCAACTGGATATGGAGTCACTGTGGAACACATCTTTTTTTTTTATTGAGTCAGGGTTTCTTTGTGTGTTGCCCTGGCTGTCCTGGAACTCACTCTGTAGACCAGGCTGGCCTCAAACTCAGAGATCCGCCTTCCTCTGCCTCCCAAGTGCTGGGGTTGGAGGTGTGGACCACCACCACCACCCAGCTGAAACTTTTTCCTTTCTAATTCTTCTCTCATACAATAAATACATCCTGACTGCAGCTTCCCCTCCCCCAACTCCTCCTCCATTTCCCTTCAGAATCTGACTTTTTTAAACATTATTTTAATTCCTATTTATACGTCCGTGTGTGTCTAGGAGGCAAGACCCTTCCTGGGTGTGGGTGGCATCCTTCCCTGGGCTGGGGTCCTGGGTCGAGCACTAGAATTATCTGTCTCTGCTTCCTGACCACAGATGTGATGTGACCAGCCACCTCCAGTGTCTGCCCCCATGCCTTCCCCTGCCGTGAGCCTGAATAAACCTTCCCACTGTTGAGTTGCTGTGTCAGCAAGGAAAAATCAACTACTAACTACACTCCTGAGACCTCAGACCAATTAGAAATAAATACTAATTATCTTCAGAGCACACTCATTAAGGGAGCTCGCTCCCTCCATAGATGTACACAAAACTCTACCATCCCCATTCAGATCTCTAACAAACCCAACTGGGTCCAGCCTGGGGAACCATGGACGCTTGGGGGGTCTTACTTACAGATCCTGGGTGCGGGGTGATGACAGGAGAGAGTGACCACTGTAGAGACTCGCTCAAGCATGGATGACAACTCCCACCTGCGTGGGCGTGGGCGAGGCCTGAGACCACAGGACGCATGCAGCATGCAGTGCGGTCAGAGTCACACACAGCTGGAGGTGCAGGAGCTCATCTAACTCTCCTTTCCAGATTTTGTTTTGTGGGCTGAGGAGACCCCAGGGAAGCCAAGGGCTTTTGTCCATGTCTCTGCTGCAACCCCTGCTCAACATTATTTTAAATTGTATGTGGGGTTGGGGGACACCACGTGAGTACAGTCCCCACAGAGGACAGAAAAGGGCGTCAGATGCCCCGGAGCTGGAGTCACTGAGGACTGTGAGGCCCGGTGGGTGCTGGGACTAAAGTCCTCCTCTGCAGGAGCATCCGACAAGCCACTCCTACCCAGCCCCAACCTTGTTCCTTTAGGAATTTGAAACAATAACTTGGATTTATAGAGACAGCCCTGTCAACAGCCTAGAATTATGCCTGGGGCACTGGATTTGCGGCACAAGACACAGAGGGTTTTTTCTTTCAGTTCCCGGTGCACACATGCTTCCTGCTTCCTAAATGAAACTGCCGAAAAACTTCATTTTAACATTTTTATCACCAGGTTTGTCTGCTTCTATGCGTGTGAGTGCTCACCTTCATGTCTGTCCACGTAGCGTTTGTGCACCGGGTGCCCTCGGAGGTCAGAGCAGGGCATTGGATCCTCTGGAACTGGAGTAACAGATGGCTGTGAGCCTCCGGTGAGTGCTGGGAATCAAACCCAGGTCCTCTGCAAGAGCAGCCAGTGCTGTTAACTGCTGAGCCCTCTCCCCAGCACTGTGAGCATCTTTCCGATGGGGTTTTGTACAATACAGGCCAGTCTTGAATTCATGATCCCCCTGCCTCAGTCTCCTAAGTGCTGGAATTAGAGGCCTGAGTCACCACACCTGGCTCCCCATTTTTCTTTTAAAGTGGCCTGGCGGCAAGGGGGCTGGAGAGATGGCCTAGAGATGAAGGGTGTGAACTGCTCTTGCAGAGGACTTGAGTTTGGTTCCCAGCATCCATGTGACGTGACTCACAACCACGGCTAACTCCAGCTCCAGGGGATCAAACACCCTCTTCTGGCCCGGGCAGGGACTGCACTCCCAGGTACATACTCATACAATACACATAAATAATAAAATAAGCTTTAAAAAATATGGCCTCGAGCCGCGCTATGGGGACCATGCCTTTAATCCCAGCACTCGGGAGGCAGAGGCAGGCGGATCTCTGTGAGTTCGAGGCCAGCCTGGGCTACAGAGTAAATTCCAGGAAAGGCGCAAAGCTACACAGAGAAACCCTGTCTCAAAAAACAAACAAACAAAAATATGGCCTCAGCCGGGTGGTGGTGGTGCTTTCTGCAGCACACTACCCTAGTCCTTCCTCTGAACCTTTATTTTTTAAAGATGTATTTATTTATTATGTATACAGTGTTCTGTCTGCATGTGTGCCTGCAGGCCAGAAGAGGGCACCAGATCTCATTACAGGTGGTTGGGCGCCACCATGTGGTTGCTGGGAATTGAACTCTGGACCTCTGGAAGAACAGCCAGTGCTCTTAACCTCTGAGCCACCTCTCCAGCCCTCTTAGAGCATTTTTATTACGTTGATTTATGTGGTTATGTGCACACACGTGTGTGAAGCAGAGGACAACTTGTGGGCATCCACTCTATCCTTCTACCTTGTGGTCCTGGGGCTGGAACTCGGGTCACTGAGGGCTTGGCTGCAAGTACTTGTACTTACTGAACCATCTTGCCAGCCCATACTCTAGACTTTTTCATCACTATGGCAACCTATTTTGAGGACCAAGTGACTATGATGATCATTCAAATTTTATAGTTTCGTTGTGGTTTGTCTTTGGGGCTTGTAGAAACATGTTTTTCAAGTTTTTACATGCTGTGGGAACAACTTACCCATAAATTATGAAAGATATTGGGTCAGTTAGTCTGATCATGACAGGGAAGGGATTCAGAACCCCGTGGCCACCCTTGTTTCATTCATTCCTTTGCGATCAGCCCAAATTCCCCTCAGTTTCTAAGACTCAGTCAATGTTTTTTTGAGATAGGGTTACAGGTCGCCTGAGCTGGCTGACCTTGAACTCGTGATTCTCCTGCCTCCACTTCCTGAGTGCCGGTGACAGGTGTGCACCGCTGTGCTACAGAGACAAAAAAAAAAGGTGGGGGTCAGTTTTGTCTCTTCTGCCCAGGGGTGGCTGGCCATCGAGCTACACTGAGGCCTGCCATTTTCAGTAAGACAGCAAGGCCTTGAAAACACCTGAGTCTGAGAAAGGAATTGAGTCCCAGGAGGAAAGGGGGGCCACAGAAGAACTCTGCCGTGGGGAGGGTTAGGCGGCTGAGAGACAGAGAACAGCGTAGCCAGCCCTAAGGGACAGGGGGAACCAGCAGGAACTCCACCTGAAGGAAGGTTCCAATATCACAGAAGCCACCAGGGCTAGCGACGCTGTGGGAATGAGCAGGTGGCTCCTAAGGGGAGGTGACGAAACTCATAAGGTGCGGGCCCAGGAGGACACAAGGACAGAGCAGGAAGCTCCAGGGGAAGGGGACAAGGAGAGGCCACAGAACCTGGATCATGTAGGCAGCTCTTAGGCGGAAGTGAGGAAGTTCCGGCAGGTGCTGAGAGGAGCCATGAGGGGACAGGGGGACATCAGTGTCGTGGTAACAAGAATTTCAATCCGGGGCATCCCCAAGTGGACTGAGAGACTTGTAAGAGAGAAATGTCCCAAATCACAGAGGCAAGGTATCGCTTTCCACATGATGGGGCTCCAGTAGGGCAAGAGGAAGGTTCCTGGCACACCAGGGTGATTTTGTAGTAAAAATAGACACAGCAGGGAACTCCACAGGGACGCTTCCCCAGGCGGAGGGGAGAGACAAGTGGTTAGAGCAGGTAGTGGAGGAAACAGCCGGAGAGGGGCAAGTGTCTTAGTGAGTAGAATTGCCCAGGTGGTGGTTCCCGAAACGTGGTAGGCAGGTTGAGAGCAGCAGAGTTCCTTAGGGAGGGAACTCATTTAAGCCATTCCTGAGGTTTTGGCACTGAATAAATGAAAAAGAGAAAGAAAGAAAGAAAGAAAGAAAGAAAGAAAGAAAGAAAGAAAGAAAGAAAGAAGGAAGGAAGGAAGGAAGGAAGGAAGGAAGGAGGGAAGGAGGGAAGGAGGGAAGGAAGGAAGGAAGGAGGAAAGAAAGAGAAAGAAAGAAAAAAAGAAAGAAAGAAAGAAAGGAAGGAAGGAAGGAAGGAAGGAAGGAAGGAAGGAAGGAAGGAAGGAAGGAAAAGTGTGGTGGTTAGGATTCTGCTCTCATTCCTCAGGGTCACGCAATCCCTGCCTTAAAAAGCCTGATGTGGACCCCCCCCCACTCTCTCTGTGTTCTCTCTCTGCTTTCTGCTCTGCTTCCTCCCCTCCCCCGCTCCCCTCCCCCACCAGGCCTGGCTCTCCCCTCTTTCCCTTTCCCTCCCAATAAAGCTCTAAAAGTACCACTGGGTTCTGTCGTGACCATGACCTTTCCATGTAGTAACCAGTGCTGTAAACAGCGCCGATTACCATCAGAATTGGAAAAGAAAGTTTATTGTAGATAAAAGGGAGAGTATAGGCAGAGTCAGGGACATCTGGGTGAGTGCAGTGCGGATGTGACCCTGAGCCATGTGAAGAGGTGGGGAGGGGGAGGGGGAGGGAAGAGAGCAGAACCAGGTGCTCCGCCAGGAGGCCAACCCTACAAAAGGGGCAGGTGACCAAAATGTCTGCATTATACAGGAAAGAGCCTCTGGGCAAGGACAGCCCAGCCCCTGGGCTGGAGGGTTCAGGGAGAGGGCTAGAAGGTGGGGCATGCCAGCCATACCCTGCAACAGGTAGGGACTGAGGGAGGCAGGGAGGCCAGGTCCACTTTGATATGTTTGTTGCATTTTAAAAATGGTGGGAAGGAGTCACACCATACAACAGGGCCCATGTAGGAGGTTTATTGAAGGTGGGAGAGAAGGGGGCAGAGACCAGTCCCTGGGGATGGGAGCAAAGGAAGAGAAAGAGAGGGGAGGTATACAAGGCCCACCTTTTATAAGGAAACGTAGCAAATGCACACAAGAGGTGCTCTTAGTTGCTACAGCTGAGGATGTCAGGACCCTAAGGGCAGGCCAGTACAGATGCCTGAATGCTAACATTCCTCCCTTCTGTTTATTATAAAAAGATGTGGAGTTAGAACGGGGTAGCAGGGGAGGTCTCTATAAGGCTGCCCTCAAACCAGTAAACTATGAAAAGCTTCAAGACATAGTTCAGGACAGAAAGGACAATCCATCTCAATTCCTAGAACAACTTACAAAGGCCCTCTTACAGTATACTAATCTAGATCCTGAGAGCCCAGAGGACAGACAGCTCCTTATGACCCATTTCTTTTTTGCAGAGCTTCCCCAACATTAGGTCCAAACTTAATCATCTGGAGAGAGGGCCCCTGACCCCGCAAGCAGAAGTCTTAGTACTGGCCTTTAAGGTGTACCATGGGAGAGATGAGAAGGTCTGTAAACAGAAATACCAAATGTTGATCAAGGCCATCCAACCAGCCACCTGAGGGCCCCCAGGTTCTTGTTTTAAATGTGGTCGAGAAGGCCATTGGGCTTGTACTTGTTCTGCCCCACATGGACTGCCTGGACCTTGTCCAAAGTGCCACCAAGAAGGACATTGGTCAGTTGACTGCCCCCCATGCACCTCATGGCATGGGGACATCAAACACAGACCACCCTCCAGCCAACCTTCTAGAATTGGCCATGGATGATTGAAGGTGCCCAGGCTCCAGGCCGACAACTGTCATCTCCCACAGGGAGCTTCAGGGAGCTGTTACAGTATCAGGGTGATCCATTTCCTTCCTTGTGGACACTGGGGCCACTTACTCGGTCCTGAGGGAGTTTTGGGGACCCACCTCTCCCTATTGTTGGGGTAGGGGGACAGCCTTACCTACCTTATCAGACCCCACCACTTAATTGTATTTTCAGGGGTATCCCTCTTACCACACATTTTTGGTCATGCCAGCTTGCCCTGTGCCCCTAATGGGAAGAGAATTTTCAGTCGAGATAGGAGCTTCCATTTTGTTTGCTCCCCGCATTGGCCTGACCTGACTTGTCAGCAGCTCCACTCCTCCTCCACCTAGCCTTTTACCCCACCCCCAACCCAGGGGAATTCCTCCTCATACACAGTGATGAAAACAGGGTCCTGCTCTCTTAAGTTCCAGAGGACACCAGGATCAACTGCCTTGTCTCCAATTCCAGAAGAATGAGGTTTCATCCCACAACCGTACTCAATCCCACTGGATTGGAACCCCATGTGTTGTTCCTTCCTGATTCCCCCTCCAAGTTCTCTTGTCTCTACCAACCACATTCTGCTTCATCAGTTTCCCTCTGTGTCTCTAATAACAGATTCAAATTTCTAATTAACTACACAGCTGTTACAGGACCGCCATCAGCCATAGAGCTGGAGGTGCAAGGACCAACAAATACACCCAGGCGGTAAGAAACAGTAACACTCCAGAGGTATTCACACCCCCAGACTCAAAATGGTCTGGACTCTGCAAAAACAGACTTCAATATAACAGTTTATTACTGTCAAATGCCCTCAGCACTCAATCACCTGTGTCTCCTGGATGCTGAAGTGATACCGAGATAATGAAAGGAAACAGGTGCCTTAAGGGTTGTCTCAGGTACAGGAAGCCCAATTGATGATGATGATGATGATAATAATAATAATAATAATAAAAAGCATGTTCCAGATCTCTCTCTCTCTCTCTCTCTCTCTCTCTCTCTCTCTCTCACTATATGACTCCATAACTTTAACACTAACCAATAAAATTCTGATAGCAGAGTACTAAACACTATAATATCATAGCTAACTGTTCAGGATTTTAAATTCCCCTTGGTTGTTTCTTAATATGTCTAAAATTTGTCTCCTTCATAAACTTAAAAATTCTTCTGAGCTCCAGGGAGTCGGCTCGGACCCACACGGACAGGTCAGATCCACTTCATCTTGTTGGGTCCAAGCTGTCGTCAGGTCCAAGCAGCGCTGGACGATTCTACAGGGCTCAAAACAGCAGCGAGATAATCAGCTACCTCATAACGTCCGGCTACCTCAAGAAAACAGTGCCCACCAAGTCAGCTGGAAGCAGTTCTGAGAGACATGGCGCCCCCATTCCTCTTCACCCACCACCCCTAACCCCTTACTTTTTATGATAACAAAAAGGGTGGAATCTTATTTTTCCTAGCCACTTCTGGAGTCGCATGACTGCGCTGCACTGTCAGGAGTCAGGCAAAATGCTTAGTCCCTCCAGGGCCTTGTATCCTACATAATCTGCACACAGTGTGATCACATAATCCATGGACATGCGTGGCATAGGTACACACATGCTCGAGGTGACCTATAAAAGCAGGTTCTACCCGCTCCCTGCTCTCTCTCCCTCTCGACAGAGGTAGCACACCTCTCTCCCTCTCTCCCTCTCCCCCCACCTCACACCTTTCTTTTCGGTAGGCCTACCCACCTCCACCCTTTCCCTTCCCTAATAAAACTCTTATAGTGGGTTCTATTGTACCTCATGTTTCCTTGAGCCCGGTAAATAACGCCGACAATGTTAAATAGGGACCTCAGCCATTTACCCCTGGTCTGAAACTTAGTAGACAGGATCATGAGTTCCCAGTCAATGGGTAAGAGTAACTGTTCTACAGCCATGAGGTCCTGAGTTCGAATCCTCGGTATGCCTGTAAAAAGTCAGGCATGGCTGCATGTGCCTGTAACCCCAGCATGGCTGGAGACAGGTGATCACGGAGGCCCACCAGCCTAGATCCAGGGTCAGTGAGACTGTATCTCAAGGGAATAAGGGGGTGATGGAGCCGCAAGGCACCTGAGGTTGTCCTCTGGACGCTGTGTGTGCACAGTGCAACAGACACACACACACACACACACACACACACACACACACACACACCATGCAACAGTTACACACGCCATACAGAAGTTGAATGAATATTGGTTTTTTCTCATCACTGTAACATTCTGCTCACAGCTGATGAAGGGTCACGGACAGCAATGCATGGCAGCAGGACAGGGAGGGGGTGTGGGGAGGGGAGGGAGACCGAGGAAGTTAGCAAACAGGAAGAGGAAATGGGATCAGGCTATCCAGGCCCCGCCCCGCCCCCAGTGACCCGCTTCCTGCAGCGAGGCTCTACAGTGTCCCCAAAGCAGCACCACCTGCTGGGGACAAAGTGTCAAGCTTTTTTAAGCCCAATGATAGCGGAATTATACATATAAATATTGATTAGATTCTGGGATACAGAAGAGACCTATCTTCATCTGTTCAGAGAGCTATGTTTTACTTAAGTTGTGTAAGTGAGATTCCTATTCATCTTCCCCTTCACTGTTTGATTTACGGCAGACATTTTTCTATAGACTAATCCATAATCTAAAAAGATTTTAGCCTCCCCTCCTGAAAGGATGACCAGCATATTCTTCCATCAGCTTGATACGATACAAATTCTTATCCTAATAGTGAAATGTTTCACTAAAGCTTGCCCAGCGATTGAGTAAAACCAAAACTTATTATAAGCCGCAGTCATCCTAGGGCCCTCTCTGCTAGGTAACCTCCCTGGATCTGTGGGTTGCAGTCTGATTGTCCTTTGCTTTATATCTAGTATCCACTTATGAGTGAGTACATACCATGTTTGTCCTTCTGAGTCTGGGTTACCTCACCAAGGATGATGTTTTCTAGTTCCATCCATTTGTCTGCAAATTTCATGCTGTCATTGTTTTTCTCTGCTGAGTATACTCCAATTGTGTAAATGTACTACATTTTCTTAATCCATTCTTCAGTTGAAGGGCATCTAGGTTGTTTCCAGGTTCTGGCTATTACAAATAATGCTACTATGAACATAGCTGAACATGCATGTGTCCCCGTGGTATCATTGAGCATTCCTTGGGTATATGCCCAAGAGTGGTATGGCTGGGTCTTGAGATAGATCAATTCCCAATTTTCTGAGAAACTGCCATACTGATTTCCACAGTGGTTGTACAAGTTTGCACTCCCACTGTTTGGAGAAGAAAGGAATATAAAGCAATGATTTTTCTAAGTACAGAGTTTCTGTTTTGTGTGATGGAAAAGCCCCACAAATGGACAGTAGTATCAGGACATAGTATCAGGAATGTAATAAATTAATGTAATTAATGAATATCATAATATAGTTATTGAATGAATACTGCGAATGTAATCAATGAATACCACAAATATAATTAATATCATGAATGTAATTAATGAATATCATGAGTGTAAATAATATCTTGAATGTAACTCATGCCACTGGATTATGAACTTTAAAATGGTTACAATGGCAAATATTAAGTTCATTTGAAAAAAATAAGGTGGAATGTAATCACCATACATTCTATGTGTGTATGAAACTGAAGACAGCAATGTTCTAAAATAGAAAGCGGTGATGGTGTCGTGGGCCTATGAGGATGCTGGACTGAAGTCTATCAAATTGTGCAAACAGGCAAATTGTATACTGTGGGGCGTTTACCCATCACCCCCACAGTTCCCCAGAGTTTTCTTGAGTGTGAGCAGCAGGAAATATTAGATAGAAGGATTTATTGTGGAGAATATTTCGGAGATAAACAGATAGAAAATAAAGGATAGCCTCGAGAGGGCCTGGAACCTATTCCAACGGGCCCCGACTGTCTCTGCCCCAGGGTTTTTATAGAGACGCCAAGGGGTGGAGCAAAAGACCTCCTCCCCCAGCACAGCCAAGTGCAGACCATCTCAGACACCTGCACTCAGGCCCGTGGTCCTAATCATCCTCTATACGGACCTGCTGGGTAAAGCCACGAGGAACCCGAGAATGGGCTCCCACAGGTCCCCCCTTTCTTAATATATAAAAAATAACTATTAATGGCTTACAGCAATCTCCATAGCTGTTACACCTCCCAATATGGGAGTAGAGGATGATAAAGATGGCATTTCTCTTTTGAATTAGGTCCAAGGTGACTACAGCAGTCTTAGCTGCCTCAAGCCCTTTCTAAACCAAAAACTCTTAAGGCGACTATAAACTTAAAGAATCCCTTAGCTTCATCATTACCATTAACAGGTTAACATAAATATTGTTATACATAGTCACAATTCTCAGTCTTACAACTCAAAGCAAACTCTTAACAGAACCATTTGAATTAGCATATATGGTGCTATATATAGTTAACAATTTTCTCCGTCTTACAACTTTAACTCAATCATTTGAATTTTCTTGCTAACAGAACATAGGAAAAACTTCAATTTATTCACATCAAACTTAAATATTTCCTTAACTCCACAAAACCAGGGTGCATTATAATCAATAGGTTTCTGCAAACATAATTCAATCTCATAACTCCTCCTTTTATTTATAATTTTTTAAACAAAATCTCAAACCTAGTTAGAGGAACCCAAACTTATACAATTCCTACAAACCCATATTGAAAAGCAATCTTCTCAATCTAACCATTAACACTTTGAAAACTTAGCAAAACATCCAAAAGCAGTTTCTTAATAAAACTCTTTACACTTTAAAAGTAGTCTCTTAGTATACCCCATTTGCATTTCTTACTAACAAAAACATGACATTAATCCACTCAAACAACTTTTGAAATTATTCTAAGGAATATTAACTCTCCCCCTTTTCTTTATAATTTTTTAAGCAAAATCTCAAGCCTAGTTATAAAACCCAAACTTTTCCATTTAAACAGTTCCATTTATAACACAAAACCAGTTCTGTAAGTAATTTCATTTTTACATAAACAGTTCCACAAAACAATTCATGAATCACCAATTAATAAAGCATATATGCATACACAAAACTCATCTTGATTCTAGGTAGAAACAATAAATTTCTTCATTTAAATAGTTCCATTTTTAACCCAATTCCAGAAAACAGTTCCTAGGTCATTACTATAAGTAAACTCAAAATTGTCCCATATCAATGAAATCTCTATTGTTCATTTCATTTCTTAAGTCTTAAAATTCAAACGATAAATTCTGGTACTAGCCTTCCAAATATGAGAAATCCATAACCAAATTCTTTTTGTAATTTTATCTCATTTTAAGTTCAAAAAGTTCATACAAGAAATAAATTCTAGTATCAGGCTTTCACTTCCAAATATGAAGAGACGTTTTTCAACCAAAACTTTTTGCAGTTAACAATTTTTGTTCAAACAAGCGTCTCTGAACTTATTCTCAAGCCAGAGACCTTTTTAGGTACAGTAGTATTCTAAACCGCACCGTTTTTGATGTTAGCTCAGGTTTTTCTGTGTTGTGTCGATTTTCCACGGATCTCAGCTGTAGATGCCTTGTGCTGGTTCTGGCGTCCGCCATTCTTAGCTTCTTAGTGGCTTCTGGAACTTTTGAAAATTGCTCAGACTGCCTGCTTTGCAGTCTGCTAGGACACTACCTTCTGTGTGTCTCAGGTTCTTCCACCATATACATTAAGAATAGACTCACACTTAACATATACACTTTTTTACAAACTCACATATAACCTTTTTCCTTGCAAAGCACTTAGACTCACATTCAACATTTACACATTTTTACAACTCATAGAACATATTAATATCTACTTATTTATACTCCTTAAGGAAACTATAGAAGTACTTTAGAAAATATATTTCTTACTACTTCTTATGTACTTATTTAAACTTACATTTACAACTAGCATCTTATTACAAGCTTATTACTACATGTCTTAAGACTACATTAGATACTTCTTGCAAGCTTATATTCTTAAAGGAACTCTATAGATCTATTTTACAAACTTATATAGGGCTACCATTAGCATATATCTAACTTAGCAAACACCTAAAGATTTCTGAACACAGAGATCCAACAAGAGAATTTTTACAAACTTACATATCTTATTTTCATCTTTTTCTATTTCTTACTCTTAATTATTATCACTATATTAGAAAGATTCTCTTAACTAGACAGGAAGTACGTACATCATTTCTAAAGTTTGGAATTTATAGTCAGCTTTGTTATAAAGCACTGGAATTTAGTGAGTGTTATAGAATTGTGATAGTTGTTGCTAGGTGACTGTAGCATCTTAGGCACGAAGCCACACTCCAAAGTTGCCAGTTCTCTCAGCCGTTCCGGACCAGCAGAGATGCACTGTCAACAGTAGACAGTTTTTAACTAGAGGCTGTCCCTTCACCCAAATTCATAATAGTTCCCCTAAGTGCTTCAATTCAGACAAACGTTTCTATTACAGCAGTACTTTTGGTTTGTTCTGCCGAAAGACTTCACTTCACGCTGAGGGTGAAATAACCGTATTTAGCTGCTGTAAAGCTCTTCGCCAAATACTGCACAGCTATTAGGTGATATAAAGTATTTTTCTAAAGAAGCTAGTAAAGCCACAAGTGGCACAGCTCCGAACTGTATTTAGTATTTTCACTTCATTAGCTTTAACTCCTGATGTTGTTAGCAGCTGTAATACTTAGCATTGATTTTTTATAAGGAACTTTCAGGTGAAGCAACTCTTTTGTAAGACAGCTAGATTTTCTGAAGTTTGTTCAAGTCTATAAAGCAGTCATTTCTTTTTGAATGCCTGTTTCCTTGTATCCTTATTAGATTTGCAAAGGTATTACTCATTGCAGGCAGTTTGTTCAAAAGGCAAAGAACTTTAATTTCAACATAAGTTTCTTCATATCTAAGACAACATTCAGCATATAAACTGCTTTCCCTTGTTTTAAGGATTTTAAAGTGGCTTGTTTGCTCTTATAGGTAGCTTTCTGTCATCCAACTACCGTAAAAATTTGCACAGCTATTAGGGTAAATAAGGCATTTTACCAACGGAGCCCCAAACCGTGAAGCGCCTAGTTCCGTATCCTTTCAATTTTTCATTGGAACTGACACTTAAACTCTTAGACGATTTTCCTCCTTATTCTTTTAAAGGCTGTATTTTAAATTTACCATGAGCGTATTTTCGAGCTGACAAACGTGTTTCAGGGCAATGTCGCCATCTTTAGTGGAAAAACTACCTTTCCCAGAATGCATTTCCCTTATATCAGTCCATAATAATATCAGTCCCTTATATCAGTCCTTTATATCATTTTCCTTATATCAGACATTTCCCATAGTTCTTTTTGGGTCTGAGAGTCAACTTCTAAGTTCTTTTTTTACCAGACTTGCTTACAAATTCTTGCCCGGGAGGTTTGAACAAAGTTTTTTGCTTTTGCAATGGGAGATTTGAACAAGCATTTTACATTTTCAATTATGGGACATTGGGAGATTCCTATTCTCTCCTCAGCTGGCTTTAACAGGTGTCTCTCCTTCATTTGACACGGGCCCCCAAATCAGAACTGCACCTGCCTCGTTGGCCGGCATTGAGGCTGACATTTCTGATAGCAACTTTCCTAGGGGCTTGTGTTTGTCTTAGCCAGTCAGTGAAAAAACAAGATCACATACAACAGCTTTTCCATAGCTCCTTCAGAGAGATTTTCTCCCACTGATCTATCTCATTTTGCTTGTTCCTTCCTTCCCCAGATGCAGAGCTTCAGGTATCTGTCTGCGGCTCTGTTCCTCTGCTAGCTCCTTTGGAGGTAGGGGCTTTTTTCTCTCTCCAAATCTGCCTTAAATTCTAGCAGCTTTTTTAGGTCATATATTTCTGGGGAGGATTATGTCCCTTCTGTTTCTTCAGAGTCTTTCTCCCAGACAGTTCCCAGTTTGGTCTCAGTTTATCCCCTCTACCCCAGAAACAGTTTCCGACACTACAGTGGCGGCTTTCCCTGTTTGTTCTGTTTTCGGGGTCTGTGTGGTTTGCGTACAGACTGAAAATCTAACAAGGGAGGTTTTTGCCATTTCTAAACTCCCATTAGGACAGGCGGTTTGCTTCATCAGGCCTTCACCTGGCCCAGTCCCCCAGTGGGTTGCATTTGTCTGGGTGCTCAAGGACAGAGCTTACGCCAGAGGCAATCAGCCCTCAGGGCTACACTCCCTCATCTCAGGGAGTCAGTTGAAACAAATCTTTTCTCAAAGAGATGCTTTCTCCAAAAGAAAGCTTTACTCCTAGATAGTTCTGTTCTGCCCTGGCGGGGCTCTTTCCCCAGACAGTATTCTGACTTGGCAGCATGACTGCTTCAGACACAGTTCAGCTTTACTGTTTTCCCAGAAACGTTCTTTCTCTGATAGGAAAGCTTTTTCTCAGATTTTTTTTTGCAGCTGTGGACCTGTCAACCCGGGACTTGTAGGAAAGCAGGCAACTGTGCTGTTCCCACTGGCTTTAGTTTTGTTTGTTCATTAGCAATCTTCCCCTGGGTCCTGCACCTTCCCTGCCTCAGCTCTGTGCTCCAGGAAGTTTACCACTGCAGGAACCCTAGTATCCCTGAAATGCACCCCAACTCAGAGACGCTGGCCAGTCACCTCTGGGTTTTTGGTCAGAAGTGAGGATACAATGCTAACAGTTTGCATTGCTTCAGGGGATCTTTGCATTAGGAAGATTAGGAGCACCTTTTCATTCTGAAATGCTCACTCAAACAAAACCCTTGATGCCTCAGCTCAGCTGTAACAGACAAGCTTGGCTTTTTTGCTTTTCTCAGTAGTTTCCCGCCCTTTTGGGCTCTGTAGTTTTTCACCCACACTCTCCCAAGCGTTTCCCTCAGGGTACTCTGACCCACTGTCTTTTACTAGTTTGAAGAGACAGAGCTTAGAAGAGGTTTTTAGGAATTTGTCCCTGCCTCCTGCATTGCAGGGATTTTTAAAGTTTGAAAGAACTTGGAGAGGTTTTGCTGTCTTAAGAGGTTTGTTGTTTTCCCTTTGAGCTAATCACAGGTAGTCCCCATACTAATATCTTCAGGTGATTCTAATTTTTGTCCTTCTGAGAAAGTTAAAGGCTTTAGTTTTTAAGTTTGAGAGCTTTTAGTTTGAGAAAGATTGTTTTTTAGAGAGATTCCCAATTTTTCCAAGAAGAGCTTTTAGTTTAAGAGAAAGATTTTTTTTCCCAAGAGAGAAAGACCAACTTTTCCCAAAACTTCCCAACTTTAAACTTTTTGGTTTTTTACACCCATTTTTGCCTCAGGGAGAAATCACTTTCTCCTGCTGCTTGGACTTAGCATTTCAGCTGTCCCCAGGACAAAAGCTTCCATAGGAAACTTTTTCTTCCCCATAAGCTCAAAGAGCTTTTTTTACTACCCGTAAAGCCCAAAGAAAGATTTTTCCCCCCAGTTTGCATTCAGAGCCCCCAAAGTTAGAAAATTGAAGAGTTTTTCTGTCTAGTTGCCTTACTTTTTCCCTACACAATCTTACACTTCTAAGTTTTTCCTACACTATATTACTACCCTAGCCTTATACTTATTTTTCAGATAGAAATTGAGAAAGGGATAGAAGATAGAAAATTTTGACAGAAGAGAATTTCGCTGCAGCATCAGACATCCTTCCAGTCCGCTTTCCTTTTCTCTCGAGGATAAAACCCCTGCCTCTCAATATATATAAAAAATATATATTTTCCATAACACCGGCATGCCTTATCCACTGGCAGGGCTGAACTCAGCACTTTCACCAAAAACTCTGTAATAAAACTATTATTTTCCTTTATCTTTAGTCCCTATTACTTTGTCTTTAGTCCCCCCTTTTTTTAGTCCCCTTTTTTTTCTTTAGTCCCTTTTTTCTTTTTTCTTTAGTCCCTGTTCAGGCGCCATTCTGTGGGGCGTTTACCCACCACCCCCACAGTTCCCCAGAGTTTTCTTGAGTGCGAGCAGCAGGAAATATTAGATAGAAGGATTTATTGCGGAGAAGCTCTCGGAGATAAACAGATAGAAAATAAAGGATAGCCTCGAGAGGGCCTGGAACCTATTCCAACGGGCCCCGACTGTCTCTGCCCCAGGGTTTTTATAGAGACGCCAAGGGGTGGAGCAAAAGACCTCCTCCCCCAGCACAGCCAAGTGCAGACCATCCCAGACACCTGCACTCAGGCCCGTGGTCCTAATCATCCTCTATGCGGACCTGCTGGGTAAAGCCACGAGGAACCCGAGAACGGGCTCCCACAGTATACTATGTGAATTTTTTGTCAATAAAGGTTTTATAAAACGTAAAAAAAAAAAAAAAACAGTGTCAGGCGCATCAGTCTGGGCAGGCATTTCACATTCAAAGTGCCTCAGGAAGGAATCCCAGGACATAAAACTGACAAAACCAGCCGGGGGTGGGGGGAAGGGGGGAGGTGCACTGAGGAGACAACCAGCGAGACAGCTGGGAGGGAAAAGTGCCTACCACCAAGCCTGGAGACCTGAGCTCCATTCCCGGAATCCACAGGCACAAGGCAAAAGGGGACCGCTGAAGCCTGCACGCTGTCCTCTGACTTCCATATGCACAGGTGTGCACACACGCACACATGCACACACGCAAATACTACATAGATAAATTAATAAAAAAAAAAAAAAAAAACGCCAGGTTCTCCCCCTTAATCCACAAAGCCTGCTGGCTACCTCATTTCTCTGCTTTCTTGTATGTATGGGATGCATCTGTCCTTTGTCCTCAAGGGGAAAACCCACCACATAGAGGATGTGATTATGCCTCCACAAGTACACTGCCCACTAATCTGTATCTTTTTTGGGAAAATCCCCTTAAACCACAAGAGTAAACTTGTTTTTAAATGCCACTTCAGGCTGGGCAGCACCGACTCTTCTTGCCGAGGACCTGCTTTTGATTCCCAGCACCTGCACGGCAGCGGCGGCTCACAACCAGCGGAAACTCCAGTCCTCGGGAAACGATACCTGCTTCCGGCCTCTGCAGTCACCAGAGCATGCACACAGTGAACAGACACGTTGGCAAAACACATATGCATAAAAATTACGATACACTTTTAATTTAAAAAGACTCAATTAAGTGTCTGTACTAATGTCTGCCCACAGTCTAAATTCTCCAAGACTAGGGCTGATCTTTCTGTCCTTCAGGCCCTTTGGCCCCTGCTCCCTGTTTGATGAAACAGTGAAGAAGCCTGTGCCGGCTTGTCTCTTGGACCTTAGCATCCTTTGGGCCCCTGCTCTGTGTTTGAGGAATCACTCAGCAGCTTGCACCCTAATCATTCTGCCTTACTCGTGGAAAATAACCCTACCACCAAACCTCTGTGTTTAATACCCTTTTAAAGGCTTCTGAACTCATCTGCCTTCACAGTCAGACGTGGTCCCATACCCCTTCTCTTTGCAACTTCTCCCAGTGATCCAGTAGATCCAAGGATTCTTGGGCTATGCACTCTCCCCCGCTGCCGCGGACACCCGCACATCATTCTCCCACCGTAGCTACGGCCTAGTCTGTCTTGCTTTTGCTCAAAATGTCTTGTTCTTCTGTTCTGTCCCTGTCTGCTCCCTCCTTCCTGTGACCAGCGGAAATACAAGACCTGGGCTTGACTGCTCCGTGTCCAGTCCGCCTAGCCAGCTGCTACTCTGTTTCCCAATTTCTCCTTGCTCTGGCAGCTAAACTTTGTAATGTAAGAGTCACCCAGGTGATAATGCTTTTAAAGACATGAAGGGATCACTGGGAACAGCTAAGGGTTGCAAATGTATGGCAGGGCTAAAATTCCAGAGAGTCCAGTTGCAATGGGGGGCCTTAACAGTTTTTAAAATGCCAGTGCCGGGGGACAGTCACCAGAAGCACCAGCCACAATAAAATGGAGCAGGCTGAGATCTAGAAGGCAGGCTATGTATATTCTTCCAAGAATAGGGCCAAAGAAGTGATCCAAGCCTCTAAATTAAGAAAAAACAAACAAACAAAAGTGTGAATGAACCCCAGATACTGAACTGTGGATTGTCTGCATGGTTGGAGTTGGTTTTGCCTTGCACAGATTATGGCTCTGCCATGCTTTCTCCCTCTTAAAATAAAAGAAAGAACTTTTTTTTTATATATTGCATGTTCTAAGATATGAAAGTCTATACAAAATTTAAGAATCTAAAATGTTTTAAGATATTTGAGGATATAAAAGCCTATGCAAGCTTTGAGGGTCTCAGAAAATTATATTTAAGATATAAATACTAGTTACAAAGATATAAACAGATGGTTTAAATGCTTCAGATTACTTTCCCCTTCTATGATATTGTTATATTAAAATTTCAAAGTTCAGAGTTCAACATTAATAGAATTCTGATACTGTTTGGGTCACAAGCTCAAGATTTTAGATTTTCTTTGGTTGTCTTCTAAATATAAACTTAAAGGTATGAGTCTATTCCTGCTGTTTTATAGATACCCATTACCTGCTTTTTCTACGATTTGGATTTCAATACTGAATGGTAATACTAATATATCTAAAACTTTTATGTCCTTTTGTAAAATAAAATTCAAATAAGCTTCAGAGGCTCAAAAGAAGTCATAAAACTTGGGTCTACTTCACAGAGGTCAAAGGGACCCCAGAGAAGTACAGAAATACAGCTTGAGTTTTCGCCACCTGTCTATTCCTGAGGATGGTATTTTTCTCTCTGGAACTCCTCCCCTTCCCAATTACTAAAACTATGGGCCTGAAAGTTCCAAATAAGTTCATAAATTTTAGTTTCTGTTCCTGGTGTAAACATGTCTCAACAAGGTTTCCACTTGGCTGGCACATCAAAGCATTGGTTGCTGATTGCAATCTGCTCCAAACGACCATGAGCTCTGGACTCGCTGAAAGCTGATGTGGACCAGACCAGCCAACATGATTGTTCTCTGTCTCTGCAGGTGGGCCAGACAGCCACATGCTTCTGACAGATGCCCCATTGCCAGCCTTTGACCAGCCTCTCAGCCTTTGACTAGCCTCTCAGCCTTTGACTAGCATTTCAGCCTTTGACTAGCCTCTCAGCCCCACTGTCAGCTTGAAGCAGTTCCAAAGAGAATACATCATCCTGTGCTCCTGCCCAAAATAGATTGAAAAGCTGAGTCAGAAAAAAACTCCCTGGCATAGGGGACAAAATGTCTACTATGATGCCCACTGACATACCAGGAAACTGGTCTCAGAGCTGTCAATCGATAGATTTATTAACTAAAATGGTTCTGCAATAAGACAAGACACTTGACCTTCTTTATGCAGAACCAAAGAGGTATTCTATGGCCTTAAGAAATTATTATTTCTATATAAATCATTCAGGATTATAATCTGGCTATACTCAAAGATCAGAACTACAGGCCTTAAAAATGGCAGTCAATGTAGATATTGCTGCCCTAGAAAAACCTGTTACATATTTAGAGGAATCACACCCCTCTCTAGCTGAAATAGTTCTCCAGGATAGAAGGAGTCTTGACCTAAAATTTATTCAATTGATCCCCCTGGTTATCATTCCTTCAACAAGGGGGGCCTATGCAAGGCCTTGGGAGAGCAATGCTGTCTTTATGTTAACTGCTCAGGGATCATTAGAAACTCCATGGCCCTGCTGAAAAAGCGGATCCATGACAGAGAAAGGCAGCGGCAACAAGGAAACCAGCCTGGTGTCTGCCTTAACTTGAACCCTTACTATATTGAAAGGTCAAAGCAATGGCTTAGAGAATGTCTCTCCTTATCTAAGGTCTATTCAGGCTAACAAAGACCAATTTATGTCTAACCTTCTCGCTTTTACTTACATATTGGTGAGCTTTAAGGGGGCTGAGGAGGGTCCCCACCCCCTATACAGAAATTGGTGAAAATGGGTTTTTTAACACCCAAAATGAGGCAGCTGAGTCTTCCTGATGGGCCCAGCTGCAACAGAAGGCTATGATCCAAGCCCATGCCTTGGCAGCTGCCCTGAGGCCACTGGGGCCCCCACAAGGGGAACAAGGAAGTCGACCATGGATGAGGCTCCATCCCACTGGAGTTCAGCCCAAGCCAACTCCACCAGGAGCCTGTGTCCACTGGTCACGGTATTGCCCTGACCCTAAGCTTCCCATGAGGCCATGTCCTGTCTGCTGACAGCTTGCACACTTGAGATTGGAATGCCCCATGTGGGCTTTGTCCTCTATGCCATGCCACAGAGGTCCAGTCTCACCAACACTGGCATCTGACTCTCCCAGCCTTTGAACTCCTCAGCCTGGTGGAGGACTGAGGGCAACCAGACTTGGTGACTCACATCCCCCTCTCCAAGCCTGAGGTGGTGCTGCAGGTAGTGGGTAAGTCCTTTGACTTTCTATTGGACCTGGGAGCTACCTCCTCTGTTTTAACCTCTTCCTCAGGTCCCACAGTTCCTCTGCCAATTCCTGTCACAGGGGTGGATGGGACCCCCTCCTTCCCATTTAAGAGAAACCTAGGACTATCTACATTGCTAGAAAGCTGTCTTACTTCTTCTCACTTACTTATCCTTCTCAGATCTGATAGTGTTTGCCCGTTTTACAGCTCTCCCCAAACCCCAAGACTGCAAACACCTTGGTAGTTCATTAATAAATTTCCTGTTAAAAATACAGACAGGTGCCGGGCGGTGGTGGCGCACGCCTTTAATCCCAGCACTCGGGAGGCAGAGCCAGGCGGATCTCTGTGAGTTCGAGGCCAGCCTGATCTCCAAAGTGAGTTCCAGGAAAGGCACAAAGCTACACAGAGAAACCCTGTCTCGAAAAACAAAAAAAACAAAAAAAAAAAAAAAAAAAAATACAGACAGGTGTACCTCATTCACAGACTTCATGGTACAGGACTAAACTGGTTTCAGATGTAACTTCAGAAGTTCAGAGTTTAAACACTTATAAATGCAGTTTTGATAAACTGACAGAGCACTGACTATAGACAGTCTTAGGAGCCCTTAAATTTCTGTGGACTTTACTGGTCCCAGCTTTTAGAGACAGGCTAGCATTAGAGAGGGTATGGAAGCTTCCCTCTTCCTTCACTCTCTCAACCACTTCCATTCAGTCACTTTCCTCTGGTTATAGATTTAAAGATGTGTTTCATTGGGCTGAAACCAGAAAATGTTCATACCTTTTCATCCAAAGCCATAGCTTTTGCTATGACACCAAGATGTAAATCTGTTCCAGCTGTTTTACAGACACAGATTCTTGCACAGGTCCACCCCTCCTACCAGACTCGTGCCAAGGCCAAACCCTCAGGGACTCTCCAGACACACCACCAGCCACTGCACCAACAGAGACACCAACCAGGTGAATACTGGCAGGTTAACTTCACCCACATGTCCACTCATAAAAGCTCCATTATCTCCTAATTTGTTGACACTTTTACAGGATGGATAGAGGTGTTTCCCACTCCAGAGAAACAGCAGGTGTGATGGCTCCTGTACTCCTGAAGAACACATGATCCCTCATTTTGGCATGCCATGTCCCCAAGCTCCTGGGACCTCACTGCTGGTGCCACCACCTCTCCAGGCACAAGTGGGCACCTACCCAGCAACTGAAACCTGGTTTTCCAAGATGTCCCAGTGAGGGGCATATCTGCTCTCATCCACCCTTGCCTTTTCTGTACAACCAGGGCACATCTCCGTTCCATTCTTTCTGGCAGTTATCACTCTTCCCATGGCTAGTCCCACTCATTAGGCCAATAATAACAATCTATTTTTTCTCCTAGAAACCTGCCTTCTCAGTTACCTCAAGGGACAGATGCCTGAGGTCTCCAGGATGACAGCTAACTGAATGCTTCTTCACTCACATCTCCCACTGTGCATGACCCCAACTTTCATGTCCCCCTCCCCAATTCATCCCAAAATCAGCAGAAAGCAGTCTCAAGAATTTGGCACCCTCATTCCCCTCCCCCCCACACACACACACTTGGTATCCATAACTCACCTTTTTATAAAAATCAAAACGGGAGGAATGTTAGCATTCAGACCCCCCCCCATGGGGACCCACCCAGCATCCTCACAAAGTCATCTTATGTAAAGTCCTCTTTAAAAGAAAATCCCTCCCCTTCTCTCTCCTCTCCTTCCTCTCCCTTGGCACAAGGGCGTGCACACTCTCTCTCTCTCTCTCTCTCTCTCTCTCTCTCTCTCTCTCTCTCTCTCTCTCTCCTTCTCCTTCTCCTTCTCCTTTCCCCCTTTAATAATAATAAAACATTTCACATGAATGCTATCACATGATGTGAGTGACTTTCCACCATTCCCCTCGGCTCCAACCTACCAAGGCTGCTGCTGTGCTGTTTTTAAAATACAATAGGAATGCTTGCCCAGCATGTATAAAGTCCCATCCTTGGTACTAAGAAATAAAATAATGAATATAAACGAACTGTTTCTGTTGTTTTCAGATGCTGAAAACACTCTAGCCCAGGAGTGATGGCTCATCTTGAACTCAGGTATTTTCTCATCACGAAGAGAAAAGTAGTAATTCATGCACTTGGTAAGGGTTTTTGTTGTATTTGTTTTGTTTTGTTTTTGTGAAAGTTTTGGGGGGTTGTGGTGGTGGTGGATGGTTGGTTGGTGGTTTTGGTCTTACTCTGTAGACCAGGCTGGCCTCAAACTCACAGAGATCTGCCTGCCTCTGCCTCCCAAGTGCTGGGATTAAAGGCGTGCGCCACTGTGCCTGGACGTGCTTGGAACAGTTTGCTTCTGTTTGCTCATGGTGCCAGGGCAGAATTGTATTGCTCTCCTTAAGCAAGACTTGGGAGCCAGGTGCCTGAGCCCACAAGCTTTCAGTCACATGATCCTAGACAGAAAGTCTTCTGATCTGTAGTGGTTTGAATGAAAGTGGCCCCCCAGTCTCAGGCATTTGAACACTTGGTCCTGAGTTGGTGGCACTGTTTGGGTGTTAGGGTCCTTGAGAAGTCCCCCAAAGACCAACAGTCATGATGCAGTCAACAAGAGCGTTTATTATACCACTGCCTGTGGGGTCACTCACCTGTACAAAATGGCAACAATGTTGAGAGAGGCACGTGGGCTCCTTTTAAGCACAGCCAAGGGAGTTCTTAGGGCAGCTAAGTCATTTGTTATGATTGGCTTAAGCTAGCATATTAGTATGTTCTGATTGGCTAGGGCTAGTTAGGGCCTGATGGAGACTACAGCTTTTCCATTTGGGGCAGGCCTGGACAAGTCCCAGGGTTTGTCCTTGTTTGGTTATTACCTGTGTGAGGGGAGAGGTTTGGCCCAGGCCTAGTTCATGCAGGAACTGAGGCCTAGTTCTTAACTGCGTTATTAGGGGCCTGTCATGATATTTGCCTGGCCTCTCATTGGGTAGGTGCTGTGGATATCGCTCTGTATGCTGTGAATGTGTTGCTCTGATTGAATGATAAATAAAACGCTGATTGGCCAGTAGCCAGGCAGAAAGAATAGTATGGGCAGGATAAGCAGAGAGGAGAATCCTGGGAAGTGGAAGGCTGAGTCAGGAGATGCGGTCAGCCGCCGCCATCATGAGAAGTAAGATGTAAAGTACCAGTAAGTCACAAGCCACATGGCAACTTATAGATTAATAGAAATGGGTTAATTTAAGATATAAGAACTAGCCGGGCGGTGGTGGCGCACGCCTTTAATCCCAGCACTCGGGAGGCAGAGCCAGGTGGATCTCTGTGAGTTCGAGGCCAGCCTGGGCTACCAAGTGAGTTCCAGGAAAGGCGCAAAGCTACACAGAGAAACCCTGTCTCGAAAAAAAAAAAAAAAGATATAAGAACTAGATAGCTAGAAGCCTGAGCCATTAGGCCAAACAGTTTAAATAATATAAGCGTCTGTGTGTTTATTTGGGTCTGAATGGCTGTGGGCCTGGGCAGGACTGGAGATAACTCCAGCTACAGGTAGGTTTAGGAGGTGATGCCTTGATGGAGGAAGTATGTCACTGGGGTGGGCTCTGAGGTGTCAAAGCCATGCACCATCCAGGTTCACTGTCTCTGCTTCAAGCTCTCAGCTTCCTGCTCCTGCTGACATTCCTTCACTCCACCATCAAGGAACCATAAGGCCAAATAAGCCTTTCCTTATATACATTGCCTGGGTCACGGCATTTTATCACAGCAGCAGACCAGTAACTAACACACAACCTCACAGGGAACAGAAATGTGCACATATGTAGCCATTCAGAAATATTCTTTGAAGCCAGGAGATGGTGGTGACGCACACCTCTAATCCCAGCACTGGGAGACAGAGGCAAATGGATCTCTGTGAGTTCGAGGGCAGCCAAGGTGACACAGTGAGACCCTGTCTCAAAAAAACAAGAACAAAATACACTCTTTGAGTATCTACAAGATGCTAGGAATTGACAGTGCCCAAGACAGACAAGGGTTTTGCATCTGTGGAAAGACAAGCAGCAGTGAGGACACACGGAAGGGAGAAGAGGGAGGATGGTTCGGTCCGTAGAGTGCTCAGATCCGTTCCCAGCGCCCTCACAACAGCCTGGTGCGGTCTGTAGAGTGCTCAGATCCGCTCCCAGCGCCTCACAACAGCCTGATGCGGTCTGTAGAGTGCTCAGATCCGTTCCCAGCGCCCTCACAACAGCCTGATCTACAAGTATTGAATACTTAAGTATTGATCTACAAGCAGCATCTACAAGTGTAGCTCCAGGGAGGCAGAGACAGGGAGACAGGGGCTCGCTGTGCTGGCAGTCAGGCATACCTAGCCCGCCCCTTGGGAACACAGCAGGACGTGCTTCCTATAACATTCAAGCAAATACCTAGACAGCCCAGGGTCCTACAGCCATCCGTCATTACTCATTACGTAGTCTGTGTGCACGCGCTGCATGGCTGCTGCATAGTCTCCATGTGCGGCACTAAATTCCCTTATTAAAGCAAGCCCTCCCCGTCTCTCTCTCTCTTCCACCGCTTCTTCGTCCGCCTCTGCGGCCCCTTCTCCTGCCTGCTCCTGTCTATCTTCCTCTTCCTCTCTCCTCAGCTCTTGTCTCCAGAAGCTCACTCTGCATCCCTTCCCTCCCCTCCCCCAGTAAATTCTCCACATGAGCTCTGTCGTGAGCTCTGTCGTGTGGTGTGACTTTCTAGGGCCACTTAGCTCCAACCTGCCACAGTCGCCTTCCGCCCGTTCTTAAATTGTTATCACACACTGGCCAGTCAGCCCAGCTGAACAGGTGAGCTTCAGAGAGTGGGTGAAGAAGACGCTCACGGCAACTCACACCTGGGAAAAGAAAGTGAATGGACGCCAGAGGTGGGGGAGGGGAGGGGAGGCGAGGCCTGCGCCCTAAGGAAGCAAGTGGAACACTGTGATAAATAATATTGGGCAATCCAAGCTAGTTGGACGGCTGCCAGAAACGGATTTGTGAAGAAGTAATATTTTCTCATGAAACCTGAGAATGAGTCCATTGCATCAAGAGCCAGGACGAGGGAGGGAATCACGGTGCAAAGGCTCTGGAGCAGGTGGTGGCTGGAAACGTCCTGAGGCATTGCCCCAGCCCTGCATGGCTTCACGGTTAGAGATGAGAAAAAAGGGTGTAGAGGAGGAGGAGGGAAGAGAAGGAGAGAGACGGAGAAGGAGAAATGGGAGGAGGAAGAGGAGGTGAAGAAAGAGATGAGGAAGGAGGAGACAGAGGAGGAAATGGAGGAGAGGATTGGGAGAGGAAAGACAAAGCGGAGGAGGAGCTGATCTGAGCTGTGCCCTCACCACGGTGCCTCTCCATATGGTGGGCTGGTAGCAAAATGGTGACTTTCTTTCCCTAGAGTGAGCCTAGATTTGTCCCCTCTCCTGTGCATGTGTGTGTGTGTGTGCGTGCGTGCGTGTGTGTGTGTGTGTGTGTGTGTGTGTGTGTGTGTGTGTGTGTGTGAGAATGCTTGCGTGGGGGGGTCATAGTCTCATCCCGAAAGTGGGTGGCATCACTGAGCTCTAATGCTGTTAGAAATGAGTCACTAGTTCAACCACATCAAAAGGAGGAAGTTGGCCTCACCTGCCAAAAGAAGAAGAAATATCAGTTTACCGACTTCTTTATCGGATCACCAGAGATGTTGCCTTGAGGTGCCGATAAACACACACACACAACCCCTCCTGAAGAGGGGTTGAATCAGAGGCAGGATGACAAGCAGGATGCAGAAGATACATGTGTGGCCGGAGAACAGGGCTGGGGATGAGGCGTCAAAATTAACATATGAGGAAGCCGGGTGGTGGTGGCACACGCCTTTAATCCCAGCAGAGACAGGCGGATCTCTGTGAGTTCGAGGCCAGCCTGGTCTACAGAGTGAGTTTCAGGAAAAGGCTCAAAGCTACACAGAGAAACCCTGTCTCAAAAAAAAAAAAAAAATTAACATATGAGGGGCTGGAGAGATGGCTCAGGGGTTAAGAGCACCGACTGTTCTTCTAGAGGTCCTGAGTTCAATTCCCAGCACCCACAGGGTGGCTCACAACCATCTGAAATGAGATCTGGCACCCTCTTCTGTGTACATAATAAATAAATAAATCTTTTTTAAAAAAATAACATATGAGGGCCTGGGGAGATGGCTCAGCGGCTAAGGAGGCTTGCTATGCAAGCAGGAGACCCTGAGTTCAAATGCCCAGCACCCACATGAAAAGCTAAACAAGGCAGTGTGTGTCTGTAGTCCCAGCACTGAAGATGGAAACAGCTGATCAGGGATCGGGCTCAGGAGAGACCCTGACTTAGAAACAGTGAGAAAAGCAATAGAGGAAGACATCTGATGTGGACCTCCGGGACTCTGCATAGGGCCTGCACAGACACACACACAAAGCCTGGGATGAAGCTCTTGAGAAGGTTGGGAATTTACTAAAAAGGTCCTCACACTCCACGGTGACTCACATTGAACCTGGGATACCCAGGGAGCTATCTCACCATCTGGCTGTTGTGAAGAAATTTCTCCTAAATTGAAACATTCCATCCTGGAAGGAGGCTGTTAAGACTCAGGAAGTAGCCAGGCAGTGGTGGTGTATCCCTTTAATCCCAGTACTTGGGAGGCAGGGGCAAGTGGATCTCTGTGAGTTCAAGGCCAGCCTGGTCTACAAAGTGAGTTCCAGGACAGCCAGAACTACACAGGGAAACCCTGTCTCAAAAAACAAAATAAAATAAAAAAGACTCAGGAAGTAAACAATAAATAACTCACAAGTCTCAGAGGGTCCCTGAAACTTACAGCATTCACAAGCCCGCACCACCACCCCGAGTTATATAAGCAATGAGGTTGAGAATTTCAGAAAGTCCTGTAGGGAATTCCAGGGAATGCAGCTCTTGATAGTCACCGGGTTTCTGAGGTAGACTTGCTGATGCTCCAGCCACTGAGTCATCTATGGTCCTATAAATAACCCCAACAGACTAATTAGCTCTTCAAGTCGGACCTTGGTGGGATCATATTTTTGGTCTGTGGTCAGATCCTTATATGGGCTGAGCAGAGGTTTTCCCAGGAAAAGTTACCCAGGAGCCCCTCAATATTACTGGGGACCATTTGTTATGCACACTCCTAATGCTCCAATTTGATTTTCATACCATCATTGGTATCACACGACACGTGTTTTCCTCCCTCCCCCCATCCTGCAGGCAATACAATTCCCCAGCGTTTGAGGCATGGAGGTCCTGTGTTCACAGGTCAGTACTAGGGTTAAACACATAGGGTTGCTTCTTCAAAGGAAGGCATACATAACCTGCTATTCGCCCAGCAGTCTGGGAGCAGTTGTGGTCAATAGCCTGGTGACCTTTGTACTTTCTGTGTGCCCAAGATGACATCTGATCCCTTGCAGAAACTTCTTGTGAGCTTTCCTCAGTCTCCAGAACCCATTTTTTTTTTTTTTTTTAGATTTATTTATTTATTATGTATACAGTGTTCTGCTTGCATGTATCCCTTCAGGCCAGAAGAGGGCACCAGATCTCATTACAGATGGTTGTGAGCCACCATGTGGTTGCTGGGAATTGAACTCAGGACCTCTGGAAGAACAGCCAGTGCTCTTAACCTCTGAGCCATCTCTCCAGCCCCAGAACCCATCTTTATGGAAAGTGTCACATGTACTTTACAACGAGTTTTGATGAAGTCACATCTGATCTTTATTCACTCACTTTGTGCTTTACTGTGCACAGGAGACTGAGTTAATTGTCACCAGGAAAGTTTTCACCAAATTGTGCTGTGCTTAAATCTGCCTGAAATAAACCACTTGGGGTCAGACTCCCAGGGTTTGAACCAACACGGGCTACTTAGTCTTTTTGAACCAAGCTGCCTTTTTGCTACCTGCAGATCTTACTGGCCTTGGGGACTGCAGAGATTCCTGCACCCCAGAGCTGTAGAGACAAGTCCCCAAGTAACAGACATCTCCTTGACCATGAGAGGAAAAAAAATCTATTTTCACTTTTCTTATTTTATTTTTTTAATTTTATGTGCATTGGTGTTTTGCCTGCATGTATATCAGTATAAGTGTGTCAGATCCCCTGGAACTGGAGTTATTGACAGTTGTGAGCTGCCATGTGGGTGCTGGGAATTGAACCCGGGTCCTCTGGAAGAGCAGCCACTGTTCTTAACCACTGAGCCATCTGTCCAGCCCCCTATTTTCACTTCTAAACTGAATTATAATTTTAAAAATAAAAAGCCCTAAAGGGCAGTGGTCACACACACCTTTAATCCCAGCACTCAAGAAGCAGAGGTAGGTGGATCTGTGTGAGTTCAAGGCCAGCCTGGTCTACATAGCGAGTTCCAGGACAGCCAGGACTACACAGAGAAACCCTGTCTCAAAAACCCAATTAATTAATTAATTAAAAAGCCCTTCACACAAGCAAGCCTCTTTAGTGAACCTGGGAAGTTTGACAGTTTATTCCTAGTTTGATGTTGTTGCTGTGATTGTTTAGAGATTCTTAGAAGAGAGATTTTACTGTACTGAGCTAAAAGGCAACTTCAGAGACTGAGGAGACGGCTCAGCCATTAATGGGTAGACTGCTCTTGCAGAGGACCTGAGTTAGGGTCCCAGGACCCAGGACCCCAGCACCTCCTCAGCTCCAGCCCTCTTCCAGCTGCACGCCTTGGCTAACTCCCAGAACAGCTTGTAGGACTCGGTTCTGTTCTCTCACATGTGGATCCCAGGAATCGAACTCAGGTCATCAAGTGAGGCAGCAAGCACCTTTTCCCACTGTGCCTTCTCACCAGCCCCTAACTGTTTTTCAAGTGTTAGAAGAACCGGATTTTGTTTTTCCCCCTCTGCTTCAGTGGAAGAGACCAGAGGAAGAGGTAGGGAAGTGATCGGAAGTTTTAAACAGATTGATGCTTGTCATATGAGAGAGAGAGAAAGAGCTAAGGAGAGGCCGCCTCAGCAGAAGCAGGACCATCACATACATTGAACTTCCTTGCTCCCAAACTATAGGGCATCAACTTCAGCTGCGCCACTTCCACAGTTTTAAGTCCCAGTCAACCTGGGCACTGACTAAAGTGTAGCAAATCCCCAAACCAGGCTTGAACAGCTCTTCCCCAAAACAGTGCAAAACTGTCACAGAAACACTCACCTAGCCCCTCCCTCGGCACCCATGTCTAAAGCCCAGTGTGGTGGCACATGTCATCTCAGAACTCGGGATGTGGAAGTGGGAGGAGCAGGGCACCCTGGGCTACATAGGGACTTAGAGGGTCAGCCTGGGCTACATAGGAACTTAAAGGGTCAGCCTGGGCTACATAGGGACTTAAAGGGTCAGCCTGGGCTACATAGGGACTTAGAGGGTCAGCCTGGGCTACAAAGGGACTTAGAGGGTCACCCTGGGTACATAGGGACTTAGAGGGTCACCCTGGGTACATAGGGACTTAGAGGGTCACCCTGGGCTACATAGGGACTTTTAGAGGGTCAGCCTGGGCTACATAGGGACTTAGAGGGCCAGCCTGGGCCACAAGAGGCCTCCTCTGAGAGGGGAATGGAATAGGGTCTCATTTGTTTTCTGTTGCTGTGATAAACACCATGACAAAAATCAACCAAAGCAGGAAAGGACTTCTTTAGTTTCTATTCCCAGGTCACACAGCCCACCACTGAGGGCAGGAGCCCTGTGGAAACTGAAGCAGGACCACACAGACAGGCTGCTAAGTGGCTCACCTCTGGCTCTCTGAAGACAACTGTTAGTCAGGGGTTTTTATGTGAGACAAGGTTTCTCTGTGTCGCCCAGGCTGTCCTGGAACTCGCTCTGTAGATCAGGCTGGCCTCGAACTCACAGAGACCCTCTGCCTCTCCTGCTGAGCTCAGTTATCTTTTTTATATAGCCCAGGCACACTTACCTGGGCTTCAAACTGCCCATAGTGGCCTGAGCCCTCCCTCCTGCCGCAACCATGAATCAAGAAAATCCCCACAGAATGGCCACGGGCCAACCTGATCTATCCAGGCAGCTCCTCCGCTGAGATTCCCTCAAATGACTCTGGCTGTAGCCACCTGGCGCAGGAGGAAGAGGAGCCAGGGCAAGGCAGACAGGGAGGGAGGGGCAGTAAAGGAAGCAGGAGAGAAAAACAGACAGGGGAGACTCCTGCACACCCATAGCTACTTGGGGACCTGCCTCTGAGACTCCAGAGCGGATGTCACCGTTCCCCCACGTTCGAGCGGCGTGAGACGACGGCCAGCTGCTACGGCCAGCTGCTACGGCCCCATCCTTAGCTGAGACTCACAGAGGTTGAACCATTTTCCTCCCACCTCACAGCTCTGGATGATGGGGCTGGGATTGGAGCCCAGGTGTGGGAGAGGCAGAGCCACCCCACGAGAAACCACCGTACACATCCTGTGTCTCTGTGAGCCTCCGGGCCAGTCCTCTGTGCTTCTCAAAAAAAAAAAAAAAAACATTGACCACAGGGCATTTCGGCAGGCTGTTGACACAGTTGGTCTTCACACACACACACTCCGCTCGCTCATCATAGTTCGCAGAGTCTGGAGAAAAAAATAAAAGATGTCCCTGGAGCTGAGGACCCAAAGCCCTGAATATCACGGTGTATCATGGAGGAGTGCCGTGGTTTTCATTTGATTTGGTTGCAGTTTTTTATTTATTTTTATGTGGGTGGTGCTTGTGTGAGGCCCTGCCTGCAGAGGCTGGAAGAGGCCGTCAGAATTTTTGAAGTTTTATTTATTCTTACAATTTCTCACTTGTGCACAGTTTTAGAGTTTGGTTTGTTGATTCCGGCTTCTCATAGAGCTCAGGCTGGCCCCCAACTCACTGTGTAGCCAAAAGGACCTTAAATTCCAGATGACCCAGCTTCCACCTCCCAGGTGCCCAAATAGCAGGTATGGAAATGTCTGGTATGGTTTGGCTTTTTTGTTTGGTTTTGTTTTTGGAAACAGGGTTCATTTCAGGCATGGTGGTGCCTTTAATCCCAGCACTCGGGAGACAGAGGCAGGTGGATCTCTGTGAGTTCAAGGCCAATCTGGTCTACAGAGTGAGTTCCAGGACAACCAGAACAAAAGGAGGGAAGGAGGGAGGAAGGGAGGGAGGAAGGGAGGGAGGGAGGGAGGGAGGGAGGGAGGGAGGGAGGTGGGAGGTGGGAGGTGGGAGGGAGAGGGTCCTCAAATGCTATCCACCTGCCACCGAGACACCCCTACAGTGATGGGCTGCACCCTCAAACTGAATCAGAGCAAGCTCTCCTTCCCACTGATTTTGTGAAGGTGCTCTGTCACCGGTTTACCAACCGAGCACCCCCAGAGCCCTAGCTTTGGATTCTTTTTTAAGGGCATCATTCAGTTGAAGAACTGGGGCCAACCTTTGCCCTGCCTCCAGTAGAATCAATCCAGTAAAAGGATGTTAAGGGCCAGACACCAGGCATGGAGGCTGAGGTGGGAGGGTCCGGAGTTCAAGCCACATTCAGCTATGCAGTGAGTTCAAGTCTTGCCTGGACTAGTATGTTAGGCCGTGTCTCGAGAAGACAAAATAATGTGAAGTAAATGGGGAAAGGAAAGAATAGAGAGACAGGGCAGGGCAGGGGAAAGAAGGGAAGGGAAATGGGAGGCCCGAGGAGGAGGGGGAGGGAGGACGGAGGAGCTGAGGGCCCATACAGAGTGCAGCAAAGACAGGTGCAGGACTGGTCCACGCGCAGAGCAGGCTCTACGGCACCCGCCCACCCTTGCCAGGGAACTTGGTAAAAGCCCAGCAGAAATTCTCAGTAAACCCTCTTCCAAACGCCTTCTGAGAATCTTCACCCTCGCCCTGCGCTGCTTTTACTCAACACCTTCCAGTTCTAATCACGTTGCAGTGTGTGTGCCTGCTCTCTGTACACACCCCCGGCTCTGATCTTCACAATCTTCCCCATGGACTGTCACTGCCGTGTAGACGATAAACTGGGACAGAGAGGTTCAGCAATCTGCCCGAGGTCACACAGCAAGGAGGGAGGCAGAGCTGGAATTTAGACCCAGGTGGCCTGGCCCAGGGGTAACATTAACCCAGTGGCTCTGGTACTGTTATTTCCCCAATTTTCCATATAAAGAAACTGATCTCCAAGAAGCTTAAAGACACATCCGCTGTCACCAGCTCAAAGACAACAATACCAGGATTCAAACTCGGATTATTGAAAACTGGATATCATGTTCTTGGGGTTTGTTTGTTTGTTTGTTTGTTTGTTTTGAGACAGGGTTTCTCTGTGTAGTTTTGGAGCCTCTCCTGGATCTCACTCTGTAGCCCAGGCTGGCCTCGAACTCACAGAGATCCGCCTGGCTCTGCCACCCAAGTGCTGGGATTAAAGGCCTGCGCCACCGCCCGGCTGGATATCATGATTTTAACATTCCCTGCACGGTGCATCATTCATTCATGCATGTCATCATTCATTCAGATCTGAGGACGGAGTCTACCACCTCGTGCATTCCAAGCAAGCTCTGCAGCTCTGAGCTGCACCCTCAGCCTGAGGAGGACTGGGGACGTGCTCAAAGGTGGAGTGCTTACTGGGCATGCACAAGGGCTTGGGTTCCAGCCGCGGCACCACATAAACCAGGGTGACAGCGGGTGCCTGGCATCCCAATGCTGGGGGAGGCTGAGGAGTTTAGGGTTATCCTCAGCTACATAATGAATCTGAGGCCAGCCTGGGCTACGTGAGACCCTGCTTCAAAACAAACAAGCAAACAAAAAAAAAAAAATTTCAGGGGAACTAGGAGTGAATCTCAGTGGCAGAGCCCATGTTTAGCACACAAGAGCTCCTGGGTGACACCAACATACATAGAAATCGTAATATCTTGAGGGAGGGGTACTCATGTAGCCCAGGCTGGCCTCAGACTCACTACGTCGCTAAGGAGGGCCTTGAACTCCTCAGCCTCCTGCCTCTGCTTCCTTAGTACAACTTTTTTTTTAAGTTCCTCTCTTATACAATTACATCCCCACCACAGTTTCTAGGAAACAAACCTGTGGGTCTGTCTGTCTGTCTGTCTGTCTGTCTGACTGACTTTCTGGATTGTGTTAGTTGACACTAAATGTGGGTGGCGCTGTTCCCTGGGCTGGGGTCCTGACAGAGTAAGGGGGAAACCGAGAGCTGAGCCCCAGCCTCCACGCCTCTGCTCTGGAGGCACAAACAGCTGGCTCACACTCCTCTTGCCTCGATTTCCCCTGTGGGGGCTGTAGCCTCAAACTGTGAGTCAGAAGAAATCTTTCCTTAGCTAGGAGGTGGTGGCAGACAGATCTCTATGAGCTCAAGGCCAGCCTGGTCTACATAGTAAGTTCCAGGTCAGTTAGGACTGTTACTCAGAGAAACCCTGTCTCAAAAAATACAAATAAATAAATAAATAATTTTTGAAAAAGTCTCTTGCTTCAGGGTTTGTCCCAGCATGGGGGATGGGGACTAATTTATCTTCTTCCTATCTCAGTTCCCTGCCGTTCCTCCTGTCTTTGATTGGCACATTGCCCTGGGCAGCACAACCTGCAGGAATTCCCAGATGTGGGTGGTCTGCCTTCAAGTCCAGTGACGTCTTCACTTTGTGGCTGATGTGACCAGTGCCACCGTGACCTTGGCCTTACAGGCTTCACAGAGCCAGCTGCTCACCCTTCTGGGAAGCTCAGCGGTGAGGAACTGAAGCCTGAGAACCATGCCTGTGGACCAGAGTAGGGCTCCCCCAGTTCCCACACAGCACTCCAGGAGAGGGCACCAAAACTTGGGGACCCACCTCTCACTTTACCACCTTACCTAGCATTTGCCTCCCCTTGCCTGGTTTGTTTAAAATATTTTTATTCTTATTTTTAATTATGTATCTGTGTACACACGTGCGTTGCTGGAGTTCCAGGGGTCTGAGAGCTGCCTGAGTGGGTTCTGGGAACAGCAGCCAGTGCTCGACCCACTGAGCATCTCTCCAGTCACTCAGTGACAGGGCCAACTGAGACCTGCATGTTAGGAACCGTGTCCCCGTGTCCCCCCACCCCCACCCTCCACCCCCCACCCCACCCCCCACCCCGCCAAAGGGCCTGGGGAAGATGCTTCCCCTCCCCCTATTTCCAGAAAGTAGGGCCTCACGCAGCCTCCTCCTCTCTCAGAATACACCCCAAATGGCCAGAGTTCATTGTCGTTATGCAAATGAGCCCTGAACACTGGGCCTCACTCTGACCCAGCCATTTCCTTGGTGTCTCAGGCCATCTGTGATAAGTATTCTAAAAATCCCCGTTAGTGGGTAACTCTGCCGATGCAGTAAGCCAAATCAAACCGAGTTAAAAGTTCGGATTTAATGAGCCGAGCATCCCCAGAAAAGAGGAGGAAACCACGTGGAAGGTCTAAGGACAGGACCCTAAATACCTGGCAGGAGCCTGCGGCTTGGAGAGCTTTCTGAGGGCGGGGTTTGGAAGGGGAGGAGTGGGTCCGAGTTCCTGCCCAACATCTGGGCGGGATCTCCTGTTAGGGAATGTGGGGGCATAGTTTGTGCCCCAACAGCCAGATCCAGCCACCCATTCTCAAAATGCCAATTAAAACAGCCAAATTAAGAGTGAAAGGGCCAGCCGGGCGGTGGTGTGACACACATCTTTGATCCCAGCACTCGGGAGGCAGAGGCAGGCAGATCTCTGAGTTCTAGGCCAGCCTGGTCTGCAGAGAGAGTTCCAGGACAGCCAGGGCCACACAAAAGAGAGACAGAGAGATCTGGGGGACTCCCTCCCCAAGTCCATCTACGGTCTCCTGAAGTGATAGAAAACAGGGGTGGGGGTACATCCAAGCAATCTATGTCAAGGTGGGATCCCACCATCACTGACCAGTTACTGTCTTTGTAGAGCTGTAAACCCCTTTCCTGGAGAGAGAAGAAGACACACACCCCCACCCCCAGCCCAGCCTACCTCCACCACACCCTCCTCCCCCAACAGCCACACCCACCCCATCCCTGCTCACTGGTCCATCCAGGCTTTTCCCCCAGGAAATTCACATTTCCTGGGGTCTATAAGGATGCGATGTGATCCAGCTTCTGTTGGGGCCATAGTGTTGTGGGCAGCCTCTCAGGGGTTCCCACAAGCTCCTAAACTGCTAGTCCCCGGTGCCAGGATTCCTCACTGGGGAAGGGGTATGGCCTGTCTCCTGCCTCTCACCCTTCCTCTGTGACCCTCCTCAGCGATGGGAATCTGCCTCCTGTCATGAACTCCTGCCTCACAGTCTGTCTCCGATGTTAGGGACCAAACTCCCCACCCCACCCCCGGAGCTCCTGCCAGGCTGTGGTCAATCTGTCTGTCCAGCTAGTAGTTCTGCTAATAAACTATTCCCCAGGAACCGGCCTCTGGCTCCTCTGGAGGACCCATCCAAAGCCTCACGGATGTGATGGACTAATCGGTAACAAGACTCTCTGGTACCTGCTTTGCCAATTATCCACCCAACGGTGAGATGTTAGTGTGTGGGCCAACGCTCTGGGACACTGAGAGACCAGATCAGGCCACACACCTCAGATGCACCCTCTCTCTCCCTGTCTCTCCTTGTCTCTGTCTCTCTGCCTCTGCCTGTCTCTCTGCCTCTGTCTCCCTGTCTCTCTCTGGGTCTCCCTATCTCTGTCTGTCTGTCTCTTTGTCTCTCTGTTTCTGTCTCTCTCTGTCTCACTGTCTCTGTCTCTTTGTCTCTCTCTGCATCTCTCTCTGTCTCTCTGTCTCCCTGTCTCTGTCTGTCTCTTTGTCTCTCTCTGCATCTCTCTCTCTGTCTCTCTGTCTCCCTGTCTCTGTCTGTCTCTTTGTCTCTCTCTGCCTCTCTCTCTCTGTCTCACTGTCTCTGTCTGTCTCTTTGTCTCTCTCTGCATCTCCCTGTCTCTCTCTCTCTCTCTCTCTCTCTCTCTCTCTCTCTCTCTCTCTCTCTCTCTCTCTGACTCCAGCTCCCAGTCCTCTCTAAGGACTTTGCCTCGGGCTTGTGACTTTCACTATGAAATTCAAGCTGGCTTGGCTTGAATTTCACACTCTCTTACCAGTTAATTCTTGGCAGATAAAAGCAACCTATTCCTGACCCACTGATGGCAGTGACGCCTGTAATCCCACACCGAGGAGGCTGAGGCCAGAAAACAAAGGGATGCCCACCTCACTTCATCCTTGAATCCTGTGGATCCTTTTTTTTTTTTTTCTTTTGGTTTTTCGAGACAGGGTTTCTCTGTGTAGTTTTGGTGCCTTTCCTGGAACTCACTCTGTAGCCCAGGCTGGCCTCGAATTCACAGAGATCCTCCTGCCCCTGCCTCCCGAGTGCTGGGATTAAAGGCGGGCACCACCACCGCCCAGCCCTTGAGTGGACCCTCTTACCAGCTAAGGAACAAGAGTTTTAGACCAGGGCTTCCAGATAACATAAGCTTTTAAATAAGATCCCCGGTGCGGGCTGTAGGACAACCAGCATTTAATTTTTCATTAACTACAGTGGCTGCCCCTCAAGCAGCCCTAATCGGCAACTGCCATTCATTCCACAGCTACCAGCCCTGTTCGCAGCCAGGAGGAATTCTGTTCCCTCAGGCACCCGCTCTATCACGGCTGCTAAAAGGAACTTTATCCAAGTCTCTATCCTTCTATAGAACTCAGGATTCAAGGGCTGAGGGGAAATTCTGCTCGCTCAGAGAGGCTGACTAGCAAGAAGCTAACCTTCTCTCCTTGCTTGAGTCTCCCGAAAAACAAGGGTGTCCTTCTGCTCAGCCCCCACTTAAGAACCCTCACTACAGCTGGGTGGCAGTGGCGCATGCCTTTAATCCCAGCACTCGGAAGGCAGAGGCAGGCGGATCGCTGTGAGTTCGAGGCCAGCCTGGTCTACAGAGTGAGATCCAGGACAGGCTCCAAAACTACACAGAGAAACCCTGTCTCAAAAAAACAAAAACAAAAACAAACAAGAAAGAAAGCACCCTCACACACTTAGTTCCTCCCCATCACGTCCTGACAGCTAGTTACTGACTCAGCCTCCTGACCCCAGGTTAATTTTATTTAATCAAACAGATGTAACACGTCTTTGCGTCATTAACAAAAGCAGCAGGAAAATAAAATAAGTAAAATAAAGTAACACACCTTTACCTAGTTAAAATAATATTCCACAACAGGACATCTCCCTATGAATTGTTGGCCGACAAGACCCCAGAGGCCCCCAAAATAACACAAGCCAGTACTCACGGCTGCCCACCAAAGGTAGATAGTTCAGACCTTATTGCTGAAGAGAGCACACATTTTGGATAAGACAGCAATGGTCTTACCCAGCTGTGGACTCTGCATGCTACACCAAGCCGCCAGGCAAGTGCCCCTCCCTGGAGCAGCAGTGGCTGTGGGGGTAACCAAGCGCTTCCTGGCTGGATTTCAGGCCTGCTCCTTGGGAGACACAGTACCTACCTGCTATAGTGAATGCATCCAAAACCCTGCAGCGAGGGAAGTCAGTCACAGACCCCAGAGGGAGACGACAGCCTCAGCTTACAAACAGGACATCTGCAGTCTTTCTAGGTGTTTACATCCGTCCCTGTACTGCTGCTCTCTGCCTGTCACGGATGTTTCCTTCCCCAGCGGGCAACTGCTGATGCAGAGACTCACAACTGAGAAGAAGGGATTGTGTGTGGTCAGCCTTAGACGGGTTCAAGGCCCAGGGAACATGGCAGAAGAGGAGACAGAAAGAATGTCAGAGCTGGAGGGCGTCGGGGCCTCTGAAACACGTCTTCTGGGTAGGCGTAACCCTTGATTGCACTCAGGAGCTCACAGCAGCCTCGGATACCCACGCCAGGTCTGCACAAAACTTAAGACATGGAGTGGGACTGTGGAAAGAAGACGTGAGTGGGAGGGGCCAGGAGAAGGTCCTGGAGGAGCACTTGATCACAGACAGCGCGTTGAATACAAGCATGAGATTAAGGAGAAGGTGGAGAGACGGTTCAACAGCTAACAGCCTGGCTGCTCTCACAGAGGACCCAAGTTCGATTCCCAGAACCCACGGGTGGCTCACAACCATCCATGACTCCAGTGCCAGGGGACCTGATGCCCTCTCCTGACCTCCATGGGGGCTGCACACACACGCACATACTTCTTAAACTTTTATAATTTGAGCTACAATGTAGTTACACCGTTTACCCCCTTCCCTCCGCCCCTTCCGTCCCTCACATGTTCCCCTCCTATCTCCCTCTCAAACTGACAACTTGTTTCTTTCATTATCATTACATATATGTATTGTAGCTACACGGGTCTATAAACACAACCTGCTCTGTGTGTGTGTGTACGGTTCAGAGTCGACCACTTGGTGTTGGGTAACCAGTTAGGGGGCTCATCCCTGGGAGAGGCTAAGTCTCCGTCTCTCAGCTGTCATCATTTGCCTGTAGCTGTCTGTCTAGGGGTGGGACCCTCTTGAGATTTCCCACGTTCTGTGTTAGCCCATCCATTGGTATTGTCATTGTCCATGTCTTGTTTACGCAGCTGTTTCTAGGAGACACAGTCACGGCAGACTTCCTGATCCTCTGGCTCTCACCGTCTTCCTACTTACTCTCCTGCCATGTTCCCTGAGCCACAGACACAGGAGCTGGGCTGTAGATTACCCCGGGCTGGGCTCCCCACAATCTGATGTCTGCGTCATGTCCAGTTGTGGTTTTCTGTGATGGTCTCCATTTGCTGTGAAGAGGGGTGGCCAACTACATTTATGTCTGAAGGTTTAGAGCTAGGAACAGCACATGAAAAAGAACGTAAGATGCTTGTCTTCCTGGGTCTGGGTTACCTCGCTCAATATGAACCTTTTCTAGTTCTATCCATTTCCCTGCATTTTCATGACGTCACTTTTCTTTGCAGCTGAATAGTATTCCACTGTGTATATGTGCCACATTTTCATTATCTGCTTGTCGTTCATCCAGGTTGTTCCCGTTGCCTGGCTTTTCATTCATCCAGGTTGTTCCCGTTGCCTGGCTCATCGTTCATTCAGGTTGTTCCCGTTGCCTGGCTCGTCATTCATTCAGGTTGTTCCCATTGCCTGGCTTGTCGTTCATTCAGGTTGTTCCCATTGCCTGGCTCGTCATTCATTCAGGTTGTTCCCATTGCCTGGCTCGTCGTTCATTCAGGTTGTTCCCATTGCCTGGCTTATCATTCATTCAGCTTGTTCCCATTGCCTGGCTCGTCATTCATTCAGGTTGTTCCCATTGCCTGGCTTGTCATTCATTCAGGTTGTTCCCATTGCCTGGCTCGTCATTCATTCAGGTTGTTCCCGTTGCCTGGCTCGTCATTCATTCAGGTTGTTCCCGTTGCCTGACTTGTCATTCATTCAGGTTGTTCCCGTTGCCTGGCTTGTCATTCATTCAGGTTGTTCCCATTGCCTGGCTCGTCATTCATTCAGGTTGTTCCCGTTGCCTGGCTTGTCATTCATCCAGGTTGTTCCCATTGCCTGGCTCGTCATTCATTCAGGTTGTTCCCGTTGCCTGGCTATCATGAATGCAGCAGCAGCTGTGTACATGGCTGAGCAAGTGTCTACAGAGCAGGATGGCGAGTCCTTTCAGCTCAGGTCATGGAGTGGTACAGCAGGGTGATATCGCTGATTTATTGTTAGTTTGGGAAATTCTCCACACTGATTTCCAGTAAGGCTGCACCAGGCTGCCGTCCCAGCCACAGCAGACGAGGGGTCCCTTTCATCCCCTCCAGCGTTTGCGGTCTGCTGTTCTGTGGTCTTAGCCTTTCTGAGCGAGGTAAGAGGAAATCTCACAGTTGTTCTGATCTGTATTCCCCAAATTCATTATTAATGAACACTTTTTGAGATGTTTCTTAGTCATTTCTACTTCTTCTGTCAGGAATTTTCCGTTTTAGATCCTTAGCACATTTTTCAGCTGGGCCCTTCTCTCTCTCTCTCTCTCTCTCTCTCTCTCTCTCTCTGCTTTTTTTAATTCTTTACACATTCTGAGTATTAATCTGTCAGATGTGGAGCTGGTGAAGACTCTCCTACTCCGTGGCTTCCTCCTCACCAGGTCAATGGTTTCCTTAGCTGTACAGAAACTTTTTAGTTTTATGAGGTAATAAAACTTGTCAATTTTAGCCTTAACTCCTGGAAAAATGGACTCCTGTTCAGGAAGTCCTTTCCTACACCTGTATTCTGTGGGGACCGCCCACCCGTGTCTTCTTCTAGCAGTTTCAGGTTTTAGGCTTAGGTCTTTAATAATCTGTCCGGAGTTAGTTTTTGTGCGAGGTGACAGACATGGGTCTGATTTCACTCTGCATGCAGGAGAGGCTTCCCAGCACCATTTGTTGAAGATGCTGTCTTTTCTCCGATGTATTTTCTGGCATCTTTGTCAAATACCAGATGGCTGTAGGCCACACATACACATACTTTCTTTAAAAAGCCACACTGGCCACGCTGTGATGTCCCCCAGTCAAACCCCCGTCCCTTTGATCTCGGCTCTCCAAAATTGCAGACAAGTCTGCCGACATTTATGAGATCTTCTTCCCCACGTCTGATCTATTGACATTGAAAACTCAGTTCCTGCCTCAGCAGGGCCTTCCCTCTGCTCCTGCAATTCTCTTCCTACCCAGACTCACGGTGAGTTGGCAGAATTAGCCCTCAAGTAATTATTTAACTGTGTGTGTTCTGGAGAACAGTTCTTTCCCATGTGACTTCCCTGAGAATCAGGGTGTTGCTGTGTTAGCCCTGCACAAAGTCTGATCCAAATCTCCCAATTTCCCAATGTTTGCCTCAAAACATACAAATGAACTGCATCTCAAACACGCGTGCACACACACACACACACACACACACACACTAGCTTAGCAGCCATACATGAATTAACTTCTCCCAGAACCCTACACGCTGGCACATTTTATGCAGGAATGGGCCAACATATGTTGTCAAGATAAGACATCCTGAAGTTGGCTGGCTACCCCACTGCCTGGCCCTTCCTTGCAACCAGCTCTTCTCTGCCTCCCTAGTCTCCATAAAAGAACAATTTTGCCTGTAATGCTTATAGACTCTTGGGGTGTTTGTTTGTTTGCTTTGTGGTACTGGAGAAAGAACCCAGAGGAGAGCCTCCTGCATTCTGGGCGAATGTTCCTCACTCTGACATGCCCCAGCCCCTCACTGGGGGGTTCTAGGTGGGGGTGGCACCCCTGAACGGCCATCTAGGCAGGACATCCTAACACCTGAGGTCACAAGCATCGTTATACTCAAGGGGTGACAGTAAAGACAGCAGGTCCCATGGCACTAAAGCCTTTATAAACAGCGTCTGAGCAGGCAGCTCTAGAGGGACACGTAGCCAATTTATAGTCACCAGGAGACACTGGGAAGTAAGTCAAGAACTGTGTCCTGGCTGCTTTTATGTCAACCTGATAGAAGCTACAGTCATCTAAGAGGAGGGAGCCGGGCTGGAGAGATGGCTCAGAGGTTAAGAGCACTGACTGCTCTTCCAGAGGTCCTGAGTTCAATTCCCAGCACCCACATGGTGGCTGACAACCATCTACATGTAATGAGACCTGGTGCCCTCTTCTGTGTACATAATAAATAAATAAATCTTAAAAAAAAAAAAAAAGAGGAGGGAGCCTACATTGAGAAAATGCCTCCACAAAAATCAGGCTGCAGGCAAGCCTGTAGGGCATTTTCTCAATTAGTGGGTAGGGCCCAACCCGTGGTGAATGGTGCCATTCCTTGGCTGTTGGTCCTGGATTCTATAAGAAAGCAGGCTGAGCAAGCCATGAGGAGCAAGCCAGTAAGCAGCACCCTCCTGTCCTGACTTCCTGGATGACGAGCTGTAAGCTGAAATAAACCCTTTCCTTTTATTATCTGTATTATTTTCTCAGGAGTGGCAGTGGTGGTGTGTGTGTGCATGTTAAGGCAGTCGTGTGGAAGTTAGAGAACAGTCTCTCAGCTGGTCCTCTCTCCTTTCACCCATGGGGTCCTTGGGACAGAACTCGGGTGGTCCAGCTTGGCAGCAAGCCCCTTTATCCACTGAGCCTTCTCATTGGTCCTTCGCCAAATTATGTTTTGGGGGTTTTGTTGTTTGTTTATTTGCTTATTTTGGTTTTGTTGTTGTTGTTGTTGTTACTTTTTGGTTGTTTTGTCTTTGGTCTTCTGAGACAGGGTTTCTCTTTGTAGCTCTGTCCGTCCTGGATCTCCCTCTGTAGACCAGGCTAGCCTCAAACTCACAGAGATCTGCTTGCCTCTGCCTCCCAAGTGCTGAGATTAAAGGCATGCACCACCACTGCCTGGTGCCAGTATCACGACCCTAATTAGTCTTATTAAATAAAAACCTAGAGTCAGATATTAGGGTGAAAGCTGAAAGATCAGAGAAGCCGAGCAGCCAGCCACCAGAGATGTCTTACCTCTATGAAATCTCAGACTGAATGGACCAGATCCTATCTCTACCAATCCTCAGACTGGATGGGCACCAAGATCCTGTCTCCATCCACCTTATATCCCTGTCTCCACCTCCTGAGTGCTGGGATTAAAGGTATGTGCCACCACTGCCCAGCTCTGTTTCTCTTTTAAACTGGTTCAATCTTGTATAGCCCAGGGTGGCCTTGAACTCCTGATCCTCCTGCTTCCTCCTCCCAAATGCTGGGATTAAAGGCATGTGCCACCACTACCTGGCCTCTATGGTTAACTAGTGATTAACCTCTGATCGCCAGGCAAGCTTTATTTGTCAGAACACAAACAAAATATCACACAACATTTTCTCCTTTTTTTTTTTTTTTGGTTTTTCAAACAGGGTTTCTCTGTGTAGCTTTGCGCCTTTCCTGGAACTCGCTTTGGAGACCAGCCTGGCCTCGAACTCACAGAGATCTGCCTGGCTCTGCCTTCCAAGTGCTGGGATTAAAGGCGTGCGCCACCACCACCCGGCCATTTTCTCCTTTTTATCTAAACAAAGAGCAAAGGCTTTAACTAACATAGAAAACTATATACAATAAATACAATAACTATATACAAATATATACAGGCAATAATTACATTAACAATGTCTAGTCCACTAGCATTTGACAAATTCAGAGAAAATACTCCATATCTATCCTATCTTGGTGAGTCCAAAGTTTTGTACCTAATTCATCTTCTATCCTAACTTGCATTACCAACCCAAAACTATCTTTTTGTCTCTCTCAAACTTACACATTTTACACCTCTTCAGTGATTTTTCTTTTCTGAATCTGTTAAAAAGGAAAACTATAACTATAAAGTCTTCAACTCCATCAGAGACCTGAGAAGGATATAATATTACCTGAGTAAACAGGAAGTGTAGGGCAAACAACTTCCAAAAATAAGAAATGACAGAAACAGCTGGCTGCCTGAACAGTCACCCATGGTTTCTCTGCAATGCTGGGGAATCCATCTTTGACCTGCAGGCCTAGTATATCTGACAGACTCATCTGTGAGGCAGGACTTTTGAAGGACTGTCCCATATTTTCTTGGCAAAGTTCTGCAGTCACTTTCTTTTCTGTCCTGCTTGTCCATTTTGGACAGCATACTGTCAGCAGTCAAAGCAAGGGCAGTTTCTTGCCCAGTGGCTAACTTTACTACAAAGGAAATAAACTCCATATGGAACTTCTTTGATGCCCATCATCTTCTCTGAAGATTGTTGCTGCCAGGAGCAGACATGTCTCAATGTCATCATAAAAAAAAAAAAAAGAACCTTGCTACTAAAACATCTTAAATAGCTTATTCTGTAGATCTCTGAAGTGTTTGAAGATGACCTGTTTATCTAAAAAATATCTCAGGTTGACCTTGAAAACATACCTAACATGATTACAAGTCTGACTATAATAGGGGTCTATTAACCTGCATTTCTTTATTATCCTAAATAGTTTATAATAATAACTTTCAAGGACTAGAAATTTGCATTACATTATTAGATGAGCTAAATAGGTACAATTCCTTGAAGAAGAGTGGAAACGTATGTACAGTATGTTCTAACAAAAATAACCTTAAATTTGTATCAATATGCAAAAATCCCTATCAATGTAAAATATTTAAAACTAGTAGTTTCTTTTTTGATCTAAAAGAGTCAATAATCTACCTTTTTATCCAAACATTTCTATAACATATATAGGATATAACAAAATAACCTCAAATTTGTATCAATACACAAAAATCTAAGCCAATGTAAAATATTCAAAACTAGTAGTTGCTTTTTTGGTCTAAAAGTAGATTCAATAATCTACCCTTTTATCCTATTTCTATATCCCCCTTTTTTTTTCTTTTTAGAACAAGATCCCTGAATCTAATCTCCTTTGTCCAGCTTTTTCCTGACCATTACCAATAACAGCTTGTAACCAACCCCCCTAAATGATGACAATTATCCATAACCCACTGAATGACCAAAAACCACCCACTCCACCTCTTGGGAATGTGGACATTACGTTCTTAAAATTACTTCTTGCTGTTTGGGGGTGGTGGCATCTTTAGGGGAGCCTGAAAAAAGTTGGGATAATTGTCAAGTCCTGGGAGAGCTAACTGTGTCATTTGTTGTCCAGTCTCTGTGTGATGGGAAGTGCAGGGCTTGTCTCAAGTCCTCACTAGAGTAATCTGTGAGGCTGGATCATCTCAGCCAGCCACCTTGAAACTGTCCTGAGCAGTTTGTAGTCCAAAGCCGATCTTTAGGTGGTGTTTGTCAGCTTAGTGGTGTTACCACAGTTCAGGTGGAACCATCATTGTGGGATCCCATCACCTTTTTGGAAATGTCAGAAATCGCGTTAGGTCAGATTATTCCTTTTCTTGGTAATTTTTCCCCTGTGGTTCTCCCTCTTCTTTGGCTGCTTATTTTTGCAAAGGTCTTTAAATTCCTCAAGGTGGTTGTTTTTATTTCCCTGGAAAAACAAAAACAAAACCCTGCCCCAACCCTAACTTGGGCAGTTATATCTGATCAAATGAAAAGCAATCATTATTCTAAGTTAGTTTAGATTGAATGGTGATGTTGGTTGATGAACTATCACCTCTTCTAATCAAGAGGTCTCTCTTGTTTAAATCTAATTTTTTAGTAGCTCCAGGGAAGAGTTTCCCCCATGATGAATGACTGAACCAAATTTGACATGGGGGCCTGCAAGAGGCCCTCCCAAAGCATTTCCCAACAGCACATGGTTACCCTGTCTGTCCCTTGTTGATCTGTATTCATTAGTTCAATGTCTGCCTTTGCTACATCTTCTGCATACTCCAGAAGGGAGGGCCTTTTGTTTGGATTATTTAAAAAAAAAAAAAATTGTTTCTAGGAACTGCCTGTCTACAAGCCCTTTTTAGGTGACCTTGTTTGCTACAATTAAAACACCTGATGTTGCCAAGCTTGTGACACAAACCTTTAATCCCAGCACTTGGGAGGCAGAGCCAGGAAGATCTCTGTGAGTTCAAGGCCAACCTGATCTACAGAGTGAGTTCCAGGATAGGCTCCAAAGCTAAACAGAGAAACCTGCCCCCCCAGGGGGGACAAAACACGTGATGTTTTGATTTTTCTTTAAGTCTCTGGAAACCACCTCTCCTATCCAAGTATCACCATGACTATGAGATTCAATATTAATTGTATTTTGGATCCATTCTTTTATGAGTGCTGATCTTGCCTTTAAAAGACTAATTATGGGGTTGGGGATTTAGCTCAGTGGTAGAGCGCATGCCTAGCAAGCACAAGGCCCTGGGTTCGGTTCTCAGCTCTGGAAAAAAAAAATAAAATAAAAATAAAAGCCTAATTACTCTTTTGTGTTGTGAATTGGCATTTTCAAAAGCCAAAGATTCAATTATTATTTGTCTAGCTTCTGAATTTGGTATCATTCTATTACTGCTGAAGTCAATCTTTGTCAGAAGGTGTCTTTTGGACCCTGTATAACTTTAGCAAATGACTCAGTTCTCTTTCCAACTTCTTCAATTCTGTCCCAAGCATTCAAAGCTGCTGCACGGCATAGAGCCAGGGTGTGGTCATCATATCGAGACTGTTTTTGTACATCAGCATAATCACCCTCTCCAAGAAGTTAAGTCTTGGGAGATTTCCATACCTCTAGCCCTACTTCATTGTTCAATGGTCTTAGCCTCATCTTTCCACCAAGTCCTTCACTATAATTGGGGATCAAGCTCCAATACTGCTGTAGCCAAGTCTCTCCAGTCTTGTGGGACAATTCTGTTACTAGTTGACCATGAATTTAACATCTGCTTCACAAAACGTGAATGCATGCCATGTGAGGCTATCACTTCCTTAAATCTCCTCAAATCTATCATTTCCACAGGAATCCATTCAACTCTTACACAGCCTTGTCATTTGGCAATTGGTCCCATAAGGAGACTACATAAATTAAGGTTGGTTGTTTGAAAACCTTGGGCTGTTCCTCTCTAATTTTATAATATAATGATGGGGTTGGTTCTCTTTTAAATTCCTTTGGGTCTGAATATCTCTATGATCTGTTTTAATAAGCTTTTCTAAGGTCTGTATCTTGGCACTCATATCAACCAACTTTTTCAGAGATACACCAAGAATTATCAAACCAATAATGAGTTATCAAAATGATAATTAGCGTCATGTCAATCCCAGTTCAGTTGATTATCCCCTCATTTAATTGTTCTGTTCTGAAACTTTGAAGTGCATAATCATACAGAAGAATAACTCCCTCCATCATAATAGTGCTTCCCATTTTTTAACGTGGGAAAAAACTCTCTCTTTTTTTAACTAATTCCCCATTTAAGAATTCCCGACTGTCTCACCAAATCTGCTGACGATGACGGTAAAGATGACTATGAATTCTGAGGCTGACTGCTGATGCCTAGAACAGTAGATGCCTGAGCAGGTGTCAAGGAGGCTACCTAGTGTGGCAGGAGCCCAAGGAGGGGGTCCAGGGAAAGCCCACAGCCCACCGGGAGAGAAGAAGCCAGAGAGCCAGCCGGCTGCACCCGGGAATGTGCAAAAGCCGCTAACTCCCATGGCATTTGGAGCCAAGAGCCTGTGGAGTTTGCTGTAGAGAGGTTGCAACAGAAAAAACTTCCAAAGCCGCTCAGAGGCTCCGGCAGCTCCGGTGTGTGCCGGTGGCTGCAAAGCCACAGTCATGTGGCTTTTTCCTGAATGTGTGCCCCAAAAGTCAGATGCCAGATGAAGTGCGATCCTAATTAGTCTTATTAAATAAAAACCCGGAATCGGATATTAGGGTGAAACTGAAAGATGAAAGAAACAGAGTAGCCAGCCTCCAGAAACTTCTTTTTTTCCCCTGATCTCCAGGCAGGCTTTATTTGTCAGAACACAAACAAAATACTACACAGCAGGTGCCAAACCATGTTCTAATTAAACTGTTTCTTCCTCACGCTGCTCTTGTCAGGTATGCTGCCACAGAAAGTGGACAAGTAAGTTACCTAATGGCTAGCCACGGAATGCAGGACAGGGGCTCGGGGCTGTCTCTGTCTCTGGGCCAGAAAATTCAGTCATGACTCACAGTGGCCCCTGATGTTTGCTTGGCTGCAGTCTGGACATCACCCTGAGCCAGCTTCCTCCCTATCCAGATCTATGAGTCACGGGTGACCCTTCCAGCACTCCACGGAACTGCTTCTGCTTCTGAGGCTCCGTGACAGACAGCGTGAGAGCATGCTCGGTTGCCACAGTTTGTGTCCAAGTCTGAGAGAAATGCAGGATGGCTTTGCTCCTTTATTGATCATGTATTCGTGCATGAATGTCACACATGTATACAATGTATTTATTTCACACAGAGTCTCACTGTGCAGCCCTGGCTGTCCTGGAACTCGCTCTAGACCAGGCTGGCCTTGAGCTCATAGAGATCCGCCTGCCTCTGCCTCTGTGATAGGATTAAAGGCGTGCACCACCACCACCCATCGAGGAGTCTCCATACAAGCAGGGCACGGACAGCACAACCCCAGTCTGGAACACGATGCCTAGAAACCTCCATGAGGAACATGGGGAAACCAGTCCACACTCTAAGACTGAAGACCCTGGAGTCACATATCCATAGGCAAGTGCTAAAAAATACACGTTCTCTGGCTTAGGAGCAGAAAGCGCTTTTCAGTGGATAATGCGCTTGCTGTCAGAGTCCCAGCAGGCACCCACAGAGAGCACATCTCAGTCATCCTGTGGTGACAGGGGAATCTGGGGGTGCTCCGGGTTAGCCTGCCTGGTGTGCCAACAACAAACAGCAGAAGCCCTGACTCAAACTATGTGGAAAGTGGGGGTTGACACCCAAAGCTCCTCTAACTGCCACAGGATGATGCACACCTATACACACACACTCGCACCTACTTTACACGGGCACTCACAGTCACGGGCACTCACACCTACTCACACACTCAAACACATGAACTCACACACTCACATGCACTCACATTCACACTCACACACTCACACATACTCACAGGCTCTCACACACTCAGACATCTGCACTCACACACTCATACAAGCACACACGCTCACACATGAACTCATATACTCACATACATGCATTTGCACACACACACTCACAGTTTCACTCACGTGCACTCACACAGGCAAGTTCAACGGGGCTTGGGCATGTGCATCTGTGAACTTTCCCTTTCTTCCTCTTTTTCCCTCCTGCGGGACCAGTGCCACCCAGGGCGTCTTTCCAGGTTCAGAACGCTGAGCACACACTCCAGCCTTCTCCAGAACCTGTTTCCTAAGCGCCCTCTACACAAGTCAGGATAACAGTCAAAATCCACCACGGGGCTGGGCCGGCACTGTGCGTGGGGCGGCCCCTCTATCACTCTCCATATTGTTCCCTTGAGGCAGGGTCTCTACTGAACCTGGGACTCACGTCTCCTCAGCAGCCTCAGAGCTGGTGTTACAGATGTTTGCAGGATGCCCAGCTTGTTACATGTGGCTGGATCCGGACTCTGGTGCTGTTAACTCGGGAGCCATCACCCCAGCCCACCCCTTTCATTAACACTCTTGATGGCTCACTTTACTTCTGAACTCGTGTGTGTGTGTGTGTGTGTGTGTGTGTGTGTGTGTGTGTGTGTGTGTGTATTACTAAGTATATGTGAGTGTGTATATATATATATATGAGTGTGAGTGCATATATATGAGTGCATGTGTGTGAACACACTTATGTAGATGAGTATATATAAGTGCATATATATATATGAGAGTATGCATGTGGGAGTGTGTATGAATGTGAGTGTATGTCAGTCTGTGTGTGTGTGTGTGTGTGTGTGTGTGTGTATGTGTGTGAGTGTGCGTGTGGGTGTGCCCGTGCACCCTCACATGGAGATGGGAGCAGGAGTCAGGTATCTTCCTCTTCCGCTGTGTCTTGTTGCCTCCAGACATGTTTTCTCCGAGAAGCAGGAACCGCCAAGTCAGCTACGTCGGCCTCAGTGAGCTCTCAGCAGCCCGTCTTCAACTCTCCAGGCACCTGCAGCCATGCCCAGCTTTTTAGATGGGTGCTGGGGATTTGAACCGAGGTCCTCGTGCTAGCCCCTCAGATTGGTCCCCTCAAGTGATGTCAGAGACAAAAGTTCTCCAGACACCACCTCACAGAATGAAACAATAACCATCCAGAGCCCTCCTTGACCACACTGGGGATCACAAAGGGCTCTTCCTCCCATTGCAACTTAAGCTTGGTTGCGGGGGGGGGGGGGGTGCAACAGAGACAAGAAAGAAAGAGGAAGATCCATCAGACGTCCAGTCTTAGGGCTGGAGAGATGGCTCAGGGGTTAAGAGCACTGGCTGTTCTTCCAGAGGACCTGGGTTCGATTCCCAGCACCCACAGGGCAGCTCATAACTGTCTGTAACTCCAGTTCCAGGGGATCTGACACCCTCACACAGACATACATGTGGACAAAACACCGATGTACATAAAATACAAATAAATAAGTTGATTAAAAAAAAGTCAGTCTTAGACCTTCACGGTCCCTAATCCATGCCCTCCAAAAATACATCCCAAAAGAAGGAGTGTCAGCTTTTGAGGCAGAGTCTTATATAGTCCAGGCAGGGCTCAAATTCACTCTGGAGCCAAAGATGACCCTGAATTCCTGATCCTCTGTCCTCCACCTTCCCAGTGCTGGAATGACAGGCATGTACCCCCAAACACTGCACAATCAGAAGGTTCTAAAGACGGTAGTTGCGGTAGCGGATGTGGTGAAGGACTGCAGTACAGTACCGCTGAACAGAGCCGAACACTATAAAAAGTATTAATGTGGGGCCAGCAAGAGGGCTTAGCTGGGAAAGGCGCTTGCTGCCAAGGCTGACAACCTGAGTTCGATCTCTGGGACCCACATGGTAGAAGGAGAGAGGCAACTCGTGGAAGTTGTCCTCTGACCGCCATGAACACTGTAGAGGTGTGTGTGTGAACATACACAAGAAACAAACATGTAACTTAAAACCTGTAAATGATTCCAGTAGCACTGAGGATGCGAGACAGAGGGATCACGGGTTTGGAGACTAGCCTGTCGTGCCTGAGCCCCTGTCTCAAATACTAAAGCAAAAATATGGTTGTGATGGGAAATGTTGAAGTCAGGCCTGGCGGCAGGTACCCATCATTCCAGCAATGAGGAGGTGCAGACACAAGGATCGGGAGTTCAAACTCATCTTTGGCTCCATAGCCAGTTCAAGACCAGCCTGGAAAACATGAAACTGAGCCTCAAAATAAAAACAAAAAAACAGAAAACATGGGAAATGTTATGTTGTGTGAATTTCATCACAATAAAAACTTTAATAACTGTCATTGTGTAGATGTAACCAACCTTCTTATTAAATAAGAAACACAGAACTAATGCAAAGAAGAAAGCCAAGAGGTCAGAGCTAAGAGCTAAAACCTTACCCTTCCTCCTGTGGTGGTCCTACCTCTCCGAACCAGAGCTACCCCTGTGTTAAAGTCTTTATATAGAGTTCCTGTCCTGCCTTCTCATTGGTTGTAAACCCAACCACATGACCGCCTCATCACGGCCTGTCTGTATAGGCCTCCAGGTTTTCTATGATTGGTATTGAGATTAAAGGCATGTGTATCCAATACTGGCTGTATCCCTGAACACACAGAGACTTACCTAGCTCTGCCTACCAAGTGCTGGGATTACAAGCATACGTCACCACTGCCCTGCTTTCCTATGGCTTGCTAATAGCTCTGATCCCTGGGCAACTTTATTTATTAACATACAAATAACATTTTAATACAAATAAAATATCACCATATCATTGCATAATAACGATGACATTTGAGGCCATGTGAGTCACAAATGTATACAAGTGTTTTAGTTTCTGATTAATTCTTAGGATTTATATTACTTTCATTAATGTGTATATGTTTATCTATGTGGGGGTATGTGCGTGTGTGGGTGTAGTACTCATGGGGGCCAGAAGAGGGCATTGGACATGCTGGAGCTGGAGTTACAGGCTGCTGTGAGCCAATGCATGGGCACTGGAACCCAAACTTGGGTGCTCAGCGAGAGCAGCCAATGCTTTAACCACTGAGCTGTCTCTCCAGTCCCAAGTTGTCTGTTTCTTAATTTTAGTGGCTTCTTAAAAAGAAAATTACTGTTCATTAGGAGATGGTTTTGCATTTTGCTTTTTTTGAGACAGGGTTTCTCAATGTAGCCCTGGCTGGGATTAAAAGTGTGTGCCACTACGCCTGGTTTAAGAGATGGATTTTTATCAAAACACTTTATATTCATGTACAAAATTCTCATTCTGTAAGTAAATATTTTAATTAAGAAAAACAAATTTAAGCAACCTTAAAAAATAAATCACAATTTGTAAAAACAAAAAGAAAGGGAAAAAATTCATAGTTTTAATCTTAGAAAATTAAGCATGTACCAATATTGAGCCAATGATTTCACTTGCCCAATATTTGGAAGGCTGAGGCAGGAGGATTGCTTCAAGCTTGAAGCCCGACTGAGCTACAAAAAGATCTTATACCAAAAACCAAAACTTTAGCTGGGCAATGGTGCATACTTTTAATCCCAGTACTCAAGAGGCAGAGGCAGGCAGATCTCTGTGAATTCAAGGACAGCCTGGTCTATAAAGCAAGTTCTAGGACAGCCAGGGCTGTTACACAGTGAAATCCTGTCTCAAAAAGCCAAAAAATAAAAATTAAATTAAATTTAAAAAACATTCCTGCCTTGGAGGAAATGGGTATGTTTAGGAAGATGCTTGTGAGAGACAGTTACAGCATTCATTCACAGGCAAAACCTGGGAACAACCCCGTGTTCGTCCTCTGGGGAAGGAAAGGTGAGCCATGGCCCATCTGCACAGTGAACCATCACTTGACCATGAAAGGGGGAGGGGCTGCCACCACACACCACTGAGCTGTGGATGGCCCTGGTTGACAGACTCGCCTAGCATGCTCAAGGCCCTGGGTTCCATCCCCAGCACCTCATAAACCAGGCATGGTGGTGCACCCCATCATCCCAGACGGCGTTACTTCCAGGCCAGCCTCAGCTGCGTGAGACCCGGCCTCCAAAGACCAAGGGAGAACTGAACACAGGAGGGCACAGGTTCCCAAGTCCACAGTCTGTCAAGGTAAAGGAATGTCCCATTAAATCTCTCCCTCATCTCTGTGTGTGTGTGTGTGTGTGTGTGTGTGTGTGTGTGTGTGTGTGTGTGAAGGTCAAAGATCAACCCCAGCTGTCACTGATCCAGCTTGATTATGGAGACTGTGGTGTATATTTTGTTTGTGTTCTGACAAAGCTTGCCTGGAGATCAGAGGGCAGAGCTAGTCACTAGTTAACCTTAGAGGCCTGGCAGTGGTGGCTCACTCCTTTAATCCCAGCACTTGGGAGGAGGAAGCAGGAAGATCAGGAGATCAAGGCCACCTTGAGCTACATGAGATTGAACCTGTCTAAAAGAGAAACAAAGCCAGGTGGTGGTGTCTCGCACCTTTGATCCCAGCACTTGGGATCTCATGCCTTTGATTAAAGGCATGCGCCACCACTCCCAGGCTCCAGGTTTTTATTTAAGAAGCCTAATTAGGATAATGCTTCTGGAGACAGCCTCTCTCACTGAACCAGGAGTTCACAGTTCTAACAGGCTGGCCTCAGGGGTCCTCTTTTCTCTGCTTGCCCAGGGCTGGAATCACAAGCCTGTGCCGCTATGCCTGGCTTTACTGTGTCGCTTCTGAGAACGGGCCCTCACTCTTACAAGCTCTTTACCACTGAGCCATCTTTCCAGCCCATTATTCTGTGGAAACAATCCTACAGGCTCAATGCTCTGACCTCCAGCCCAGCTCTATTCGGGCAGCTAGCTATGTGGCTGCCTGGGCTCTGAGACTGAGGAAGGAGCAGCCCTGTGCGCTTGTGGGGTGGGAGGCAGGCTGAGGCACAATGGCCTCTCAGCACTTCTCTGCTGAATGACAACATGGTCCAATGTCCTTGTCAACTGTGGCTTAACTGAGTGCCGGAAGCCTGACGTCCCTGTCACATGCCTCTGGTTCCTCTACTACAAACCTCCCTCATGCCCAGCTGAGAAGGCTCATTAGATCCTGGCTTCACATTTCTTTATGAAATGGCTGTTTAAAGGGCTGGTGCTGTATATGGCCTTGAGTGCAGGAAGCCCTGGGTTCCAGCCCCAGCCCCAGATAAACCAGCTTGGTGGGGCTCTGGAGATGGGAGAGTTAGGAGTTCAAAGTTATCCTCAACAATGTAGCGTGCTAGAGGCCAGCCTGGGCTACACAAGACCCTGATTGAAAAATAAATAAAAGAATGATTGTTGACACAAGTTTTCAGAACATAGTTTCATGGCTGGGGACAGGACTCATTGGAGAGAGTTTCCTAGCTTGCATAAGGACCTGGGCTCCAGTCCCCCACCGAAAGTGTGTGTGTCTGTGTGTGTAATGTCTGGTGTGTGTGTCTGTGTGTGTGTAATGTCTGGTGTGTGTGTGTGTGTCTGTGTATGTCTGTGTGTGTCTATGTGTGTGTAATATCTGGTGTGTGTGTCTGTGTGTGTGTAATATCTGGTGTGTGTGTGTATACAAAATGTCTGATATGCCTGTGGTGTGTGGTCAGAGGTTCACATGTTTTCCTCTGTCACTCTCTACCTTACTTTGTTTTGTGTGCTTTTTTTTTTCAACACAGGGTCTCATTATGCAGCCTTGACCAACCTGGATCTCCCTCTGTAGACCAGGCTGGCCTTTAACTCACAGAGATCTGCCTGCCTCTGACTCCCAAAGGCTGGGATTAAGGGCTTGGCAGCCTGCCCCCCTTTCTATTTTGAGACGGGGTCTAAGTGAACCAGGAGCCTGACTTTTGCTAGCCTGGGGCCATCGAGCCCCAAATGCTCCTGTGTGCACCTCCTGAGCTCAGGGATTACAGACTCACAGCACCGAGCCCAACTTTTGTCCTGGGATCCACATTCAGGTCCTCATGCTGTGCAGCGAGCCTTTTACCCACTGAGTCGTTTTCCCGACCTCTCCTCTGCTTCTTCAGCAACGAGATGTAAGCTTGAGCAGCAGGAGACCCCGTCACCCAACATAAGACCCGCAGAGAAGTGCGCACAAGTCACAGAGGGCCCCTGGGACCCAGGAGGACCCTTTCACTTCCTGTGTCCTTGGGCTCTGTTGGCCTCTGAGGTCACAGGTGGGAAGATGTAAACAAACGCTGCAATGATGCCAATGAAGCAGAAGTCCAAGCCTGTTGGATTTGTCACAGGTTCGCGTCAACAGGCAAAGGACGAAGTCATACTTAGTGCCCTTGGTGATACAGTCCAAGCCGCCAGCCACGGTCTGGTCCACAACAATGAGGAACACGATCTCTCCACATGAAAGATCTTTTAGGGCACCTTTAGAAGAGCCATGTTCTAGCCAGGACTTGTGGTGCGTGCCACTCATCCCAGCTACTCAGGAGGATAACGCAGAAGGATGAAAAATTCAAGGCTAGTTTGAGCAACTTAGTAAAACACTGTCTCAAAACAAAAATTACATTAAAAAGAAGACTGGTGACATGGATTAGCAGTACAGCACCCGCCTAGAATCCCCAGTGAGGGGCTGGGGGCGTGGTCAGGGTGGAGCCCCGCCTAGAATCCCCCAGTGAGGGGCTGGGGCGTGGTCAGGGTGGAGCCCCGCCTAGAATCCCCAGTGAGGGGCTGGGGGCGTGATCAGGGTAGAGCCCCGCCTAGATTCCCCCAGTGTGGGGCTGTGGATGGGGTCAGGGGTGGAGCCCCACCTAAAATCCCCAGTGAGGGGCTGGGGGCGTGGTCAGGGTGGAGCCCCGCCTAGAATCCCTCAGTGAGGGGCTGGGGGCGTGGTCAGGGTGGAGCCCCGCCTAGAATCCCCAGTGAGGGGCTGGGGGCGTGGTCAGGGTAGAGCCCCGCCTAGAATCCCCAGTGAGGGGCTGGGGGCGTGGTCAGGGTAGAGCCCCTCCTAGAATTCCCCCAGTGAGGGGCTGGGGGCGTGGTCAGGGTAGAGCCCCTCCTAGAATTCCCCCAGTGAGGGGCTGGGGGCGTGGTCAGGGTAGAGCCCCGCCTAGAATTCCCCCAGTGAGGGGCTGGGGGCGTGGTCAGTGTGGAGCCCCGCCTAGAATCCCCAGTGAGGGGCTGGGGGCGTGGTCAGGGTGGAGCCCCAGCTAGAATCTCCCTGTGAGAGGCCGTGGTTCAGTGGTCAGAACTCCAGCGCCCAGCACTCCAGCACTTATCTATATCATACAGGAAGCCCTGGGTCCAACCCTTACCACCACCAAAGATAAAAACCCAGAAGCTGTGTGCAGGGTTCCTTACTCAAGTTCCTTACTTGATAATAGTGTGATGCAATCGTATCCATTCATGCCAGAGAAAACTCTCAGGAAACCACCATGGGCCTCGTGATTTAAAATCTGGTCGGCATTCTCATTTCTCCGTGTACCGGACACCCCAGCTCATGACTTCTCCTTTCTTCTCGAAACGAATTCCCTGGTGTCCTCATGCTTTGACAGCACAGGGGATGGAACCCAGAACTCTGGGCATGCCACGCGAGCACTCTGCCCTTGGGTTTTTGAGACAAAGTCTCCCTATATATCCCTGGCTGGGCTGTATGTCTGAGTTCGAGGACAGCCTGGTCTACAGAGTGAGTTCCAGGATAGCCAGGGCTACACAGAGAAACCCTGTCTTGGGGAAAAAAAAGAAAAAACTAAACAAAACTAACTCTCTCGTTACCCACTCATTACCTCTCCATCATCACACCGGGCAATCCATTTATCCAACTGTCCCTCTTCTAGAACATTCCTCTTCTGTGAGTCTCTGTCTCCATTCCTGTTCAGCCCTTCCAAGCCCGCCCTGTAACCCGAGCAGTCCTCCAACAAGCTAACTAGACTTCTGGTCTGCTTGGCACACCATCACTTTGTGTGTGTGTCGTATTGAGTGCACACGTGTGTGCAGGTGCACATGTGTGTGTGGAGTGCACACGTATGTGCAGGTGCACGTGCGTGTATGCTGAGTGCACGTGTGTGTTCAGGTGCACATGTGTGTGTGTTGAGTGCACATGTATGTGCAGGTGCATGTGTGCATGTGGATGCCATTTCTAGTCCCACCCCCCTTTCATTTCTGAGACAGGGTCTTCTACAGGCCTGGAGCTCATTGCTTAGGCTTAACTACCCTCTCAGGGCCCCTCTTGTCTCTGCCTCCCCAGTGCTGGAATTACAAATTTACAACTGGCCTTAGGGGTCATAACCTGTGGCCCAATAACCCAGGTTCAACCACCCACTGTAATAAGTCTATTAAAACAGCCCAATTAGCCAGGCAGTGGTGGCGCACACCTTTAATCCCAGCACTAGGGAGGCAAAGGCAGGTGAATCTCTGAATTCTGGATCAGCCTGCTCTAAAAATCAAGGTCCAGGCAGCTCAGGCTACATAGTAAGACCCTGTCTCAAATAAATAAATAGACAAATTAATAGTGAAAAGAAGAAAAAGTTCTATGCTGTAGACGAATTTCTAAACAGTCTTATTAAATAAGAAACACAGAGCCAAATACAGGGGTGAACGCCGTGGAAATCAGAGTGAGAGCCACCAAACTAACCTTAGCTCATCACACCACCATCGCTTCCCAAGAGAACCAGCTTCTTCCTGTCTAACCTGCACCTTTATTGCCTTTCTGTTCTGCCTTCTCATTGGCTCTTAACCCAGCTACCTCACTTCCTTGTCACTGCCTGTCTATACAGACCTCCAGGTCTCTATGGTTGGTACTGGGATTAAAGACATGTGTTACCATGCTTGGCTGTGTCCTTGGACACACAAAGGCTCTGCCTGCCATGTGATCTGCCTGCCAATAGCTAGGCAGGATTTTCAGGATAGAGAGAATGCTGGGAAGAAGAAGGGCAGAGTCGCAAGGAGATACAGAGGAAGCGTGACATGTAGGAGATGAGGTAACAAGCCATGAACCACATGGCAGCACGTAAATTATAGAAATGGTAAATTTAAGTTATAAGAGCTAGTTAGAAACAAGCCTAAGCTACCAGCCGAGCTTTCATAATTAATAATAAGTCTCTGTGTGGTTATTTGGGAGCTGACTGGACAGAGAAAGACTCGCTACAGACACCCATGACCCCACCCCCACCAAGCTCATCTTGGGTGGGCCTAATACGGCAGCAAGGTTTAAATAGAAGGAAGGAGACACACATGAGGAGCACTGGGGACGCAGCTCAGCTGTTAGAGCGCCCGGCTGCTCTTGCAGAAGATTGGGGTTCAGTCCCCAGCACCCACACAGTGGCTTACAGCCACCAAAAACTCCAGTTCTGGAGAACCTGGCATCCTCTTCCGGCCTCTGTGGGCACCAGGCACAAGTAGCATGCATAGATGCACACAGATCACACTCATCCACATAAATAAGTTTTTGAAAGAGTGGGAAATGCCGAGGAAGTAGTCGTCCACCACGGGTCCCGTCATGATAGTCATCATCGTCTCAGCTCCAAGTCGCTCAGCAAGGCAGTCCAACAAGGTGTCAGTCTTTCTCCAGGAAGCAAGCTCCACCCCTGGGGGTTCCTGGGGAGATTCTAACTTTCCTGAGTACCCTTCTCTCAGTACTCTGATACCCAGCAGGGAGTGTCCATGTGTCTTTAGAATTACCCATTCAGACAGGCCAGTTACCTACGTGCCCAATATTTTTTTTTTTTGAGGGGGGCTGGAGAGACAGCCGTGGGTGCTGGGAGCCAAACTCTTGCAATTTTGGTTGTGAGCCAAGCCTTTAACAGCTGAGCCATCTCTCCAGCCCCACGCCCAACATTCTTTAAGAAATACTTTAATTATGTATATGTGGAGTAGGGAATATGTACATGCACGTGCAATGCCAGCAGAGGCCAGAGAGGGTATCCGATCCCCTGGAGTTGGAGTTACACACATTTGTGAGCCATCTGGACTGGATGCTGGAACAACCGAACTGGGATCCTCTGAACAGCAGAAGACATTTTCTGCAGTTCTTTGTTTTGTTTTGGTTTGGTTTGTTTGTTTTTTTTGAGACAGGGTTTCTCTGTGTAGTTTTGGTGCCTGTCCCGGATCTTGCTCTGTAGACCAGGCTGGCCTTGAATTCACCAAGATCCGCCTGCCTCTGTCTCCCGAGTGCTGGGATTAAAGGCGTGTGCCACCACCACCCAGCTTCTGCAGCTCTATACTCAGCATTTTTTTTAAAGATTTATTTATTTATTATGTATACAGTGAGTGTTCAGCCTGCAGGCCAGAAGAAGGTACCAGATCTCATTATGGATGGTTGTGAGCCACCATGTGGTTGCTGGGAATTGAACTCAGGACCTCTGGAAGAACAACCAGTGCTCTTAACCTCTGAGCCATCTCTCCAGCCCTATACTCAGCATTTTTAAATGGGTTCTGGGGATTCGAACTTAGGTCTTCATGTTTTCAAGAAACGCTTTACCAACTGACCAGCCTATCTCCCCAGGTCTTCTATTGCTTTTATGAAAAGGTTTGGGGCCAACATCCACAAACTGGCATGATCTGATCCACTCTCCACTTGATTGCTACCTGATCTCTCTGCCCATCCCCCTCCTGCCTCTGGACTTCGGCGCATGGCTGTAGAACCTCTGAAACCATCTCTCTCTGATCTTGTTGGTACAATAACAACCTCCAAGTTTTCATTTAGTGTCAGACGCCACGTCAGGAAAGCCTGTTATCTCATTTAATATCCCCAAGAGTCCTTGAGATAAACTCAGCTTCCATGTCCATTATTGTAAAAGTAGGCCCAGAGAAGTCAAGGCATTTGCCCAAACATGCACAGCTTAGCTGGCACTAGCTGAAGTAGAGTGAACTCAGCTCTGTCCAGCTCTACAGTGCTCTACAGAAGGAAAGCTTCATCTCTACTCCTTCAACGCTGCATATCCCAGCATGGACACACTCCTAAGGGATGATGGGAAGCTGTCAGGTTTCCCCGCTCTGCCTCCATCTTTGAAAGGTGTGACCCACAGAAATGCAGTCAAGGGCAGAGCTGCAGACCTTGTACCACCTGCGTCTTCATTATAAGTTCCTGGAGTGTTCAGAGCAGATGAAACCCGCAGGCAGGAGCAGCAGCAGCAGCAGCCGTGCTGAGGGAGATGGCTCAGCAGGGAAAGTTCTTATCCCACAAGCCCAAGGGCCTGAGTTCAAATCTTCTGCACCGTGGAAACAACCAGAGGCAGTAATGTGGAGCTAGAGGCAGGAGTCAGCTCCAGATTCAACAAGAAACCCTGCCTCAGAGACCCACAGCCAGACATTATGCAGAAAAAGAGTCTAAATGGGATATCTCCATCAAATCCTTCCCTTCGGGGCTCAGAGCTAGGAAAGAGGAGGCAGAAAAGAGTCTAAGAGACTCTGTGTGTGAGTGTGTGAGTGTGTGTGTGTGTGTGTGTGTGTGTGTGTGTGAGAGAGAGAGAGAGAGAGAGAGAGAGAGAGAGAGAGAGAGAGAGAGAGAGAGAGAGAGAACCACACTTCCCAGAATTCAGGAGGCAGAGGCAGGTACATCTCTGTGAGTCAGGAGCCAGCCTGGTCTACAGAGTGAGTTCCAGGACAGCCAGAGTTACACAGAAAAACCCTGTCTCGGAAAACCAAAGGAGAGAGAGACAGACAGACATACAGAAGGGATGGAGGACACCAGGAGAACTAAGCAGGCACATACGAGCTCACAGAGCCTGAAGCAGCAAGCACGAGGTATACACAGATCTGCACCAGGTCCTCTGTGTAGACGAAGCCTGTTTGTTTCTGAAAGACAGAAAAGGAGTGGATCCGGAGGGGAGGAGAGGGAGGGGAAACTAATCAAGAGAAAAGAATCCATGTTCAATAAAAGGAAAGAAGAGAAACCCTGCCTCAAACAATAAAATGGAGGGGATTCAGGAAGACACTTGACAGGGACCTCTGATCCACACACGTCAAGAAGATGCGGTGGGGACGAAACACTGTATGCTTTCTTGTTTCCTGTCTTCCGCAAATCTAGACATATATATATACATGTAAATGCGTATGTTAATTTTTGCAGTATTATGCAAATGTATGCAGTCACGTGATGGAAGCCAGGGTCTCCTGGGTGCTCCGGATGTAACAAGGAGGGGCCCACATGCTACCCGTCAGCAAGCAACTGCTTTTCTGAATGTGTGCTTCCCAGAGTGTTCCACCATCACCCTCGAAGAACAGATCAAAATCCAACTTCAGCACTACCGTTTCCTCTGGGCTAAATCCCCAACAAGCAATAAAGCACACCTAGTGCACAGCCCGAGGTCCCGCTGTGATGTCGCTAAGCACAGAATCTAGGTTGGGTGGGGGTGACAAAGGGATTTCCACCCTCCCATAGGCAAGGTAAGTCACCTGAAGTCACAGCTAGGAAATACTGAAATGGAAATTTTTTAAAAATCTGTTGAGACACAGAGTGGCTGTGGGTTTTGAGTTTGGATGACTCACACGGAGTGAGGAAATGCTTACCATATCAGTCGAGTTTACAAATACGCCGCCACCAGCCCAAATTACATCACCCTCAGCTTCCGCTGGGAGGCCTTCAGTGTGGCTGTCAGTTGGACCCACGCTCCACATCCCCAGGTCCCCAGTTTACAGACACACACAGAGTTCCCATCCTTGCCTTTACCTGGAGTCTGGATAAAGGCTCAGCTGAGAGGGACCTGTCAGCCTGCACACCCGTGGGGGAGGAGGGGTGACTTCCTTAACAAATTCTCCTTCATTCATCCAGATTCATAATTATATTGCTCCAACAGGTTCTGTCTCTATGATGTGTTGGACTAGTACACAGAGTCCAATGCCATCACACCATAAATCACAGACTTTCACACCAGAGATAGTACATGCCTTTGGCTTTGCCAAACCTGGATAGTTGGGGGGTTTTTGCTTTGTTCTTGTTTTTTGTTTATTCGCAGCTGGACTCCCAGAAATAGACTGCTCTGAAGCAGAGCACAGGTCTCACAGGCATGAGACTCTGGTTCCATCTCCAGCACCACATCTGCCACCCTGTAATCTCAGCACTCAGAAGGGGTCAGAATGCTGGCCTGAGTTTGAGGCCAGCCTAGGCTACATATGGACGTTCAGGCCAGCCTGGGCTACACAAGACTCT